>NC_060274.1:48797063-49397063 GCF_021613505.1 Equus quagga | reverse complement strand
TGTTTACTAAGTACATCTAGTCTAATGTGTCTTTTAAGGCCAATATTTCCTTATTTATCTTCTGTTTGTATGATCTATCCATTGATGTAATTGGAGTGTTAAAGTCCCCTGCTATTATTGTGTTACTGCCTATTTCTCCTTTTATGTCTGCTAATAATTGCTTTGTATATTTAGGTGCTCCTTTGTTGGGTGCATAGATTTTTACAACTGTTGTATCTTCTTGTTGCTTTGTCCCTTTATCACTGTGTAGTGTGCTTCTTTGCTCTTGTTACAGTTTTTGTTTTAAAGTGCATTTTGTCTGAGATAGGTATTGCTGCACCAGCTTTCTTTTCTTTGCCATTTGCATGGAGTATCTTTTTCCATCACTTCCCTTTCAGTATATCAGTGTCTTTAGGTCTGAAGCGTGTCTCTCATATGCAACATATATTTGGGTCTTGTTTCTTCATCCAATCAGTCACTCTATGGCTTTTGATTGGAGCATTTAGTCCATTGACATTTGAAGTAGCTAGTGATAAGCATGTACTTACTGCCATTTTGTTGCTTTTTTTCTGGATGTTTTAGTAGGTCTCTGGTTTTTTCTTCTTCTCTTGCTCTCTTCCCTTGTGGTTTCATGGCCATCTTTAGTATTATGTTTGGGTTCCACTCTCTTAATTTTTTGTATATTTATTTCAAGTTTCTGGTTTGCAATTACCATGAGATTCATATATAATAACCTATGTAAATTGCAATCTATATTAAGCTGATGGTCTCTTGAGTTTGATCTCTTGCTAAAAGCTCTACACTTTTACCCCCCCACACATTTTATGTTTTTTATATCATATTAATCTCTTTTTTGTGTGTGTATCTATTAACTTTTAATGATGGAAATAGATAATTTTAGTACTTTTGTGTTTTGACCTTCATTTTAGCTTCACAGGTTTTTGATCTGCTACCTTTACTGTATATTTGCTTTTACCAGTGATTTTATTTATTTTTTAGTAATTTTCTTACTCCTATTTGTGGTCTTTTCTTTTCCACTTACATAATTCCCATTAACATTTCCTCTAAGGCTTGTTTATTGATGATAAACTCCTTTAGTTTTGCTTGTCTGGAAAACTCTTCATCTCTCCTTTCATTGTGAATGATAACCTTCCCAGGTAGAGTATTCTTGACTGTAAGTTTTTTCCCTTCAACTCTTTAAATATATTGTGCCACTCCCTCTAGCCTATAGGGTTTCTGTTGAGAAGTCAGCTGACAAACTTATGGGGTTTCCTTTGTATATAACTTGTTGCCTTTCTCTTGTGACTTTTAGAATTCTCTCTTTATCTCTAATTCTTGACACTTTAATTATAATGTATCTTTGTGTGGGCCTCTTTGGGTTCATTTTGTTTGGTGTTCTCTGTGCTTCCTGTGCCTGTCTGTCTGTTTCCTTCCTTAGGTTAGGAAAGTTTTTAGCTATTATTTCTTCAAATAGATTCTCTGTTCCTTTGTCTCTCTTTTCTCCTCCTGTGACATCTATAATATGGATGTTAGTATGCTTGATGTTGTCCCAGAGATCCCTTTGATTGTCCTCATTCTTTTTGCTTCTTTTCTCTTTTTTCTGTTCAGCTTGGGTGAATTCCTCTAGTCTTTTGTCCAGCTTGCTGATTCGTTCTTCTGAATCATCTACTCTGCTATTGATTCCCTCTAACAAATTTTTCATTTCCATTATTGTATTCTTCAGCTCTGATTGATTCTTTTTATATTTTCCAATTCTTTGTTGAAATTCTCACTGTATTCATCCACTCTTCTCCCAAGATCAGTGAGCATGCTTAAGACAATTAGTTTGTACTCTTTATCAGGTAGATTGTTTATCTGTTTCATTTAGTTCTTCTTCTGAGGATTTGTCCTGTTACTTTATTTGGAACATATTTTTTTATCTCTGTATTAGGTAGATCAGCTATGTCTCTGAATCTTGGAGAAGTGGCTTTATGTAAGAGATGCCTTATGAGGCCTGTCAATGTACTTCTCTCTCATCATCAGTTCCAAATGTTCCAGGAATGTTCTCTGAGTGTGCTCTGTGTGTCCTTCTGTTGTCATGGGCCTGCTCTTTTTACAGGTGCAAAGGAAGTCTATGCTATACTCCTGGTCAGCTTGATGCAAGGCCCAGCTGTGTGCAGCTGCTATGGTCCCTTTAGTTACTTTATTGGGTGGAGGGAGACCCAGCAAAGTTAGATTCAAAGCCTAATAGCTCTTTCCTGATGCTGTTTTGCTGTTTAGTGAGTAGACCTCCAGTGTGGCTGGTTTCTAGGCTCAGGGGATCACAATTTCTGTATGCCTCTGCCCTATGAGGCAATTGTCAGCTCTTCCAGGAGGGTGGGTGTGTGAGGCTTGCCCCAGGCATAGCAGCACACAGTTGTTTCAGGTTGGAAGGTGGAGCAGATCCCCTTTTGGCTTATGATAGCTCTTGGCCATGAATAGCTGCAGCTAAAATGTAGCTTTTTCCTCTCCAGAAATGTATTTCTGCCTCTTCCATCTCAGTCAGCACTGTCCTTTGTTGTGGGGGTGCTTTTTATCTAGTTTCCTGTTGTCTCTCAGGGGTAATTTTCCCGAGAGTAGTTGTAATGTTTTTGTGTCCATGAGAGGTGAGTTCAGAGTCCTCCTATGCTGCCATCTTCCCAGCAATCTCAGAACATTAGTTATTATTAGGATTTTATCTAAGAAAGATTCCCAGGTCTTTCTCTCAGACCCTTTATTTTTATGTATTTTTACCTGTATTTTACCCTGTACTTTTATGTATTTCAAATATATCTTTAACTGGATGTTGAATATATATATTTTTTTTACATTGAACTCTTCTCATCTAAGGTTTTGCTTTCCAAAACCTTTCTATTTATTAACATTCTTATTTGAGAAAGAGCTCAAAGACTCAGTGTTATTTTTGCCTCATGTGTTCTCATCATCATCTAAGAAACAGTTCTAGAAAAAGTGAAGGTATTGAGTCTAATACCCTTGTTATAAACAGGGTGACCCAGATCAAAATTTGTAAAAGTTATTTGCTCAGAAATTTCTTATTAAGTATTTGCTGGTGTCTGAGCCTCAACTGATCTTCCCATCCTCTTGCTGGTTGCAGGCATTCTTTGATCAGAGTTACAGACAGTACTCTGTTGACTTTGTTACTGGATCTGTTTTCTGATCTCAAATCTTGCCTACAGTCTCTTTGAGGCAGCAATAAAAATACAAACCTCTCAAAACCACCACAGTATCTACTTCATGTTGAATGAATTAAATGTTTCTTTCATGAAAATGTAACATTGTGCAGATTCAAAAACTAATTAGGTGGATTACATTGATCATGTTTTGACTGACTTATTGGTGATCATGGGAACATTGGGCACCTCAATCACGAAAAAGATAATGAAAAGGAAACTTTTATTTTTGTTTTTTATTTTGATGTGAATTCAGCCTTACTGAACATTTGCAGGAATAGTACAAAGAATTTCCAAATACCCTTCACTCAAATTCCCCAAAAGTCAAAACCTCATTTACCTGATCCCTTTTTCCATATTATATCCTGATATTTTGGTTTTTAGTCATTTGAGAGGAACTTGTAGACATGGTGCCTCTTATAGCGAAATATTTAAGTGTGCATTTCCTAAAAACAATGTTCTAATAAGTACCCACAATTAGATTATCAAAATCAAGAAATTAATATGTATTCAATGTTATTTTCTAATCTGGAGGCCTTAATCATATTTTACCAATTTCTTATTGTGTTCTTTATAGAAAAAGAAATTCCTGGATTTTGTATTCTTTCAGTTATCATATGTCCTTTAATTCAGAACAGTTCCTCAGTCCTGTTTGTTTTTGGTGACATGGGCATTTCTGAAGAGTATAGGTTAGTTATTTGTAGACTCTCTCTCTATTTGAATTTGTCTGATATTTCCTCATGATGTCACCCTGAAAAACCCAGGTTATGCCTTTTTGGCAGAAATTATTTTTCTCTATGTATTATATCAGGAGTCACGTAATGTTGATTTGTCCAATTACTGGTAATATTAAATTTGATCACTTGGTTAACATGGTGTTTTCCCAATATCTCTATTGTAAAGGTAGTATTGTTTTTCCCTTTGTTATTCTTAAAGTCTTTTGGGGAAAATACTTTGAAGTGATAAATACTCTCTCACTCTTCAAACTTTCACTCACTGATCTTTGCATCCATAGGTGACTCTTGATTGGTTTAATTATTATTAATATATTTTACTACTAAATCATAAAATGATATCAAATTACAAAAGCACATTAATTAGGAGGGCATTATGTTGATGCAGGGATAAGCAAATAGAAACAGACCCACACATGTAGGGTCACCTAGTTTATGATCAGCTGACACCGCAGTTCCATGAGGAAGGCACGGTCTTTCATTAGATAATCCTGGATCAACTGCATATCCACATGGGAGAAAATGAATATTTCTTATCTAATACAATACAAAAATATTAATTCCATGGATATAGATCTAAATGTGAAAGTAAAACAGAAACGAATTAATAAAAAAAATAGGAGACAGTTTTCCTGACGTTGAGGTGTGGAACAATTTCTTTTAAAAAGATTCCAAAAATACCAAACCTAAGTGGAAAAATACGCAAATCCAACTCCATAAACTAAGGCCTCCTGTTCACTGTCATTGACAAAGTTGAAAATACTGAAGTACATATTCAAAGGAAGGACTGTTCAAGTTCATATGAAAACTTCTCCAAATCAGAGAATGACAGACAATCCAATAAACAAAAGGGCCAAACAATTTGAGCACTCCCTTGAAAAAGAAGGTAAACAAATGACCAAAACATTTGAAAGGTGTTCTAAGCTCACCAGTCATCAGGGGAACGTTAATGAAAATCACAAGGAGATATTCTCCACACCAATTCGAATGGCTACATGAGAAACACTGGCCATACTATGAATTGGCTAGTGAAGCAGCTGGAACTCTTATCTCTTGCTAGCAGAGCGTAAATTGACACAAACACTTTGGAAAAATACTTGACAGTTTCTACTAAAGCTGAACATATGTATCCTAGGTACATACCTAACAGAACTTTTAGTGTATGCACAAAAAGAACTTCTTGTATATGTACAAAAGTGTTTGTAGCTGCTTTATTCATATTGGCTGAAAACTGGAAGAACATTCAACTGTGCAACCACAGTAGAATGGATAAACTGTGGAATATGCACACAATAGAATATTCTGTATCAACAAGAATATCTAATCTACTGCTGATGAGAGAACATGAATAAATCTCACAAAAGTCATGATAAGCAAAAGACTTCAGTCACACAACTAGAGTTTCGACACTGTGTTCTTCCATTTGTATAAAGTTTAAAAATAGGAAACGTGACTCATGAAAACAAGTCAGGACAGTGGTTACCTTGGAAAAGGGAAGACAGTGAGTAGAAGCGGGTGCAGGAGACTTTCTGGGATGCTGTTAATTTCTATTCCTTTATCTGGTTACATGTGTGTGTTCACCTTGTGAAATTTCATAGAGCAAAACAATTCTCATTGGTGTGCTTTTTGTAATTTATTTCAGACTTTGATAAAATTATACTTTAAAATTTTAGATAATTGCTCAAAATCTTTTTCCTGACCCCTCACAAAGAACAACACATCCTCCTAGGGGCATCATACTCCTTAAAGGATCATTTATTAATCTTTAGGGACTAGGCATTTTTTACGTGTCCTACCTTTTCTCAGCTTATCCTCTCAAGTATTTTGTTGTACACTACATAGTTTTTTGGTAAAGAATTATTATCTTTTTTTTTTTTTTTTACAAGAGTCAGCTAAATTCTATCTCTTGCACCCGCACTCCGATTCAGGGACTAGAAGCTAATTTTCCTAACTTTTTCCAAATTGAGAGATTATTCTCAACAGTTCTGTCTTCTGTTTTCCCTTTTCCCCTTTTCCAAACCCAATATTAATGGATTCCATCAATGGTCCCAGTAGACAGTGGACCATTGTTTCTCTCCAATGATAATCTTTGTGTATCCTTTAGCCTAGCTTTGCAAAAGTCCCGCTCCGACATAGGCTAAGTTGAATTTTCATATCAGTTGTCATATCAACCACCAGATGTGCTACTAATCAATAGTTGCTACTTTGATTCTGAGCAACATGGTGACCATATATGAAATATGCAGCTTCATAGGATAAAGTAGCTCTCTTGAGTGAAAAGTCCCTCATTAAGGACAATGAATTATTTGAAATTATTTTTAATTATTTTGACATACTAGACTTTCTGTAATTCATTCTAAAATTATTAAAAGCCATATTCGGGGACATAGCTTGATGGAGCCCTAGCCATAATAACACTATTGTATTGATTTTCTAGAGTCCTTTGAGGTTGTTAAGGTTTATGATACATGGAATTTAGAATATTTATCTCCTCTCATAGTCGTGATGTTATATTTCTTTCTCCATATTCATACTTCTAGGCCTTTTCTCTCCCTGGCTATCAGAAGGAAGAAAAACATTTTGGAAGGAATAAGGGAAATGTACGTTATAGAACTGTACGGCTCATACAGAACTTTCTTTTTCAGCAAATTTTTACACTAGTTCCTTGGCAAGTCATGTATGATTTTCCTCTACACTTATATTCCCTCGCCAAGTTTTGTGGGAGTATTTGAATGCATTGCTTCATTTCTATTATCTTTTAAAGTATCTTCTGCATCCTCCATTGCAGATCTGAGTAATATTGGGGACCTCAGTGCCACAATCAGTGGTGAGTGAAGGGAGGGCTGCATGGGATACTTTGTAACTTGAGGAGAATAGATTTGCCACATACAATTTAGAAACTATAGATATGAAGAAAGGACAAAATAAAGATAATATATATTTATGCCACTCCTGAAAAATTGTTTGGTATAATTTTTTTTCTATACGTATATTTCTTTTGGTGAAGAGGACTGGCCCTGAGCTAACAGCTGTGCCAGTCTTCCTCTATTTTGTATGTGGGATGCCATCACAGAATGGCTTGATGAGCCATGTGTAGGTCTGTGCCCAGCACTGAACCTGTTAACCCCAGGCTGCTGAAATGAAGTGCATGAACATAACTGCTACACCACAGGGCTGGCCCCAAAATTTTTTATATTTTTACAAAGGATATGCATGCACATTTTGTAAAAATCAGATTTTAAAATGGTGTTTTCATTAGCATTGAATTGTGAAAATTTTTTTATGTCTATAAATATATTTTATCACATAATTTCAGTGTTCAATCCACACTCTGAACCTCAGTCCTACTCCTCAGGCCATTGCAGGACAAAGGAAGAAAGGTAAATAATCACAGATAGAGCCTTTGTCCAGAATTAGATGTTTATGCTCCTTAGCCATGAGCCACTTTCTTCCCTGAGAGGTGTCCCGGATCCTGGTACTGTCTTTCACAGGACCCAGGGTTCAGTGAACAAAAAGTAGGCTTTATGGTGATATGTCCTTTCTTGCTCACAGCATTCATTGACTTTTTTGGGGGTAGTATTTTTGTTTTTAGGGTTTTTTTTAAACGCCTAATATAAAGAACGCTGAATTCATTGAAATAAGCAATCACTGCAGAAGAATTAACTAAAGTAATCCAAATTTATCCTTTTACTATTCTATCACCCGCATTCTATGGATTATGTATAGTAGATTCAAACTCAAAATACTGTTTGCATTCTAGTAGAAACTATCTTTGAACACAAGGTAAAATTAGAGTGCTAAATTTAGAAGAGGAACTGGGAACTGTTCCAGCCTCTAGCCCTAACTCTGAGAATAAAGATCCTAATTTTAAATTGTTTTAAAAAATACAGTATGATTTAAGGGAATAAAATATATTATATATTACATTGATTGGTTTTCCGGGCATCTAATATTTTAAGCTGGCCATTGTGGAAAACATTATTTGGACCTTGGTTTTAATTTTTAAATGTCAAATTTGAGGTAATTTTTGTTTGCTCCTTTAAAATACAGTCCTTCTCCTATTATTTTTATATATACTCCCAAGCCCTACCTATAAATCATTCTAACCTAATCACACACAGTGTGATATATAATATTATATATATATATATATTAATCAAAGACACACAAGAATTTTCTTTGTTGTAAGTCCAGTTTACATTCCTCTGCATTTCTCTCTGTGCATGGAAATCAGAGTAATGGGATGTAAATTACCAATCCTTAAATTATGATGTCCTACTCAATTAATAGTTGTCTTAATCTAGGTCCCATAGAAAACAGAGACCAAGTTAAGGATTAAAAGATATTGCTTTAGCTGGAAGGTACAATCCCAGGGCATAAACATGAGGGAGAAAGAAAATAAAAAAGAGAAGAATGGAAAGAAAAATGCAAAGAGATATGTTAATAAGCTGGCCATTTCTTTGCAATGAGACACAGAGTCCACTGCCCAGTGTTGCATTCCGTCAACCCAAGAAGGACATCTCTAAATGGACTGTGGAGGTCTCACCAAAGCCCTGTGTGGGGAGGAAGTAGAGGAGATTGATCTGCCTGATACTCTCCCTTCCATATTTGGTTTTTCACTGGTTAATATTTGTTCCATTGGATACATATTTTTTGCCTTTACAAATGTTTTTGTAACATTTGACCTGCTCAACAGTTTTTCAAGCCAGATCTTCCTCCTCGACTTCCCACCTAAATCTTGAAGGGATGTGAAAAGTCAGACTCTGACCGTGTGAAGCTGGTCCACCCATCTAGGCAAGTCTGCACAGTGGCAGCCCAGGGGAGGACTTTCTTGGGCAAAAGGCTGGTCCCAACCTTGTGATCCAAGCAGAGCTGGTGGGCTGGGGCAGTGACAGAGAGGGAGCAAGCACCTGGATTTTGAGAGATGGAGGCACCAAGAGAATCTAAAGAGTCGCATTGGGTGTTTCAACGTAAGTAAGGGCAACTTCACTGTTCATTGAATATAAGTGTAATATTTCATATTTACATATTTCTAATAACACTGTATAATATTTTTATTCTCTGTAAGGTTAATAGAGTTAAAAATGGTGGTAAATTGAAATCCTCCATGCATTATACTGGACCATTTTTATTAACTTTCTAACCTGGTTACCACTCTGCTGATCAAAACATATTTTACTTTTGCAAATAAAAGCATGATGTACCCATCATCCTCTAGTGTATATGAGGGATGCCTGCCACAGCATGGCTTGACTAACAATGTGTAGGTCTGCAGCTGGGATCCAAACCAGTGAACCCTGAGTCACCAAAGCGGAACGTGCAAATTTAACTGCTGTGCCACCAGGCTGGCCCCCAATCTCTTCCTTTTTTAAGCATTTTATGAGATCAGATTAGAGGTTGTCAAAGTGGCTAACTCACATTACTTTTCATTTCAACATTTCTTTAACTTTCTCCCAACATATATTATCTGTCAAATGAAATCAACTAGGAATTGTCTTGTCGGAAAGCTTCATGGCTAACATCTTCTCCAGGAGTTTGTAGGTTTCTGTACTTTTTTTGTTGTTGATCTTATTTTGTACTAATTAAAAAGAACTTTGTTGATAAATTTAATAAACTTTGAACATCACATCAATATATATTTGAGTGCACACAAAACACACGCCCTCACCAGCCCCGTTTCCCTCACCTCTCGTGTCCATCCCCTGATGTGTCCTGTTTCCTCCTCCCCTACTCACCCTCTCTACCCTCTACTGATCTTTGCCTTTTCCTACTCTACTTCTTTTCCCTCACTCTCTTTTACTTGGGAGGAACATTCCTTTCCATTATTTCCATAAAAAGCAATGTACTTTCAAAGGTAATTCCATCTGGGCATGATACCCTTTTCCTGCAAAGGAGGAAAATGAAAACAGCAGTGTTTACAAACAATATATCCCAGAATGTGTTTACTAGGGGCTGGACTGTGGCTGAGTGGTTAAATTCGTGTGCTCTGCTTCAGTGGCCCAGGTTTTCCCTGGTTCAGATCCTGGGTGTGGACATGGCACTGCTCATCAGGCCATGCTGAGGTGGTGTCCCACAATGGCATTTGAAAAGAATTTGTATTCTGCCCTTTTTGGATGGAATATTCTATATATATCTACTAAGTCCATTTGGTCTAGTGTGTCGTTTAATGCCAATGTTTACTTATTGATCTTCTGTTTGGATAACCTATCCATTGGTGTAAGTGGAGTGTTAAAGTTCCCTATATTATTGTGGTACTATTTCTCCTTTTATGTCTATGATTAATTGCTTTATATATTTAGGTGCTCCTATATTGGGTGCATAGATATTTACAAATGTTATATTTTCTTGTTGGGTTTTTCCCTTTATCATTATGTAGTGCCCTTCTTTGTCTCTTGTTACAGTTTTTGTTTTAAAGTCTATTTTTTCTGATGTAAGGATTGCTACCCCTGCCTTCTTTTCTTTGTCATTTGCATGGAGCATCTATTTCCAAACTTTCACTTTCAGTTTGTGAGTGTCTTTAGGTCTGATGTGTGTCTCTTGTATGCAGCATATATATGGATCTTATTTTTTTTTATCCAATAGGCCACCCTATGCCTTTTGATTGGAGCACTTAGCCCACTGATATTTAAAGTAGCTATTTATAAATATGCATTTATTGCCATTTTGTTACTTTTTTCTGGGTATTTTAGTAGTTCTTCACTGTTCCTTTCTTCTTCTCTTCATCTCTTCCCTTGTGGTTTGATGGTTTTCTTTAGTAATATGTTTCATTTCCTTCCTCTTGCTTATTTGCTTGCTTATTATAGGTTTCTGGTTTAGGATTACCATGACGTTCCTATATAATATTCTATGTATATAGCAATCTATATTGAGCTGCTAGTCTCTTTAGTTTGATCTCTTTCTAAAAGCTCTATTCTTTTACTCCCCTCCTCTCACATTTTATGTTTTTGAAATCATATCTAATCTCTTATTTTGTGTGTCTATCCATTTTTTATCATTCAAATGCAATTTTAGTACTTTTGTCTTTTAACATTCATATTATCTTCATTGATAGTTGATCTGCTACCTTTACTGCATTTTTGCCTTTACCAGTGATTTTATTGCCTATGGGTTTTTTTTTAATAATATTTTTATTCCTATTTGTGATCGTCTCTTTCCTACTTAAATAAATCCCTTCAACATTTCTTGTAGAACTGGTTTCTTGGTGATAAACTCCTTTAATTTTTTGTGTCTAGCAAAATCTTTATCTCTCCTTCCATTGTGGATGATAACCTTGCTGCATAGAGTATTTGTGGCTGTAGGTGTTTTCATTTCAGCATTTTTAATATGTCATGCCACTCTCTTATAGCCTGTAGGGTTTTGGGTAAGAAGTCCTCTGATAGCCTTAAGGGGATTCCTTAGTATGTTACTTGTTCTCCTTTCTCTTGCAGCTTTTAGAATTCTGTCTTTATCTTTAATTTTGGACATTTTAATTGTAACCTGTCTTGGTGTGGGCCTCTTTGGGTTCCTCTTGTTTGGTGCTCTCTGTGCTTCCTGTACTTGGATGTCTGTTTCCTTCCTTAGGTTAGGAAAGTTTTCAGCTATTATTGTTTCAAATAGATTCTCTGCCCCTTTCTCTCTCTCTCTCTTCTCCTTCTAGGACACATATAATATGGATGTTAATGCACTTGATATTGTCCCAGAGTTCCCTTAGACTCTTATCATTCTTTTTAATTCTTTTTCCTTTTATCTGTTAAGCTTGGTTGATTTCCTCTAGTCTTTCATTCAGCTTACTGCTCTCTTCTTCTATATTATCTACCCTGCTATTGTGTCCCTCCAGTGAATTTTTAGTTTCCAGCATTGTATTCTTCATTTCTGGCTGGTTCTTTTCTATATTTTCGAGTTCTTTTTTGATATTCTCACTATGTTCATCCAGTCTTCTCCCAAGATCATTGAGCATCCTTCTGAATTTTTGTTTGAAGTCTTTGTCAGGTAGATTGCTTATTTCTGTTTCATTTAGCTCTTTTTTGGGGGGTTTGTCCTGTTCCCTTGCTTGAAACATATTCATTGTGCTTCTTCATTGTTCTTCTTCCTCTGTGCTTATATGTACATATTAGGTGAGTCAGCTATGTCTCCTGACCTTGGAGAAGTGGTCTTATGTAAGAGATTCTTTTTGAGACCTGGCAGTTTGCTTCCCTCTCATCACAAGTCCAAATGTTCCAAGAGTGATGCCTGTGTGGGCTACTTGTGTCCTTCTGCTGCAGTAGTGTTGCTCTTACTGCAGGTTCCCATGGAATCTAGGCTTTCCTTCTGTAACTGGCTGTTTGTAAATTGGGTTTGGGGAGCCCCAGCACAATTGGCTGCAAAGTCTCCTAGCACACTCCTGTTGCAGTTTTTCTGTTAAGTGACTAGGCACCCAGTACGGTTGGTTGCTCTGCTCAGTGCCATAGAATTGCTGTAAACTTCAGCAAACTGGCAAGGCTATTGTCATCTCTCTTAAGATTGCAGCTGAGTGGGGCTTGCCCCAGGAACAGGAGGACCCAGTGTTTCAGGATTTGGAAGGCAGAGCTGATCCCCTTTGTGGCTGTTTGTGAAGCACAGGTCTTCTGCCACTGATAAGCCTAATCCCCACAGGTCCATCAATGCTGACAACGCAATCCTGGCCCATACACAGCTTCCAAGCCCCTGATGTGGACCCAGTCACCCCACTGCAGAGTCCCCCAGACTCTTCACCAACGTTCCCCACAGTTCACTTGCTCTTCATGAAGACCATTCCTTACAGAGGCAGACACATTCACCTACCAGTAGAGGATTTTGGCACCCAGTCTATGCAGGGCCTGAGGGCTCATTGTTGGGTGGGACCAGTCCCTAGGGCAGGTTGCCTGTCCTGGCTAACCTGGATTAAATCTGTGCTCTAGTGTATGTGGCAGATCCCTGGGCTAACAGACTAGGGGAAGAACTCCAATGGTGTCTGTCAGCATCTGTCTCAGCATGCCTGTACTAGGTCACAACAATGGCTCCTGCCAATGTCTCAGTCTCCAGAGATATGTCACCTCTCACCAAGATGCACCCAGGGTCTACCAGATGAGTCTCTTTTCACTAAAAGTCTGTGCACCCTCCTTTCTGGTGATTTTAGGCTGCTTCCTGAGACCGATGAATTTTTACAGGGGTCCTTTAAGAGGCAGCTTTTTGTGGGCTTACTTCTGATAGCTTTTCTGGGAGTATTCCTCATTGTAGTTAATAGCCAGTAAAGCCAGATAGTATGACATTCATCTCAGATGTGCTGAGTCTGAAGGATGCTTTTAGCAGTAATGGCCCCTGCTTATACCCCCGCTCCTCCAGGGAAGGCTGTGTACCTCACAATGGCTCCTGCCTGGTCAGCTGTGAAGCTCTGTGGCTCATGAAGATGGCTTCTTTTGTCTTCAGAAGGAATTTCTGCCTTTTCTACCTCTGTCAGGACTGTTCCTTGTGGGGGTTCTTTTTATTCAGTTTTCAGTTGTCTCTCCAGGTTAATTTTTCAAAGAAAAGTTGTAACCTGGTTGTTCGTGGGCCTAGGGGAGTTCAGAGCCCACCTAATATCACCGTCTTGATGAGATCTCCAAAATGTTTCTGTGCTACTATAAAGTTGATATCAAGCTCAAAGATATTATAAGAACAAAACCACAAAAACTACCAAATAATCTTCTTTATAAATATTTATGTAGAAATCCTAAATAAAATATTAGTGAATAAAATGAAGCAGCATATTAAAATAATAATATTCCATGACATTTACTTTCATTTTGTTGCTTTATGTTTGATGTTTTTAGCAACATATTTTATTCATCTATCGATATAATTATATAATATATTTTAGATATATTAATATATCAACATTTATTGATGTGGGAAATTCTTGGCTAGAAGAAACCACAATTCCAAAGTGATAAAAACATAAATACAGGTGCCAGTTAAAATTGGGCTCATATTCCATTCCTGATACTTATTAGTCGGTAACTGTGGATAAATGATAAAATGCTTATTAGCCAATGGCACCTAGTGTTTCCTTTAACACAATAGCTACAATTATAGCTATCATTGTAATAGTGTTATCTAATAATAGCAAATCACTTTACTATAATTTCACATTGCATTTTTTACATTACTTTTATCATCTGAAAAGTTTGAGGAAATTATAAAATGCAAAAGACAACTAACTTCTAGGAAATAGTATAACAAATAGAAGAATAGATTACCATGAAAATTAGTGTATTCCACATGGTTGAATACATTCAACCAGGTACTCAAAAACCTGTTTGTAGAACTGAACTATTAGGTGAGGATTTTAACAAGTCCTAGAGCCCCAAATAATAAGGGAAATATCCAGAACAGCAAAACTGGGAGTGTATGTTTTTTTCTCATTCTTATATTGACTTAGGGTGGAACCTGAGATAAGAGAAGAAAACCTGGGGTCTTTATCCTCCATTTAAATATTGATTAAAAAAAACCATTTATTTATCAACTGACTTTCCCTAATTTGTAGCATAGAGAAATTCAATTGAACAAATAGTTAATGATTTTTTTTATTTTGTATGAAGTATTGTTTAAACTTATTCTCCCTTGAAGAAACTAATATGTAGTCTGATTTACAAGTTAAAAATTCTACCACAGAATTATATATGCAAAGTTATTGTCAAATTTTACTTAATTATTTCTTTTTACTGAACTATTCCCCAACTGGCAGACAATTTTTCCCTCTGTGAATTTTAACTTTAATGAGTAAATGACAAATATCCACAGGTTTAATGTTATTTCATTATTTACTCATCTGGAGTTTGCTCATGACCAAACCAGTTCTAAATTACAGAATATTGAAATAAATTTGAATAAAAATAAAAGCATCCTTCCCTTCATCCCTTAGTTTTGAAACTAACATTAAGATTAGATAGCAGATTCATATACACAGGATATTTATTTATCATGTACATAACACAAATTTTCTCTCAGTCAGAGTTCAGAGTAGGAAAGGACAACCATTCTAAAGCGAGAAAGGGTTTATTCATGGGTTTTGGTTCTTACTGTATCATTAGAAGGACTGAAGGCACTGTTAAGAGGCTGGCAGCAACACAGAGGTGGCCCATCAGAAGAGCTCCTGCCTCTCATGCCACCACAGAGCTGCATTGACCCACAGCAGCCTCAGGACACAAAGGAGCTGGAGACTGGCAACTCAGAGCTATGATCCAGGGGTTGTAGTGTTGGAGCAAGAAAACGGCCATGCCTGCAATTGCTTCTTGATCCTCAGAAACTGGAGAATGAACGCTGGAACCTACTGCAGAAAGACAGGATCCTGCTAGTCAGTTGTGGCAGGCAGGAGCCACTGAAAGAAAACCTGTGCCTCACTTCCAAATAGCTTATGAATCCCCTTAATTGTCAGAACTGAATTCATGCCCACACTCTGTCTATAAGGGATTCTGCAAAATATAGTATTTAGTTTTTCAAACTCTCTAAAGGAAAAGGAAGGGTGAAATGAAGGTTGAGAGAACCAACATAAGAAAGTACTCCAAGTCTGAAGATGTGAAGTCACACTAAGGTAGGGTTCCTCAAGGTTGTCAGGCACCTAGGCTCCTTCAATCTTTCCACTCTGCAATCCCAAAGATCTCTCCCTTGTTCCGCTTGTAAGTCTCAGGCAGTAGAGTTGGAGCCACGCCCCACCTCCCACATAGCTGGTAACAGGTAAAGGAAGAAATCAGAAGAAAAGGGACACAGGGTGCCAGCTGTCTTGGAAGGCGGTTTTGAGGAAGCTGCCACCAACTCATCTACTTCTCACTGCCTACAACTTAGCATATAGACACACTGAGCTGCCAGGGAAGTAGAACATACAGAAAATGTAGTCTTTATTGCAGGCTGCCATGTTCCCTGTTTCAAAGAAGGAACCCGTGATGTTCCATGCAGTGATGGATTTGAGAAGGGAACATTTATTTATCCTCTGTTGAATGCCATGTACTTGACACTTCCCATTTGCTATTTGATTTATCACAATTATATCAAATCAGCGATTTAACACCTCTTTATGAATGGTGAAATTTTGGGTAGGGCAGATTCAAGTTTCAGATTGGTCAAAAATCCTGCTTTGATGCTAAAGCATGTATACATTTTTTAATTAAAAAGTCATCAGACTTGGATATAGTACAGAAAATCACAAGGATACAGTTTTTGATAGAAGAAAAAGAGCAAAGATTTACAGTTTTCTCCCTCTTTATCCTGTCCTGCCTGACATGCAATCACAGTCGCAGGTCTGTCTGGACTTGCTAACATCATGCACAGTTAGTGAAGCCAATGGCTGTGGGGACAACTTGTAGCTTGTGGTAGATTTCTTTAGATCCCCTCCACAGTCTTTACCACCAACACTCTCTTTAGAACTGAAAATTGAGTATTTTTCAAGTTTATGTAAATTGCTTTAAAATTACAGCTCCAAGACAAATACTTTACTTCTATCTTCTAAGTTGATTGCTGAATCAATCTTATTTAGAAACCATGAAGCTATGGCTTATTTTGACATTTAAGCCTAGTTTTATTGAATATAGAAGAGAGTGGACATGGAATAATACAGTATGTACTGTTTTTTACATCTGGTTTCTCTTTTCCAAGTTTATGTTTGTGAATTTTAATATGTTGTTGAGCACAGAAAATATTGTTACTTTTTTCCTTCATTGCTGTATAAACATAGCACTGCATTGTTAAATCTATCATAATTTATTTGTTCATTTTAATATTGATATATGTTGCATAGTTTCACATTTAGAACTATTATAAATGTGATGTTATGGTTATTTGTATAGCTGTTTTTATTTTAAAACACATGTATGCCTTTCCATTGAGTCATACAGTGTACATATATTCAGTGTTAGTAGATACTACCAAACAAATTTGCACTCTGTATATTACATTCTATATTCCAATCAGCAGTGTTTGAGGATGCCAATTTCTTCTCATCCTCACCAATATTGGTATTGTCTGTATTTCTCATTTGAGCCATGTTTTCTATTCATCATTGTTTTCACTATGTAGTTCTTGCCAAGGCAAATGGTCTCTTTCACATAAAAATGACTGGCCAGTTAAAACTGTAAAATGAGAGAAACAAATAAGCTAATTAACACTGTAATTGGAACGAAGGCCCTGACTACTGACATAGACTTTTACTTTTAGATGTTGTCCTGACAACAGGGGTTCTGTTGCATCCATTTTCAGTTAAACAAGGTCATTAGAATTTCATATACCAAAGAAGATTTCAAGCAGGACTAGTTAAACCAAGGGAAACTTCAAGCAATCTGTGATAACAATACTGTTCTTTAACTGACATATTTGATTGTGATCAAATTAGAGCTGGTTGTTTTGAATATTGTAGAAAAATTTTAAGAATACTGTAACTGTTATTATACAGAGCAAGCTTGCTTCTTTGGGGCTAACTTCTGCTCCTTTCCTGCTCAGTAGACCTTGTTCTTTGAGCATGTGTGAATGCTGTGGGTCAGTCGAAGGAACTCATAGCTCGTACCTATCCCATTGGGTTGTTCTCTTGGATGGAGGTAGCCAAACTGGTTGAAAAGATATCCACTGGTAAAATGGTTTTATTCCTTAGTAACTATGTTGCCTACAACCTTTCATTTGGCAGAAGTACCAACATTTGACAAATAGGAAATATAAAACTGAAAATCTGCTATGGCCAATGTGAGGACCAACAAAGGACCTGGTCTTGGTTTAAAATAGATAATCTTAGTCTGACGAGTTTCTGATTCTTTCATTTGCTAACAAGTATTCATCTTTTTTTCTTTTTTAACATATTCAAGCTTTTATTTTTCACTACATTTTTTCATTCTCCTAAGCTTGTATTGTTTTTTAATAATTTTATTTTATTATAGTAATAACACAACATGAAATCTATTAATTTAACTAATTTTTAAGTATACAATACATTATTGTTGATTAGAAGCCCAATGTTGTAGAGCCGATCTCTAGAGTGTACTCTCTTTGCTTGACTGAAACTCTATGCCCATTGACTAGTAACTCCCCATTCCCCCTCCACCCAGCCCTTGGCAACCACCTTTCCACTCTATGAATTTGACTCTTTTAGATAACCCACATAAGTTGAACCATGAAGTATTTGTCATTCTGCAACTGACTTATTGCACTTTGCATAATGTCCTCAAAATGTATCCATATTGTTGCATATTGTAGAACTTCCTTCTATTTTTTTTTGCAGGGGAAGATTCATCCTAAGCTAACATCTATTACCAATCATCTTCCCTTTGCTTCCCCTCCTCCAAAGCCCCAATACATAGTTGTGTATACTTGTAAGTTCTTCTTGTTCTTCTATGTGAGCTGCTGCCACAGCATGGCTACTGACAGATGAGTGGAGTGGTTCTGTGCCTAGGAACTGAACCCAGGCCACTGAAGCAGAGTGAACCAAACTTCAACCACTAGACCATCAGGGCTGGCTACATTCTAAAGCTCAATAGCATTCCATTGTAGGTATATACAACATTTTCTTTATCCATTCTTCTACTGATGGATGTTTAGGTTGTTTCCAGATTTTGGCTGTTGTGAATAGTGGTTCACACAGGAGTGCTAATAAGTGGTGCAACTGCTATGGAAGTCAGTATGGAGGCTCCTCATAAAATTAAAAACAGAACTACCATATGATCTAGCAATCCCACTTCTAGAATTGGAAGCAAGCATTTATATTTCACATTTATGTCTCCGGCAACGAGAGTAGAAAAATGAAGGAATCACTGTGCCTTGTTTTAAAATACTTACAATTTAATGAAAAACATGCACTTTGTTTAAAAAACATGAAAAGTAATATCATTCACATATCTAAATAGGTGAATATTACTTTACACCTCTGGGTTTAAGAAATGTCAAATTCTTTTATTTTTCTAAATCAAATTACACCTGTCTCTGATGGACACTTGGCAAGGTAGTGGGAGGAGCTCAACCCTGTGATACACAGAGTTTACTGGAAAATGAGAAGCTTAGCTAATTCTGAGCCAAAATCAGGCACAAGTGTCTTTGATGAGTTTGAGAGAATTTCCCTCACAAGCGAGCCTCTTTGGGAGCACAGGGAATCATTTTCCCTTGAAGTTCTATCTGCTCCTTGGGGGGCCTGCAGTAGTGCCTGCTTCTCCCTGGATGACTTTCCTAAGTGGTTATCAAGAGGGAAGTGATTAAGTAAGTGATGATATACTCATACATTGACACGCAACACAGCTGTGAAAAGGAAAGAAAAAACAGTTCATGGACTGAGTTTGAATGATTAACAAGGGGAGTTATATTGTTTGTATCATTGTATTATTTGTATTGTTTATTTGTATTTATTTCTTTAAATCATTGAAAAGAAAACTTGAGTGTATGTTTATATCTGTATGCCTTTTAAAATGTCTTCCTAGAATATATCTGGAAGGATCCACAAGGAACCAAGAACATTGGTTGCCTCTGAAGAAGGAAGTCAGTGGCTAGAACAATAGATTTGGAAGGAAGATTTTCACTGTGTACATGTTGAATTTTGCCAATTGACAACGTATTACATACTGAAAAATTTTGGTCTTAGCCTTTTGACTCCTAAAGCTTTTCTTCTTGTGTGTGTGGTTTTGTGTCAACCAAGACACAACTGAAAACTTAACAGGGGTGGCCCTGAGGTGTAGTGGTTAAGTTTGGTGTGCTCTGCTTCAGTGATCTGGGTTCATGTGTTTGGATCCTGGGCATGGACCTACACCACTCATCAGCCATAAAATAGAGGAAAGACTGGCACAAATGTCAGCTCAGGGCTAATCTTCCTGAAGCAAAACAAGAAAAAAAGAGGAAGACTGGCAACAGATGTTAGCTCAGGGCAAATCTTCCTCATTTGATGAGGATTTCTTTCCTCATCAAAGAAAGGACAAATAAAAACTTAACGTAGTTCTTCTAAGTATATTATAAAATATTAAAGTCAATATGGATAGAAATACATATGACTGAAAAAATATAAAGGCAACACTTCTCCTGGTGAAGAAGATTTGAATACTGTAAACATTCCAAACATTTCCTAATCATCATAGAGGACGATAGAAAGTCCCCTACATTTCAACAGGACATTAATTCATTCTTAATAAAATGGCTTTCAGAAATGCATCTGGAAAAACAAAAGAATATAAAAGCAAACATTGAAAGTAAATAAGGAAATTAGTTATACCAAATTAAAATATAAATATTTAAAAGTTTATTATTTAAATTGTTTGTAAAAATTTAGAAAGAGGTGAAGAAGTGAAAGGTACTTCCTTTTACACTATCAAATGTTAGAATTTTAAAATTATGGATGGAAGAGTGGGTACTACAAATCAATAAGAATGTGAAAACTCCCCATTGTAAAATGATATAGCACTTTCACACAAGATATTAAATAATGATCCTAACTACACAACAAAAAGCAAACAAATAAACAATAAAATAAAATGAAGTAAATTCTGTATAAACTACAGAATCATTTATACAAATATTGAACTTTGAAATATCAGAAGGGAAAATAACTGAATATTAATCAAACTTTGAAAAAAAATTTAAAGTTAGAACTGAGAGAGAAAATGATGATGCAAAATAAGATGTTTTAATTTAAAATTATTTATACATGAATTGCATATATAAATTTATATAGAGATTATATAAACAATTACATTTTCATATATTCCTAATTAGATCACATTATATCAAGGACATATTCTTATCCAGCCTTTAATTATAAATGCAAAGTAAGCTAATATATTTTCCTATTAGAATTCTAAAATGCCATTGAAGTTATGACAAAAATTGACAAATAGTAATAAATCCAAACCATCACTGAAAGAAAGAGAGGGTGGCATACTTAAATCAGAGACTTCGAAGATTTCACAGAAATGAAAAGCTGATGGAATTTGAGAGACTGGTTATGGAATATCTAGACCATGACACACAACTTTGACCAACAC
Organism: Equus quagga; assembly: GCF_021613505.1. Classification (NCBI taxonomy): domain Eukaryota; kingdom Metazoa; phylum Chordata; class Mammalia; order Perissodactyla; family Equidae; genus Equus; species Equus quagga. The sequence goes on along the minus strand of NC_060274.1, from coordinate 49,376,213 downwards.
TACAGTAACCAGCTTGAAAGTCAAACCACAATCTCTGTAGCAATTGACCCGGAACTGGTCAGGACTTGGTCAACAGCTGACAGCTTCCTTATATTTTCTCCCTGCTTCCTTTTCATGGTCATCCAGATAAAGCCAAATATATTCTCAAACTAATCACAAAAGTTGACTCATTTTTTGTTAGCTTACCTTCAGCTTCTTCATGAAACAACTTTTTTTTCCAAAGGTCATCAAAATTTAATTAAAAAAAAAAATTTTGCCCAGATCCAGATTCTACTCTAAAATTGAAATTATCCTAACGATGAATGAGAATACTTTTCCCCAGCACTCTTTCGAAACTGAATATTATCAATTTTTTAAATTTTTATCAATCTGATGAGTGAAAATGGTGTCTTGTTTAAGCCTGACATCCCCTGTCTCTTGGTGAAGATAAGTATTTTTCCATAGTCTTATTAGCAAGTTTTGATTTATTGCTTTTTTTACAGTTTTCCCCACCTATCTATTACATATCTTTTCATTTCTTATTCATGTAAAGGTGCTCTTTTTCTATTTTTTCTTCTTGCAAATTTATTGTTTTCTACATCATTTTTTAAACTTTATTCATAGTAGTTTTAGTAACAGATTTTTATTTTGTGTTCATAGATGTAGGTTTGTTTTTTCCTGTTAAAGAATATATTTCCACTGTTTGCACAGTATATTTTTAATCAGGTGTTGAATTCTATCAAAGGTTGTTTTTTTAAGCATCAAATGAGATAATCATATGATTTTCCTCCTTTAATGAGTTATACAAAAACAGATTTCCTCATGTTGGAGATACTGGCATTCTTGGAATAAATATTTCATTTGGTCAATGAGATTTAGTTGCTGATATTGTATTTAGTAGTCTAAACATTTTGTTCATGGTTGTGATTGTCCTGCAGCTGGTTTTCTTTTGGGGGCTATCCTTTTTTGATTTTGTTTTAAGGTTATGTCAGTCCTATAAAATAAATGGGGAGTCTTTCCATATTTCTATGTGGAAGAGTTTATACAACATGGGGATTGCTTGGTCTTCAAAAGTATGGTAAAACGTCTATAGAAAGTGTTTGTTCCTGACTTTTTTTCAGATATAGATATTTTATTGCTTTTAAGATTTTTTCTATGATAATTTTTATATTCTGGTTTTCTATTTCTTGAGTTAACTTTGTAGATTTAAATTTTCCTAAAAAATAACCCATTCCCTCCAGGTTTTCCGAATTAGTTATCAAATTTTATGCAAATTTTCTCATAAATCATTTCTTATTTGCAGTCATTTTCTTTTCCTTATTTTTTAGTTTTTTTTGAGATACAACAACTTCTGATAAGAGCATAAAGAGCTTATCTTAAGGCTTCTCTCACTCCACTTTTTTTAACTATAAATCTTTCCCACTCTCCATCTGCCTTTAAGTTTCTGCCCAATGAGATGGTGGCTGACTCCCTTGCAATAAAAATCTCTAAATGGCCTCTGTTTGCTCTTAATTGAGCAGTCATCATTTGTTCCACAGATTGTACTTATACATAACAAAGAACAGAGAAATTTGCAGCCTGCCACTTAATTTCTGGAAGGTAGGACGTGGTAGGAGGATTTTTCTTTATTCATTTTGGGGGCCTAGCTCATCTCTAGGTTTCCAATTTTCAGATATGGAAACACAAATGGGCTAATGATAATTATGTAGTTGATTGACAGAAACCTGTTTAATGACTAGTCTATTTGGCTCTTCCACTTCACCCTTTCTGCCCTTTCAGCAGAATTTCTTATCTCTTTCTCTCAGTAAAGAAAGAAAGAAAGAAAAAGAAGAAAGAACAATAAACACAACACTGAAAGAAGGGCTGATACTCTTAGTTTTAGTTTGGATGTTGGTAACTGAGAGAGAAGCAGAGTGATTGTACTTATTATATCTATTGAGAAATCACGAAACATTCCCAAATTAAGTAAAAGAACATTTAAAAAGTAATAAAAGAAAAGAAAAAAATACAGGCTCAGACACAGATCATTCCTAAGAAGACAAACGAATGCACCATTTTGTCTTTGTTTGGGGAGTGGGGAAACCTATTTATCTCCTCACTGCTTATCTTCCTTAAAAGGAAGATAGATGGCTGTGAGGAAAGTATCTACAGGCATCTTTACAATGCAGAGTTTGGTCTCATGAGAAAAGACATACCCATATCCAGAGGAAATCGATGCCACTCACTCTTAATCAAAATAGTTTTTGTTTTTCAATAAGAATGGACAATGAAAAATTAACAAATATTTAAGGAAAACTAAAATGAAAATAAAGGAAAAATGACCCAGGAAATATATGTATGTTAGAGAAGAGAACATTAAAAATTCTTTTGTGTCCTCAAGGCAGATCACGATGATATTGCCTGTAAAACATGGTAATAGCTTGATATGAAGAAGAAACAAGCAGAACATAAACTAAAAATTAAAAATATGATTACCTCAAAAAGCCACATCAAGTTGAAAAAAGAAAGTTTAAACTCTTTTTTAGAAAGATAGAACACAAAGACAAAAGTATAATTTAAAAATTTGGGAAAATGAAACCTTTAGTAATTCTAGAAACAAGGAACAGAGAAATAGAGGGTGATCTTGTAGTAGAAGAATGTGTTTTTGAAATAGAACAACCCACACATTACCAGATGGTTTACATGAAGATATACAACACACAAACATGCATATTTAAAGATAACCTGGCAAAATCTCACAAAATCAAGAATAAAATAGAAATCTGAAAATCTTGCAGGGAATAGGATGTAACAACATCAAGTAATTGCAAGGAAAATTCCTGTCAGAGTAATCATTATCAACCCTAGAGTAATGAAATACTGGAGTAATATATTATGCATTTTGAGAAAAAATGATTCCCAACCTAGATGATTTTATCTAATCAAATTTTAAATCAAGTGAAGAAACCGATACATTTTCAAACATACAAAGATAGAAACTGTAATTTGTATATTTTTTTCTGAAAATACATGGAATCTATTCCAGCAAAAGAAGAAGTAAATCTACAAAAAAGTAAACTTGGAATTTAAGGAACAATGAAATCACTCTAGGAGGAAAATAGAAATAAAGTGCAGGATGATATCAATGTTTACAGCCTAGAAGCAATCTATTCTATTAGGAATAGGAATCTAAAAGTTCCCAAATTATGTTCCAGAAAGCAGTGGATCACACTCAACATCAAATTTGTGAACTTTTAGAGACACATTTAAAAGAAAATAACTCTAGGTTCTCTAAAAGTGGATTATACACACCAAATAATGGAGTTACTAAACCAGAAGACAGTTCAATAAGACATGCAAATGGCCAACAGATATATGAAAAGGTATTTAACTTCACAAATCATAAGGGAAATGAAAATGAAAACCATAATGAACTACTTCACACCTGTTAGTATTGTTATTATCAAAAACACAAAAGATAAGTGTTAATGAGGGTGTGGAGAAAAGGACCATTGTACATTATTGGTGGGAATGTAAACTGGTACAGCCATTATGGAAAGCAGTAAGGAGGTTCCTCAAAAAATTAAATATAGAACTACCTAAGATTTCAGCAATCTCACTTCTGGGTATACCTCTAAAGGAAATGAAATCAGGATATCAGAGATAGCTGCACTCCATGTTCATTCCAGCTATTCATAATAGCCAACAACCTAAATATCCACTGATGAATGACTATATAAAGAAAAATGAGATATATATGTATCTCAAGCTTACTTTTGAAGCAAACTATGTGTATACATGCAGCAATACATTATATATCTATATAAAATGCAATATTATTTTATATATGTAATTGAATATTATGCAGGCTTTAAAAGAAGGAGAGTCTGCCATTTGCAACATGTTGGAACCTAGAAGACATCATGGGAAGTGAAATAAGCCAGATGCAGAAAGACAAATACTGTGTGATCTCACTGATATGTAGAATCTTAAAAAATTAGAACTCATCGAAGCAGAGAGCAGAACAGTGGTATCCAGAGTGTGGGGTATAGAGGAAATTGGGAGATGTTGGTCAAGTGGTACAAACGTTCAGTTATGTAAGATGTATAAGTTCTGGAGGTATAATGTACAACAACGTTATTATAGTTAATAATTTTTATAAACTTGAAATTTGCTAAGAGGGTAGATCTGAAGTGTCTTACCACAGAAAGAAAGAAGGAAGGAAGGAGGGCGGGAAGGAAGGAGGGAAGGAAAGTCAGTAGGAAGGAAGGAAAGAAAGAAAGAAAGAAAGAATGGAAGGAAGGAAGAGAAAGGAAAGAGGGAGGAAAGGGAAAGAGGGAGAAAGGAAGAAGGGAGGAAAGAAGGAAGGAAAGAAAGAAAGAAAGAAGGAAGGAAGGAAGGAAGGAAAGAAGAAAGGAAGGGAGGATGGAAGGAAGGCAGGAAAGAAGAAAGGAAGGGAGGACGGAAGGGAGGAAGAAAAGAAGAAGGAAAGAAGGAAGGAAGGAAAGAAAGAAAGAGAAAGAAGGAAGGAAGGAAGGAAAGAGAAAGAAAAAGAAAGAAAGAAAGAGAAAGAGAAAAAGGAAGAAAGAAAGAAAGAGAAAAAGAAAGAAAGAAAAAGAAAGGAAGGAAGAAAGGAAGGAAAGACAAAAAGAAAGAATGAAAAAGAAAAGAAGAAAGATGGAAAGAAAGGTAACTATGTGAGGTAATGGACAAGTTAAATAGCTTGGTTGTAGTGAATATTTAACAATGCATAAATATTTCAAATCATCAAGTTGTACACATTGAATATGTACACTTTTAAACTGTCAACTATTCCTCAAAAAAGCTGGAAAAAAATATCCAAACTGAAGCACAAAGAAGAAAAATGATAGAAGAAAAAGATTGCAGGAGACAAATGAAACACACTAAAAAATTCTCTCGTAAGTGGAATTGTAGTTTCAAAAAGAGAGGAGAGACAGGATATGTGAAGAAACAACAGCTTAGATTTTGGATTCAAGATGCCCCGTAAGCCCCAAGCTAAATCCAAGATTGAAGGTGGGACTAAAAGAGTTGAAGTGTTTCATTAATAGTAGGTAGAGATGCTATCTCTTGCAATGTGGAATCCACTGTCAAAATAAAAAATATCTTTACTGCTGAGGGCAAATCCCCTACAAATGAAAATCTTAAATCCTTATTGTCCAGATTTAGGCAGATGCAAAATCTAGAGAGAAAGGAATTAAATTCTTTACAGGTTCTATTGGCTTTTGCTTTATAAAAACTCAATAACATGAAGGTGACTTTCCCCAAACTGATTTATAGTTTAATAACATTCTAAGCAGATTATTTTGTGGAAATCAACAAGTTCATATTAAAATCATGTGGAAAGACAAAAACCAAGAATAACCAAGGTAGAGCCAGCCTTGATGGTCTAGTGGTTAAAGTTTGGCGCTCTCCACTTTGGCGACCTAGGTAAGGTTCCCAGTCATGGAACCACACCACTCATCTGTCAGTAGCCATTCTGTGGTGACGGCTCACATAGAACTAGAAGGACTTAGAACTATACTATGCAACTATATACTCAGGCTTTGAGGAGGGGAAAGACAAAGAGGAAGAGTGGCAACAGATGTTAGTTCAGGGTGAATCTTTCCCAGGGGGAAAAAAAAAGAATAATCAATGTAAAAATTAAAAAGAACAATATTTGCATAATTAAGAAATAGAAAAGTGGAACAGTTAGATGAAGCCATAAGACTTGGTTCAAGCCAGTGGAGTAGGGGAAGAGGTAATAGTTACCATCTGCAGGCCTGGTCTCTAAATTCTCTTGCAAGATCCTGTACGTAATTTCTCATTTCTCATTGGCCACCTGAATTCAGAAGAGCAGGGTAATTTAAGACCAAGCGTTTGATTGAGTTACTAGGTAGAAGGAGCCAGGGTTTGCAGATGATTATGTGAAGAAGACATAATCATAAGCATTAGCTCATTGAGATACAATAAAGTATTGAAACTGTGGTTTTCAGGCACTGTGATTTTGAGCACCATGACTTCAAACTTTAACTGTATGTTGCTCTGTTGCATATTAGGTTTACAAATGCACTTGTCTCATTTTTGACTATGTTGTGTTTTTTGAAATAAATATTTTATATAAATGTATGTATCGTTGATATATACTGGTGACTTTCACATGACCTTACTATACTCGAAAGTCTTTAACATTTATAGCTTTATGTCATCTCAAAAGGTATTTTGTAACAGAGTACAAAGTATAAATCTATTCCAATTTAGAATGTTCTTGGTCACTGATAATAGGATAGATTTAGGTCAGTTTAAACAGACAAGCGGTTTAGTAATGGATATGAGGTGGATTATACAATTATAGAGAAAGTGAACTAAAAGGCTTTATTTTAAGCTTTCAGACAAAATGCCCTAACCCAATTCATATACAATATGTTGAAGATGCCACCATCTGCTGTGGCTGGAAATAAAATGCCAGAAAATTGTTCTCATTCCACATATTCTACTAATTCTCCATTAGGAGCCCAACCTCAGAACGAGGGAAAACCCAGAGTACCGGTTGGCACCCCCAAAAGCTGGTTCCACACAGAGCCTTTTTCTTCATGTTGTTCATGTTCAAATAAAATTGTGCCTGGGGGTAACAGATTGGTGTAACATAGGTTGTATCTGTGAACTCCCTGTAAAGAAGGCTAGGAAATGTAGTTGAATTACTGAGCTTCCAAGAGGAAAAGGTCTCGATGCTGAAATCATCGTCCTCTCCTTTAATTTATCTACAAAGTTCTTTTTTTCTTTTTTATTTATTTGCTTGCTTTTTGTTTTTAGTTTGAAAAGCTTAATTAAGCTTCTGAAAGTCTTCTTTTGCTTGTTGCATTTGTACCTGTTGTGTGGTCATTACCTCAGGTGTCCATATGTCTCCTCTAGCAGGAGACAAACTAGTTTGTGTTCTGATTGTTGAAACAAATTCTCTTCATCTGGCTTCTGAAGAGCCTCAGATTATCAATTATCATTTTTGTTATTATTATTATTATTATCATTATTTGATTTCCCTGAGCTCACAACTGAGTAGCTGGAATTTCCCTAACGGTGTGAATCCCAGACAGTGAAAGATAAAAATCAGAAGTCTATGCCTCATAGACTTGTCCTACCCCAGAATAAAGGATAAAGAAACTCAGCCTACAAGTTCACTTCCTGAGGGGAGAATGGGCCAACTCAAACAAGATCAACCTTGACCTGGGCTCAGGTTCTCAGATCATGGTGATTGACAAACTCCCCTGTGAGCAGAGTCAGGCCCTTGCCCTGTGCTCTTGTCATATTCTGCAAGTGACCTAGGAGCCCATAGGGAAGGAGATCCTCACAATTGCATCTGCAGAGACATCTACAGAACCATTTACCCTTTGCCAAGGCTCCTGAAGCCTGGAGTTTTGGTCACCTGATTTAGACAAAGGGGCCTGGGGATGGTGCATGGAGCTAATGGTCCCAGAAGTCTCTTCTAGTACTATTGCTAGTGACCTTGAAAGGATCTATATATTTTTATGAGATAAACTTGACAATATATATCAAAATCCAAATTTTTACCAAAAAATTTCACTTCTAAAACTGTTTTAACAAAAATATTGCATTAGTATGTAAAAATGTAAATTTAAATATATTTATTGAAGTTTGCTTAATTAAAGGTATCAGAAATAATCTGTAAGCAAAGAATGGGCAATTTTTTACAGAAGGTCTGATACAACCCTAATTATCCAATTTAAAATTATGTTTAAGGAAAATATTTTACGGTTTTGGAGAATTGTTATACCATAGCTTTAATTATAAAATCAGAACGAAAAACAGTATTTACACTATATTTGAAGAGATGCATTCATATGTTTTTCTGATTTAAAATGCTTTTACTTTGTCTTTTTGACACCCTGTATCCTAATTTTCCCTCCAAACCAGGTCTCCATTCTTGACTTTCCTTGTGTTTCCTCCTTTATATTATCTTTAAATGCTGGTTGCCTGTGTAATCAGCACTTCCCTCACTACACTTTCTCCCTACAGAAGAAACAATATCTCATACCCTTTGGTTTTAGAAGGGGAAACTTTAAATAAATATATGTTTTTCCTTTTAAAAAGTTAATAGTCTTTAATTAAAGGAAGACCATGAACAGAATCAGTTGGCCCTTGTAGCAGTTAGGGTACACTCAGGGAAGCTGACCACGATGAGTGACAAGGAACAAGAAGTTTATCATAGGATTTACCCATATGCAATGAGGGAGCAGGTAGAGAAGTATGTGGGAAGCTGCTGCCTCTGCATGTGGTGATAGGCCTGAAGTCACAGTAGGACTCTAGGGCCAGCAGTCATGAAAAAGGTAAGTATGGGGACGAGAGAGTGAGCACAACATGGAACTGGTGAGGAGAAAGCTGACTAGTACCTGCCTCTATGACTTCTAATCTCAGTCATATGCATGGCCTGCAGGATTAGCTGTTCAGGGTTGTAGAAAAGCTAAAACAGGAGACATGGGCCAAGTGCAGGGCCTGCAAGGAGAACTAGCAGATCTGCAGAAATGTGCCTGAGCTGCAGGAGTATCTGGCCTACTACGTTGATTTTCAAAGCATAACAGAAATGTCTGTCCCTTTTCTTCTGCCCTCCGGATCTCCTCCACAGTTCTATCATGGCCAGCGCTGACCTAGAACCACAAGGAAAGGAGTTCTGGGAAATGTAGCCCCTGCCTAGTTCAGTTCACATAGTATAGAATCAGCACAGTTTTCAAACGTTACGTAATACTGGGTTATAAACCATATTCTGTGTAAATGAGAAAGTGTATAGAAACAGACTGTTTTCAAACCAAGAAGCTAAGTCATGAAACCGTTTACTGACTGAACAGGAAAAGAGAGAATAAAATTAAATATGACTAGGCTCTGTTCTTTGTCATCAGTAACAGTTTTCTCTGTGGTGTCCCTCAATATAGTGTACAAAGAGATAATGAGCCTTGGCTTGTCAAACTGTGGGGCTCAGTACCTGTCTCTCTTGTATACAATGAAACTCAGATTTCTTTGTAACAATGTCAGAATTATAAAATATGTTTTAGATAATCATAATGAGTCTTAAAACATGGCTAGCGTGGATATAGTGATCATTCATAAATTGTATGTTGGCATCACTTTGTTCTAATGTGAACTCCCAGTGAACTCACTATTATTTCCTTTCTCCTTTCCCTTATTGCATAGTGTTAGGATTTTAGACCCCCCTGTCAGACTATCTGGGTTTGAATACTGGCTTTACCATGTACTTAGGTATATGGCTTTGAGTAATTTTCTGTGACCCAATTTCCTAATATGTAAAATCATAATAAGAATTGCATTTATCTTGTTAAGTTGCTGTGAGGATGGAGTGAGCTAAAGATGTAAATCAAGAGAAGAAGGTGATCCTGATATGGAGGAGACCTCAATGAGTGGTGACTTTTATGTAAACTCCCCACCTTGACTCAGCCCTGTCTGCCACTCACTGTTAGGACTCAGGGGAGCATCTAGTAATTGACATAGCTGTTAAACTCACTGTCTCTGTGTTCTAGGACATTTTTAGCAAGACTGAGATAATAAAAGTGCTTTGGACAGCTCTGAAACAATTTGTGGTTGTGTGTATCTTTAACACTAGGCAACTTTGTCCAATCATATGGTGTAATTACTCTAAACATTCTGAAAATTCACTGATGTGCTTTTCTGTTTTGAACTCTGGACTTTAAATGTTCCCAAATGTCTTCATCTAGAAGTCTCACCAGCACCTAAAATGCAGTATTTCCAAAATAAAAGTCACAATTAGCATCCTCACACTATATTTTTTCTATTTTGGTAAATAACTCTATCCAGTTGCCTATCCAAGATATCTGGGTGAATGCAATAATTTCCTTTGCTGGAGCCATCTTGCCCTGTTCATCTTTTTCTATGAGCACTGCTCTCTTTTGCATTTTCAATAGTCTATCCTTATTGGCTTCTTAACATTATAAATAAAATATTCTCAGTTTTTTCCCAATCTAAATAAAATTTGCTCTAAATCTTTTTCCAACTTTTCCACATCTGTCTACCCCTTGGCAATTTGAGTTGTGGTAATTATTCGCTACAATCAAAGTTTCCTGTTCCTCACTTACTTTCATGATTAATCAAACTTAAGACTGTTTCTTATTTCCTCTAAACTACTAAAACTTCTAGGACTACCAAAATAGTTCTTTCCAGAGTCAACAATAACCTGCTGATATTTAATTCAGAGGATAATTTTTCAGCCCTTGTTAACCAATGTCTTATCACCAGGTGAAACTCCTGACTGTACCCTCCTTCTTGATAAGTACCCATTCTTTGTTTTTTGTGACTCTGCACTCTCCTAGATATCCCTCTTGCTCGGGATTCTTTTTTTTTTTTCAGCTTCAATTTCGGGTTCCTCTTCATCCTACTTAGGGATAAATGTTTCTCAGTGCTCTCTCCTACAACCTGTTCTCAATTTGTAAAAACCCATTGCCAATCTCATTCATCCCCGTGCATTCTGTGTTCATGTATATACTGATGAACGATAAATCCATATCCAAGATACAATTTCCTGAGTTTAGACCCATAGTCCAATTGCATCCTGAACATCTCTATTGGGATTCCTAATTCATGCCTCAAATTTCACAAGTCTGAGATTAGACTCATCATCCCACCTCACCTCTAGATTCACTTCTTGCTCAGTGTTTCCCATCACAATGGAAGGTCCATCATTTGCCTCTCTCTCTCTCCTCTTCCATAGTTTAACAATCACCAAGTTCTGCCATTATACCAATTCAGTATTTATCAAACTTGCTTTTCTTCTTTTTTATATCTGTCTGTACAACTCAAGTCTGGCCCACCATAATCTCCCTCTTATTTATTGCAAAATGTTCATCATCAGAGTTTTCCTCTGGTCTTTCTCCTTCCCACTGACAATCTATAATGTAGTCAAAGCGATTCTTCTAAAATGCACGTTTTAACATTGCAACTCCTTTCCTAAAACCTTTCAGCTCCTTTCCACTTATCTTCAGGTTAAAAAAAGAAAGTCATACTCACGGTATTGATTTGCAAGTTTTTAACTGAGGAGTCCTCTACTCATTTACTACAACCTCAGATTGTGCTATCCCCACCTGATACTCTACCCTAACCTGAAATGTTCTCAGTCCTGTAAGCTCACCGCTGCCATTGCCTCTCCTGGCAAGACTCATCTCCATGTCTTTGTCTGGCTTATGGCTAATGATCTTTCCACCTAACCTCCGTCACTGGGCAGGGTCTTTCCTAGCTCTCTAGGAATAGGTTCTGCCTATGTATTAATTCTTACAATGAACCTTGAACTTTCCCTTATATAGCACAAAGCAAACTTTAATGTTAGTCCTGTTTAACTATTGATCTTTACCAAGAGATTCCAAGAGCAAGGAGGGGACAAATCACATATCTGTTTCTTATCACTAATTCTCCACTGCCTTGCGGCACGGACTGACATTTACTAGTGGCTTAAGTATTGTTAATTAAATTGACAAATGACTACTTTATTTCCCATTTTTTAACTTTCTTATTTCTTTGGCTAAAGAATGCATTAAGAATATCATAAAGTAGCTATAGTTTCATCAAAACTTTTCAAGTCTTTGGGCCCGGCCCTGTGGGTGAGTGGTTAAGTTCACACGCTCCACTTAGGCAGCCCAATGTTTCCTTGGTTTGGAGCCTGGACACAGACATGGCACCACTCGTCAGGCCACCTTGAGGCAGCGTCCCACATAGCACAACCAGAAGGACCTACAACAAGAATATACAAGTATGTACTGGAAGAATTGGGAAGGAGAAGAAAAAAAAAATGAGATTGTCAGCAAATGTTAGCTCAGGTGCCAATCTTTAAAAAGAAAAAAAAAGGAAAACTTTTCAAGTCCTTCATTTTAATGGAACAATTGTGGAATCCTTCAATAAAATATGATTTCAATTATTGTTAGGAGTTATACAATACGTATGAAACTAGTGAGCTATTGTTTACTTTTAGGGTATGAAGAGGTTTTTAAAATCATGAATTGATTTTAAATTTTATCAAATAGCTTTTCTAAAGTAATAAAGCATAATAGTTAAAACCTTCTGCATATGTACTAGTTGCAAAACTTTGGGCAAGTTTCTTAATTGCTTTCTAAATCATTTTTATTATCTGTGAAATCAGCATCATCATAGCAATAAAACTAAATGCCTAATACATGTATTAAACACAGTGGTTGGAGTCAGGGCATTTAAAATTTCAGCAAAGAGATAGTCCCAGTGACAACAAGGTGTAGGAGCATAGTGATGGGAATGAGTGTATGAAATGCAGTGGTATTGAAGGGATTGAAGCTGAGCTGATCTAATTAAATAACACACATCATGGGTTAAAGTGATGAGAATTCAGGACGTTTTCACTTTTCTGGGAATGAGAGCAAATTGTCACGATGTTTTAATAGATAGTTAGACATTATCTGTGACTTTCTAAAATGGTCTAGCCTTAACCCAACGTTTCTGTACATTCACTTCTTAGAAGTAAACATTTTAACACATTTGAAAGATATAGCTTAAAGGATATTACTAGTAACGTTATTTGAAATTTTGAAAAAGAAGTAAAAATATGGATTTGTTGAAAGCATGTGACATTGATATGTGACAATGAATATTGTGGTACTATAAAGAGTCTAGAACAACATGCTCTGATAAGGGAAGGTATCTACAATATTTAATTAAGAACAAAAGCAATTTCCAGTACACAATATTTCGCCATGATTCTGATTTTCAAATAAATTATATATAATCATGAAACTTGTCATCATGTGTTTCATCCGTGTTTTTACCAGTAGATGCTCAAAGTGTAAAAATATCTGATCTTGTCACCCACCTACGGACGATGCTCCAATGACTTCTCCTCTTTCAGATAATGAAGACAATACTTATCAGAATCTACACTTCCCTGTGTGATCTGGCTCCTCTCCAGCCCTTCAGACTCATCTCAAATATAACCCCTTTTTCCATCTGCACTCCAACAACTAGCCTATTCTTCCCATATCCTTCATCCCCACCAGCCCACAACTATCACAACACTTGGTCTAGAATTCACCCTTCGGATCTCAGTCATGTTTCCATCTTAAGAAGTAAGTAAATAAATAAATGCCTTACTCCTCAGATGACGTCTAATTCCCACATCACACACTTTCTTGGATCACTGATTTCGCCATTTTTCACAATTGTCATTTTATATAGTGTACGATTATTTCATACGCATCTGTCAGCTCCATTGGATTATAAACATCCTGACATGAAAATCTCATATCTGTTATTGTCCATCATTTTATCATCATCCCCTAGGATCTGACACTGCATAGTAGGGGCCTTTGGTTGATGAATAAGAGTTGTCTTTATCTGACAATAAGTTTACTGTTGGTGTAAAAGTGTTTTTTCCTTGATGGATCAGTTGGTGGAGATTCTTACTTTTTTCCTCCACCCAGTAGTACACATTTTGACTGTTTTTACAGTGAAGGTACACTTATACTTACTGTTAGAAAAATAAAAATACGACAAAGATTTGTTTCTGTATGACTTGGCTGCCAGACTGCAGGCTCCATGAACATGAGAACTATTTCTGACTCTCTTAGGAATAGCGTCTGTCAGATGTGCAACTGGAATGAATGAATATGACATATTATGTCTTCTCTGTATATCCTCAAATATAATATTTCAGCCAGAGGATCAAGAATTTTCTACTCATGCTCCATTAGCAAATATACCATAAACTATAGCAGCTTCATTGTCTATCTATATCTATATCTTGTCAATATCTATAATTACAGCATCTCTTGTGATAAAAATTAAAATTATAAGACCATAATATAAGCACAGTTCATCTCTTGATTTAATATTTCTCTTTGTAATACTTTGATTCACTGTTGTTCTTTTTGTGTATGTATACGATATTATTTTTTCTATGCCTCTGATAGAGTAACTAAAACGCATTTCTTATTTTTATGAATATGCCTTATAAAGTTTACCTGATAAGGATATAGTGATGTGAACATTAGGAATTTATGGCTTATGGCAATTTAAAGTTATTGGCCTGCTACTGATTTGCAGATTAGTCCTTGTAATTGTTCATCTAGAATCTCCATGGCTCAATGTAGTTCTCCTTAAATTGTCTATTTGTATTAGATAAACATTGGAAACTGAAAGATAGGAGCACTTACGTCTCATAGATATACCCCTGGGAAGTTTGCAATCTCATAGTGATGACTGAACAAAAGAAGGAAGATATCAGAATGCAGAATTTGTAATTACTAAAGCACTAAGGCTAATTTTACAGCTTTTATGTTTGCAGGAAGGTCATCATTGCAGTCATTTTAAAGTATCTACCCTTGAATAAGTTTAAATTACTAAAATCTCATTTACCACTAAGGAAAACTAAAATGTGAGTGAGCCCTGGTTCAAATTATGTTTCAGTTGCTTGAAGATTCCTGACTCATACTGATCCCTGACTTATACTGATATAATGTTAAACTGGGGTGTGTGCCGTGTGTGTGTGTGTAAAATGATTGCTGTACAGTTTACATAATGAACCGTTGCAACTATTACATAAGATCTGTAGGCTCTGAAGAGCATTACTAAATATCACAAGTAGAAGAGGGAAGGGCTATCATTTAGGAAAATACATGGGTTTTAGTGTGAAAGGAGGAAAACAGATCTTAGTTAATATGGGAGACAGAGTGAAGAGGCAATTTCTGAGTGATCTGGACACGCTCAAATGGGAAGTGGACAGGTGCTGTGATGGTCTCCAAGCAGACGACCAGGCAAATCTGAGGCAACATGCAGTGGAAAGGTTCAGGGACAAGGTTAAAGATCTCTAAACAAAGTTTTACTGATTCAGAATAAAACACAAATCAAGGGGCAGAGGGACAGAGAAGATGAAGATTACGGATTAGGATGGAGGCCACCAGGGTAGAAGGGCAAAACTACACAACTCTGATGTCCCTCTGGGGGAAAGCTGAACTGGTTAAATCCTGGTTAAATTATTACTAAATTGTTTATAAAAGTAAGTAATTACAATTTTTGAAGACTCCTCATGTAAACTGATAAAGTTTTTTTGGTGTGTGTGCATAATAACTGATGGCATATATCCTACTTTTCTCTCGGCTGCATCCACCCTCTCCATGGACAGTTGTGGTGGCCCAAGAAATTGCTCATGGATCCAGTACATCCTTGCTCTATTGAAGAGATACAGGAGCAAGAACATCTGGCTGTAGCTGTAACTGGCCAAAACCTTGCAGAACAGCTATCACTTTTATATGCAGGTCTTGGGTAGAGAACACTGGGGACGATCACCAATGGGTTGTCAATTTATGGATGCAACGATTATCAGGAATTGTTGGTGCCTTGGGAATATTTGTTACTTAAATTCGTCCCTTCATCTACCTTCCTATCTGTTTTTAGTACACATATGCACTCCTTAATTTATCTTTGTCTATCATTCTTATAAGCTAGTTGCTCACTCTGAACAGGTCACATATCTAATGGGTTTTATCTATTCCACTTGATTTACTTGTTCATAACTGAAGCAAATATTCTTAAACAACATAGTAAAGCCACATCACAAGTAACATTATAAATTAAGGAAGAAGTATTAAAGTAGAGAATGAACTAGGATAGGTAGGATATTCTGGATATCAATATCCATATGCTCTTGACTGCTTCTGAATAAAGAGCTTGCTGTGCAACCCTATAGCTGTGGCCAGAATTGTATGGTTGTGGAATAATGCTTGAGCTAACAGAAGTATATGCAGACTGGCCAGTGCCATGTGAAATGAGACATGAGACTGACATGAGAATTCTGGTCAGGTGGAGTATTCATCCTCTGGATCAAAAAAGTTTAAATTGATTTTGAATACGATACTTGTAGAGATTCAGATAAGCGACGACACAGTTTAGAGACCAACACACATCACTAAAAAAATATATGAGGTGGATATAACCATGAATATACCAAGAACAAAAATAAAACCAGTTTTCAGTAAGGATGGTAGGGACTCAGAGAAGTAGTAACATTAGAAAGAGAAAATCATTAAGAGTAAAGAGAGCAGAGTCATGAAGATAATGCAGACTGTACAGAAGAAAGAAATCAACAACAAAAGCAAGATGCATTTCACCTGCATGGATATTGTATTTTGAGCAGTGTCCTAGGTCTTTCTCAGTGGATAGTCTCTTGCTGTGTCATCATTCTTAATTTATTGTCTTGTGTTGTATTTGTTTGTCTATTATTTTCAAAACAATATTTTCAAATTCAGGCAGAGGGGCAATATAGAAAAGATAATTCTTTCCATAAAGGAATTGCTTTAAGAGCTGCCCATTCTTCAGCAAAAAATTAAAGCAAAGATATTTCCATTATCCCAGTCTAAAGTGTGATAAGACTATTTTAGGTACTAAGAGTAGCAAAGATGTTTCTTCCTTTGGAAAGCAGTTTGGAGAGCTGAGCATTAAGAGTCCAGAGACTTATGAATTTAGAACTTTAAATGAGTTTTCACCAAGAGGTCAAGAATAGCATGAGTAAGAGACTTGCATTTAACATATGGGTGGTCCAGAATTGTACAGGATGTAACTGATCCTGAAGCAATTGCAGGCACACCAGTGAAGTCAAGATGGTTTTATTTGGGGAAGAGTTATGAACACAGGACTGTCAATCAAAAAGAATGTCCATGTGGAGAGATGGGGCAATGGTGGAGGGTGTAGGATACAATATTGGGCACCAGTGTTGCTTGGGCGGGAACCACCACCAGAAAGAGTATCCCAGTGGTAAATACACTTTCACAATTGAATCGCAGAGGATCAATCTTTAAAAAGCATCTACAAGCAGCAATAGTTTTGAAATTATCAAAACACAGTTCCACCTCTGGGGCTTTGCTGACCATCATGTCCCTTGAGAGTGACTCAGTTCTTGGGATCTTTGAGTAATTCATACCACATAATTCAAGACTAATGTCTTGGGCTTCCTATTAGTGCATCACATACTAAGGCTAAAACAATTAAGTGAAAAAAATAAAAGAAACCAAATCAAATTTGTGCACCAAATTCATGAAGCAAGTCATAATGCTTTCACTCCTAATAAATCCTAATCATCTGTGATAATCTGAGTTTGTTTAAAAGTAATGCTTTGAAACCTGAAGATGTCATCACAGGACATAAATATATAGAAACTATGGATAGAACAAATCTCAAAGAATGAAAAAGGGATGGACTTAGGTGCTAAGGTGGAAGGGTTAGCTCTGAAAGAGGGGATATTTTACAAGATGAGATGGACTGTTAATTGTTTTGAGAGAGGGACAAAGGAAATACTAACACTTCCATGTCCCTTTTGAAGCACTTTGTAGCATTTAGCACTTGGATTCCAGTAAGCTCTTAGGAACCCATATCTGTAAGAGAACTGCTGTGAATCCTTCTACTAAAGGAAAGACTTCAGTGCCTTTCAACCTCCCTTCCCACCGTTTTGGGGATGGGGCATCTATATGGTTCTATGTGTCTCTGTGGAGGGATATTCATTAGAGTGAAAGCCCTTTGTTTTTTCTACCTCCAAATTCATTCTGGGAGGATAAATTTGGTTCTTCCTCACAGTCTCTTCTGCTTTTGGAGGAAGAAATGCAGTTTTTTTTTTTTTTTTTATTAATGTTATGATGGACTACAAGCTTGTGAAATTTCAGTTGTACATTTTTGTTAGTCATGTTGTGGGTACACCACTTCCCCCTCCGTACCCTCCCCCCACCCCCCCTTTTCCCTGGTAACCACCGATCAGATCTCCTTCTCAATATACTAATTTCCACCTATGAGTGGAGTCATATAGAGTTCGTCTTTCTCTGACTGACTTATTTTGCTTAACATAATGCCCTCGAGGTCCATCCACATTGTTGTGAATGGGCCAATTTCGTCTTTTTTATGGCTGAGTAGTATTCCATTGTGTATATATACCACATCTTCTTTATCCAATCATCAGTTTCTGGGCATGTAGGCTGGTTCCACGTCTTGGCTATTGTAAATAATGCTGCGATGAACATAGGGGTGCAACGGACTCTTGAGATTTCTGATATCAGGTTCTTAGGATAGATACCCAGTAATGGGATGGCTGGGTCATAGGGTATTTCTATTTTTAACTTTTTGAGAAATCTCCATACTGTTTTCCATAGTGGCTGTACCAGTTTGCATTCCCACCAACAGTGTATGAGGGTTCCTCTTTCTCCACAACCTCTCCAACATTTGTCGTTCTTGGTTTTGGATGTTTTTGCCAATCTAACGGGGGTAAGGTGATATCTTAGTGTAGTTTTGATTTGCATTTCCCTGATGATTAGTGATGATGAACATCTTTTCATGTGTCTATTGGCCATATTCATATCTTTTTTTGAGAAATGTCTGTTCATGTCCTCTGCCCATTTTTTGATCGGGTTGTTTGTTTTTTTGTTGTTAAGCAGTGTGAGTTCTTTGTATATTATGGAGATTAACCCTTTGTCGGATAAGTGGCTTGTAAATATTTTTTCCCAATTAGTGAGCTGTTTTTTTGTTTCAATTCTGTTTTCCCTTGCCTTGAAGAAGCTCTTTAGTCTGATGAAGTCCCATTTGTTTATTCTTTCTATTGTTTCCCTCAACTGAGGAGTTACAGTGTCCGAAAAGATTCTTTTGAAACTGATGTCAAAGAGTGTACTGCCTATATTCTCTTCCAAAAGACTTATTGTCTCAGGCCTAATCTTTAGGTCTTTGATCCATTTTGAGTTTATTTTGGTGTGTGGTGAAAAAGAATGGTCGATTTTCAATCTTTTGCATGTGGCTGTCCAGTTTTCCCAGCACCATTTGTTGAAGAGACTTTCTTTTCTCCATTGTAGGCCCTCTGCTCCTTTGTCGAAGATTAGCTGTCCATAGATGTGTGGTTTTATCTCTGGGCTTTCAATTCTGTTCCATTGATCTGTGGACCTGTTTTTGTACCAGTACCATGCTGTTTTGATCACTGTAGCTTTGTAGTATGTTTTGAAATCGGGGATTGTGATTCCACCGGCTTTGTTTTTCTTGCTCAAGATTGCTTTAGCAATTCGTGGTCTTTTGTTCCCCCATATGAATTTTAGGATTGTTTGTTCAATTTCTGTGAAGAATGTTCTTGGGATTCTGATTGGGATAGCATTGAATCTGTATATTGCTTTAGGTAGTATGGACATTTTAACTATGTTTATTCTTCCAATCCATGTGCAAGGAATGTCTTTCCATCTCTTTATGTCATCGTCAATTTCTTTCAAGAAAGTCTTGTAGTTTTCATTGTATAGATCCTTCACTTCCTTGGTTAAGTTTATCCCAAGGTATTTTATTCTTTTCGTTGCGATGGTGAATGGGATAGAGTTCTTGAGTTCTTTTTCTGTTAGTTTATTGTTAGTGTATAGAAATGCTACTGATTTATGCACGTTAATTTTATACCCTGCTACTTTGCTGTAGTTGTTGATTATTTCTAATAGTTTTTCTGTGGATTCTTTGGGGTTTTCTATGTATAAGATCATGTCGTCTGCAAACAACGCGAGTTTTACTTCTTCGTTACCTATTTGGGTTCCTTTTATTTTTTTTTCCTGCCGAATTGCTCTGGCCAGCACCTCCAGTACTATGTTGAATAGGAGTGGTGAAAGTGGGCACCCTTGTCTTGTTCCTGTCCTCAGAGGGATGGCTTTCAGCTTTTGTCCATTGAGTATGATGTTGGCTGTGGGTCTATCATATATGGCCTTTATTATGTTGAGGTACTTTCCTTCTATACCCATTTTACTGAGGGTTTTTATCATAAATGGGTGTTGGATCTTGTCGAATGCTTTCTCTGCGTCTATTGAGATGATCATGTGGTTTTTGTTTTTCATTTTGTTGATGTAGTGTATCACGTTGATTGACTTGCGGATGTTGAACCATCCCTGTGTCCCTGGTATAAATCCCACTTGATCATGGTGTATAATCTTTTTGATGTATTGCTGTAATCGGTTTGCCAAAATTTTGTTGAGGATTTTTGCATCTATGTTCATCAGTGATATCGGCCTGTAGTTCTCCTTCTTTGTGTTGTCCTTGTCAGGTTTGGGGATCAGAGTGATGTTGGCTTCATAGAATGTGTTAGGGAGTTCTCCATCTTTCTCAATTTTCTGGAACAGTTTGAGGAGAATAGGTATTAAGTCTTCTTTGAATGTTTGGTAGAATTCTCCAGAGAAGCCGTCTGGTCCTGGACTCTTGTTTTTGGGGAGGTTTTTGATTACCGTTTCTATTTCCTTACTTGTGATTGGTCTATTCAGATTCTCCATTTCTTCCTGATTCAGTTTGGGGAGATTGTAGGAGTCTAGGAATTTGTCCATTTCTTCCAAGTTGTTCAATTTGTTGGCATATAGTTTTTCATAGTATTCTCTTATGATCTCTTGTATTTCATTGGTATCTGTTGTGATTTCTCCTCTGTCATTCCTGATTTTATTAATTTGCGCTTTCTCTCTTCTTTTCTTGGTGAGTCTGGCTAGGGGTTTGTCAATTTTGTTAATTCTTTCGAAGAACCAACTCTTTGTTTCATTGATCCTTTCTATTGTCTTTTTTGTTTCAATATCGTTTATTTCTGCTCTTATTTTTATTATTTCCCTCCTTCTACTGACTCTGGGCTTTGTTTGTTCTTCTTTTTCTAGTTCTGTTAGGTGTCGTTTGAGGTTGCTTACGTAAGCTTTTTCTTGTTTAGTGAGGTGAGCCTGTATTGTGATGAATTTCCCTCTTAGGACTGCTTTTGCTGCATCCAAAATGATTTGGTATGTCGTGTTCTCATTTTCATTTGTCTCCAGATAATATTTGATTTCTTCTTTAATTTCTTCAATGATCCATTGTTTGTTGAGAAGCGTGTTGTTTAGTCTCCACATTTTTGCACCTTTCTCTGCTTTTTTCTTGTAGTTGATTTCTAGTTTAATAGCGTTATGATCAGAAAAGATGCTTGATATTATTTCAACTCTCTTGTATTTATTGATGTTTGCTTTGGTTCCCAAAATATGGTCAATCCTTGAGAATGTTCCATGTGCACTTGAGAAGAATGTGTAACCTGCTGTTTTTGGATGAAGTGTTCTATATATATCTATTAAGTCCATCTGGTCTAATTTTTCATTTAATTCTATTATTTCCTTGTTGATTTTCTGTCTGGATGTTCTGTCCATTGGTGTTAATGGTGTGTTGAGGTCCCCTACTATTATTGTATTGTTGTTGATGTCTTCTTTTAGTTCTATTAAGAGTTGCTTTACAAATTTTGGTGCTCCTGTGTTGGGTGCGTATATATTTATAAGTGTTATGTCTTCTTGGTGGAGAGTCCCTTTTATCATTATATACTGTCCCTCTTTATCTTTCTTTATCTGTTTTGCTTTGAAATCTACCTTGTCTGATATTAGTATAGCGACACCTGCTTTCTTTTGTTCATTATTAGCTTGGAGTATTGTTCTCCATCCCTTGACTCTGAGTCTGTGTTTGTCTTTGGGGCTGAGGTGTGTTTCCTGGAGGCAGCATATTGTTGGATCTTGTTCTTTGATCCATCCTGCCACTCTGTGTCTTTTGATTGGGGAGTTCAATCCATTTACATTTAGAGTGATTATTGAGACGTGGGGGCCTACCACTCCCATTTTGTGTCTTGTTTTCCGGTTTTCTTCAGTTTCCTTTGTTTCTCGTCCCATGGTTTAATCTGTTCTGATGTAGAGCTGCTACTCTCTGTTGTTGTCCTTCTACTTATCTCCTCTGCTCTTGGTTTTGTAGCCCCTTTCCTTTTTTGGATTTTTCAGGAATGAGGGTTTTCCTGAGGATTTCCTGAAGAGGAGGTTTTGTGGCAATGAACTCCCTTAATTTTTGTTTATCTGGGAAAGTTTTTATTTCTCCATCGTATTTGAAGGATATTTTCGCTGGGTAGAGAATTCTCGGCTGTAGATTTTTGTCCTTCAGATTTTTGAATATATCATTCCACTCTCTTCTAGCCTGTAAAGTTTCTGCTGAGAAATCTGCTGATAGCCTGATGGGGGTTCCTTTGTAGGTTAGTTTCTTTTGCCTGGCTGTCCTTAATATTTTCTCCTTGTCGTTGACTTTTGCTAGCTTCACTACTATATGCCGTGGAGTTGGTCTTGCATTGATAAAGTTTGGAGATCTATTGGCTTCTGTCACCTGAAGATCCATCTCCCTCACCAGATTTGGGAAGTTCTCAGCCATTATTTCTTTGAATAGGTTTTCTGCCCCTTTCTCCTTCTCTTCTCCCTCTGGTATACCTATAATCCTTACGTTGCATCTCCTAATTGTGTCTGATAATTCTCAGAGAGTTTCTTCATTTCTTTTAAGTCTTGCTTCTCTCTCCTCCTCTGCCTGCAACAATTCTATATTGCCATCTTCCAAATTGCTAATTCTTTCCTCCATATTATCGGCCCTACTGTTCAGAGCATCTAGATTTTTCTTAATCTCCTCTATTGTGTTCTTCATTTCCAATATTTCTGTTTGGTTCTTCTTTATCGTATCAAACTCTTTTGTGACATAGCTCCTGAACTCGTTGAGTTGTCGGTCAGAATTCTCTCTTAACTCATTGAGAATCTTAATGATGGCTGTTTTGAAGTCATCGTCATTTAGGTTATACATCTCATTTTCTTTGGGATTGTTTTCTGTGTATTTGTTGCTTTCTTTCTGTTCTGGAGATTTAATGTATTTTTTCATATTGCTTGATGTTGTTGATTTGTGCCTCCGCATGGAGATAGAGTTTAGTTGCTCCTTTCACTTGTTTCAGCTGCTGCGGTGGGAAGAGCAGCTGTTTATATTTCACCAACCAGGAACCCTGTCCGTAGTTGCTAACTGGGCCTGGGCCCCTCTTCGTAGCCACAGTGGCCCTTTGGATTCCCTCCTCTGCCGTGGGGGCTGTCACAGGGGGGCTTCAGGCTGCAGGTGCCTACTGTTGCAGCCCACCTAGATGTGCTCTCTCCTTGGGGTCTGCAACGGTGTTATGGGCTTTTCCAGCAGCCAGGGGTGGGATCACTTCTATTTGTCGCTCCGTTGCTGTCGGCACCCACCAAATCTCACTTGTCCTCTATAGGTCGCAGGAGAGCTATTGGCATCTTCTACAGTCTGTGGTTAGTACACCTAGCTATGCTGCTTTTGCCCTGGGGTCTTCCAGCCTTGTGGCTGGCGGCTGGGTGCCTTCTACTGGTGCTGTGCAGAGGCTTTCCCTAAGGCTGCTGTGAGCCTGTAGGGTTTCCCCCTAGGCTACTAAGCTGGGTCTCTGGAACTCTCTCCAGCCCCAGTCCTCTCCGAGATCTCCGGCAATCCCTAGCCTCACGGGGTGGGCAACGGCAGCTGGGGGTCGCCCCGCCCTCTGGGCTTCTCTCCGGGCCTCTCCCAGAGCCGTGAATGCTCAGCGTGGCCCCTCTGCTAACGGCAGACAGAGAGTTTTGTCTGCTGCCCAGGCGGAGCTCCGGCGCTTCCCCTCCGGGTCGCAGAACCGGCCTTTGAAACTTCCCCCAGCCCCGGTCCTCTCCGAGATCTCCGGCAATCCCTAGTCCCACGGGGCGGGCAACGGCAGCTGGGGGTCGCCCCGCCCTCAGGGATTCTCTCCGGGCCTCTCCCGGAGCCATGAATGCTCAGCGTGGCCCCTCTGCTAATGGCAGACAGAGAGTTTTGTCTGCTGCCTGGGCGGAGCTCCGGCGCTTCCCCTCCGGGTCGCAGGACCGGCCTTTGAAAATTCCCCCCGCCCCGGTCCTCTCCGAGATCTCCGGCAATCCCTAGTCCCACGGGGCGGGCAACGGCAGCTGGGAGATCTCCGTGCCCTCCGTGTCTCTCTCTGGGACCCTCCGGGCGCCCCGAGCACCAGGCTGGATCCCCCCGCCAATGGCGGGGAGAGACTCTCCCTGCGGGCTCAGGTGTGCAACTCCAAAGTTTCCCTCTGCGTTTAGGAGTAATTGCAGGGGGTTTAGGTAGGGTTCTGGTCACCTGTTTCCAGCGTCGCTCCTCTGTTGTGTTCTCGCTCCTGCCCTAGACGTGCATGGATCCTCTGGGGGCGTCCGTTGGAAGAAAGCCGCTTGCGGGTACCAGGCTGCCCGTCGGGGTCGGAGAGCCCTCACCTATTTCCACATCCTCCCGGAGGAAAGTCCATCCGCCTTCCGATGTATAGTCGCGTGGGTGTCTCAGACGTCCTGAGATGCTGTCTGGATATCCTTTGTCAAGCGATAAGTGTCCAAATAATTGTAGACTCGAAGGGCGAGAGACAAAGAGGACTACTCACAGCACCATCTTGGCTCTTCTCCCTCCAGTTTTGTTTTTAAAGGTCATCAATTTCACTTGTTTTTTAGTCAATCCAGGGTAATGTTAAGGTTTGGGACACTGGAATGGGAACTTTTAAAAAAGAAGAATCTGCTGGTTATCAATTTATTTCCTCACAGTGCAAAATTTACCTTTCAATCTATACCATGTCCTGCGGTAATGGACATAATTCTTTTAGGCATCTCTCATTTATTTTTTACTTTCTAATTGTTTTTTGATGAGGAAGATTGGCCCTCACCTAACATCTGTGCCAATCTTCCTCTATTTTGTATATGGGATGCCACCACAGCATGGCTTGATGAGCAATGTGTAGGTCCATGCCCGGGATCCAAACCTGTGAACCGTGGACACCAAAATGGAGTGGGTGAAGTTAACCACTATGCCACTGGGATGAGCCCTTAAGCATCTCGTCTTTATG
Organism: Equus quagga; assembly: GCF_021613505.1. NCBI lineage: Eukaryota > Metazoa > Chordata > Mammalia > Perissodactyla > Equidae > Equus > Equus quagga. Next base: position 49,351,534 of record NC_060274.1, on the reverse strand, counting down.
GTGAGCATGATATTAAGCTTTCTCAGTGGAAGGTGCTGAAAAGACATTGTAGGAGAAAAAGGCTTCCCTGTTACTTAAAATCAGAGGGGTGGGGGTGAGGACAGCTGGTAGAACTCTGCCCCAAGCATATGCCGAGAATATGTTATTCTTTGACAACCTCACAGCCTGGGCTTAGCCTGGTGAAAACTTTCCTGCAGCCCTCTACATGAAAACCAGTGCCCTGAAGGCCTCCTGCTGCATGACTGCATCCCATTCATACTGAGCAGCAGGCTCCTTTGCAGCGCCACACCATCCCATGCCCACATCATGAGTGCAAGAAACCTGCAATCTGGAGGGATGCTTCTTCATTGCAGTTACTTTCAGACGAGCTCCAGCCTGGGCAAACTGGTGAACTTCCCCACTGTCCAGTGTGTTGAACAACCTTCCCCAATAAGCCTTGGGGAGTGGCCACTCTTTCAGTTTGGCCAAGCTTGTGCATTCTCCCTCTGCCCAAGGACACCATAGAGTTTCCTTAATATCCTATAATCACTTCTTTATTATTGGCACTTAATAATTCTTTATATTAACCTTGTGTTCTACCCACTGTTTGTTGTCTGTCTCCTCATTGGACCAAGACTGATACAACAACTCTGAGTAGAATTATGGTCAAAGAAAATAACTGATCCAGGCTTTTGGCCAGGCAAGGCCACAAAGACTTTTGATCTCGGTGGAGTACAGTGGCTTATGTACATTTTTAGTACATGTTTAGTAAATGTTTAGTAAAACACTTTTACTGTTTCATTATCAGATTTTAACCACCACATCTCAGCAGGACTTTGAAACTTTAGGACATGTGATTGTGGTCTTGGCAGTCACTGCAGTTTATGGCCGCTTTGTCCAAATGTGAGTGCCTATTTCTGTATAGGCAAAGGTGTGGGACTCAGGGTCCCTCAGCCAAATGACAGTGACCCTACAATACAGACTGCATAGTTGAACCTTCAACCACATTGGTGCAGGCTGGCTTCATATTACAGGCAAGATTGAGGCAGGATTAGAATTTTTTAGACACGGCCTGGAAAAACAACACTACATGCCTTTAAAGATACAATGCCACTTGGCATTACATTCATTCTGGATCACGTTTATGCTGTACCTTTAATTATCATAGCCAAACCCAGGTAAGTATCACCACACCGGCTGCAGTCAGAGTCAGGAAGAAATGAAGAAGGCTCACCCTGGATTTCTTTAGATGCCATTTAGATATGATGATGGTCTGTGGCCACACTAAGGATAGTGTTCAGGGAAAATAAGCTGTCCCGGGATTCCCACTTTAGGAAATGCTCATTGACTTATTTTCTCAATGTCATTGGTGTGGGGCCGATGTTGGGATTATTTTTTTTCTTTTGAGGGAGGAGGAAGATTGGCCCTGGGCCAACATCTGTTGCCAATATTCCTCATTTTGCTTGAGGAAGATTGTTGCTGAGATAACATCTGTGTCAATTTCCCTCTATTTTGTATGCAGGAAGCCACCACAGCATGGCTTGATGAGTGATATGTAGGTCTGCACCTGTCATGTGAACCTTCGAACCCTTGGCTGCCCACGCAGAGCATGCAAACTTAACCACTACGTCACTGGCCAGCTCCTGTTGTAATAATTTTTAACTCTAGGATCTAAGATGCAAATCTCATTAAGAGATGTGGTGTTGAAAAAATATATTTTTTAAAGTAACTTTTCCTTTTTTAGTAGGGTTTATTTTTCTTTCCAAATTGGAACTTGAGGTTTGCTAACATAAGGAATACAGTGCAAACTAGTTCCACAAACAGTTTTGAAAGCAACAATGTTAAAGAGTTTCCCTTTTCTGAAAAATGTTCTTATATTGAGTTTAACTAAACTGTAGACTTTATTTGCATTTCACCAGATTTTCCACTGTTATTTTTTTCTGTTTCAGGCATTCATCCAGGATGGCACAGTACATTTAATGACAATGCCTTCTTAGTCTCTGCCAATCTGTGGCAGTCTCCAGGTTTTCCTTTGTTGTCCGTGATTCTGACACATTTGAAGAGGTTGGCCCAGGCGTTTTGTAGAATGCCCCTCGAGGAATTTTTGGCAATATAGTAAAGTCACCCTAGTAATTAGTGTTTTTAGGGAGATACTTATAGACTATGCAAATATTATGTTTCTCTTTAAAATTTTGCCCACTAATTTTGGCATTCTTCCATAGACCTGGCCTGCAGCAATTATTGCAATGGTATTATAATGGCAATTTTTCTATTTCCCTTATTATTCTACACTACTTGTAACTTTTTGTAAGAATATTTTTCCCTGATCCTCCATTTATTCATTTATTTAATCACTTACTTATGTTAATATGGACTCAAGGATACTTATTTTATTCTTTGGAATAGAATACAATATTATCATTATATCATTTGTTACTCAAATTGTTCCAGCTTTGGTGATTGCGAGCACTTTCAGATGCACTCCTGTGTCCTTTCCACAAGCCCCCATCTTCTAGTTAGTTATTTTTAAGCACTTCATTATCTACTGGCGCTACATGATAATCTACCTTATCTTGTGTTTTTCCTGCTCTGGCAGAAAATCATTTGGTGCTCCAGAATCAATCATTTATGAAGGGAACTATGATTTCTTTGTTGGATAATGGTATTTTGAAAATAAATGTGGGCATTGGTTGTGCTTGCTGCTATTGGAGTGTCACTGTTCCTAGACCTTCTCCAGTGGACAGAGCCAGCAATACTTGTATCTACTAAACCATGTATACACATATGACTCTAATTATCTTATCTATCTGTCTATCTATCCTTCTACCTATCTACTTTCCTATCATCTAGTTAGCTATGTGTCATCTCTCCATCTCCCTACTAAAACAAACATGAGCTTATACTACCTCTAATTCATGAACACAGCATTTATACTACTTTTCCCTCTTGCTTGCTTACAACCTCTTTCTCTGACAGTGAGAAACCTGGATCCCATTATCTACAATTTATTTACTTATTATAATCAATCCTAGTTTACATGCAAAGTAGTTTCAGAATTGCTAGCAAGTACCTGCGAGAGAAAAAAATTTACCAATTAGAGTAACATGTTAATGCACAATTCTTTTCATCTTTAGCCTTCAAGTATTCAGCCAAAGCACTATTCTCCGACATTACTTAGGTCGGCTCCTTTTTTCCTCATTACTTTCAGTGAAGTTACACTGTACATTTGTAATACTGTTAGGTTCATTGGTCACAGTCTGCAATCCTTTCTGGAATTCCCCAAACTTATGGTCAATGTTTTAAATTTGCCTACAGTAAAGTTCTTTCTTTGTGGTGTATAGTTCTATGGGTTTTGATAAATTCATAGAATCTTGTATGGATCAACTCAGCACCATGTGGAGAAGCTCCCTCAACCTAAAAATCCCTAACTAATGTATTTTGGAGAAAGTATACACACAGCCTTGTGAGAAACAGCCCAGGGCACAGCTGTGGAAAGAACCCTTCCTCTACCCAAGCATCAAAGACTTGTTTGGCTGACAATGAGAAGACTAAGAAATTAAGACTTACTATCTTTGGACTTAGAACTCACGCAGACAAATCATTTGGTGCTGAATTTATTTCTCTTGTAATTTTACGTCTTTGGATTTCAACCTAACTTAAAGGACATAAAATTTTCAACCTTTTGTTTTCCTTAAAAAAATAAGAAAAAGAGGTTGTATTTAAATATGGGCTACCCTCATGTTGTTAGCATTCTTGTTGGGCTACCTTTATAAGATCATATATTGCATTACTGAATTGATGATGTCAGACAATATGGCTGCACTTAATTTGGGATGGGGTATAGAAAGCAGTGAATATGCAGGCTTCGATACAAAGTGGCTTCAAGCTTAATTTAGACACTACACTGCTCATGAGCATTACAAAATGATCCCTGACAAAACAATATTTGAATTTCATGTTTTGAGATTGTATAACATCAATTAAAGTTACATTTTTTACTCGCTTTTCTCTCTTGTGATGGTTAACTTTGTGTGTTGAGTTGACTGGGTATGAAGTGCCCAGATTAAATATTATTTCTGGATGTGTCTGTGAGGGTGTTTCTGAATGAGACTAGCATTTGAACTGGTGGATCAGTAAAGTAGATGGTCTTCCCCACTGTGGGTGGGCTCATCCAATCCCTTGAGGGACTTGAATAGAACAAAAGGCAGAAGAAGGTAGAATTTGCCCTTTCATTCCCTCCCTTACTTTTTGAGTTGGGACATCTCATCTCATTTTTTTTCTGGCCCGCAGACTGGCATTTACACAATTAGCTCCTCTTGTTCTAAGGCCTTCAGATTCGGGATAAATTATACCACTGGATTTCCTGGGTCTCCAGCTTCCAGAAGTCAGATTGTGGGACTCCTCAGCCTACATAATCATGTGAGCCAATTCCTCATAATAAATCTCATTTCATATATATATACATATATTCTATATGTATTCTATATATTCTTTGTCTATGCATATAGTAGAATATACATATATTCTACAATTTCTGTTTCTCTTGACAACCCTGACTAACATATCCTCCTTGTTCTTTCATCCTTTTTCTTCCCCTCAAGAGGCATGAAGTTTTTATTGAGGAAGAAAAAGAACTGGGCACACTTACCTTTGTCCCTCTCTTTCTTCTGCATTAGTCTGTACTTGGATTAACTAAACTTGGGCTCCTGAGTTGAAGCCCTCCATTTTTCAATGCTGTCTATAATAAGGTGGGTAAGTGGGCCTACTTCTAGTTTCTGTTTTGAAAACCATTGTGGCTACAGACCTAAACCATGATTACAGTACCTCTAACAGTAACAGGGCTCGCTTTTCAATTTTTATTTTCTTGATTCATTTATCTTTTTCATTTGGTTTTTAACTCTGGAAGGAAAACAAGCATGTCCAACACATAGCATGCATAGAGATGTGGGTAAGGATGAAGGGAAGTAGTATTTATTGAAATCTTATTCTGTATCAAGCTCTGTGCTGCTCATTTTATATCTGTTCTGTTTATTTGGTTCTCATGATCAATACATTTACTTTCTGGTGCTATATTAGTTTTTATTCTGTTACCACATCAAAGCTTCTTGGTGAGTTGAAATCAGAGCCTTCACCAGAAGTAAAATTTATTTGCCACAAATAAGGAGACCACATAGAATCGTTTCCAAAGTCATGGTTCCCTGAGCAAGGGGAAGTAGGTGTCTTTTATTTCAGGTGAGGTATAAATATTCAAAAGGGATGCTTCATCACTGCATGAAGAGGTGGGTGTAAGCTTGTGCAACTGCAGTTTGAAAATATGTTCTCACCTACATCGCATGTTATACTAACAAGGCTTGGGCTCCTCCTGAGGTGGAGATTTTGGTATTAAAATGAAGCAAAAGGCAACTTCAGGTAATCTTCTGACCTATCTGCACAGGCACTGCTTTTGTGATGGGGCTTGGTCTGGTCCAGGTCAGTTGACAATGGTATCTCTTCCTAAAATAGTTCTGAGAAACAACCTTGAGGAAGTGATAAGCATTTTTGAAAGTTCCTTCCATCTACTTAGGGCATACATCAGTGACAATTCTTCCTCTTCCCAGTGCAGGTCTTGAGAAAGGATTTAACTGTAGTAGATGATTTGGGAGGGGATCCCAGGAAGCACTCTGAGGGAATAGGGGACAAAGACAAGGAAGGTTGGAAAGCTGTCAATCATACCAGCATGGAGCATGTTACCTTCCTAGACACAAGGGGCTGAATCCCATTGAAGGCCCAATGACAGATCACATGGAGCATGCCTCAGAGATGTCACCAGCGAGTAAGCTGAGGTAGTCACCCTCCAGTAACCATCGCTGATTTTTGAGATTTGCTTCTGGCACATTAACTCTTGGGCACTTTTAGTCTGCCCTGCCCAAAGGATGAGCAGCTCTGCAGCCAGGGAACATCCTTTGACCAAGAAGCACAGGAAGCCAGAGATGGATAAGTAAACTGTCTTAGATGACTCCTGGGGCCATCCAAGAGAAAATGGATAGAATATTGACAGAGTTTACTATAAGCATTACATTCATGTGGAGCATAAGGACATTTTGGTCAATGATGGATTGCAAAATCAATGGTGGTCCCATAAGATTAGGACCATATAAGTCTAGTTGTGTGGTAGAATATACCATCGAGGTTTGTGTACGTACACTCTATAATGGTCATATGATGACCAAATGGCCTAATGACACATGTCTCAGAACATCTGCATCATTAAGAAATGCATGACTATACTTACATTTCATTGATGGGAAAACTGAGTCCAAAATGTTTAAGAAACTTGTCTGAAATCACTGGGCTAATAAGAAGCTAAGCCTTTAGACCTAGATCTGATCGAAACTCACCCTTACTACTTTCTGTTGTACATGAAGCCTTCCCTTAAATCTTTTTATATCGCTGCTGGTCACTGCAAAGAAAAGGTGTGTTTGTGTCTTCTAGTGAGGGGAAACAGTCAGGAAATATTATATAACAAGATATAAATCAAGAGCCATGGAAAATTCAATGCAGCTTATCCTGAGACTACTACCATACAAAAACTCAGCAGCCTGCACCAGGTAAGTATCTAGGAAAATCTTAATTGAGCTTTGACAATTCCTCCTAACTAAAGGCAACATGGAGGGGTGTTAGTGGAGATAACTGTGAAATCAATGCCCTGACATCTTTAGATGTTTTTTTGTGCTATCTGAGCACACTTCTCTGTCCTCAATCTTTCAGCATCCAGCTGGGAGCTGGCTAATGTGAGAAGCAGACTCCAGCTACAGATGCTTTAGAAAGCCAAAGCAATGAGAAAAACATACGTTTCAGCTGGGCTGTAGTGCTTCACTTGAGACATGAGAAGGTTGCATGAAGTCTCAGTGAAAAGAGCCCATATCTTAAGGAGTTAAGCCTTTGGCACTGCTCTACTCTCACTGATGGATTTTCTAGGGTTGCTTCTAACTGATGGATCGCTTGAAGTAGGAGTAAAAAAAAGTGCCATATTGTAAATACTTTTTGTGTCACATCTAATAAAAGAATATTCCTTCTTAAGATTGATACCTGGAGATCCATATGTGTACAGTGATTGACTTTAATTTATGAAAGCCACATGAGGGCCCAAGGAGTGGAAACGGGATTGACTGGACATCTGGGCAATTGAGCATACTAAGCCTGAACAGGACTCAAACTCAGTAGCAAAAGTCATAAGGAGATATTAGTCTGAATAAGTCAGTGACTCTCACTGGGAATTGTTGCTATATTAAATCCCACCATTTTAACAAGTGTACTTTTTTATTTAACCAAATAGTGGAATGCTTGTAATGAGAAATACAAATAAAAAGAAAGAAAATAAACATCAAGTTAATTTGGCTATGTAGTATTAAAATTTACATATATAATTATATTAATATAATAATATATAAAATATGTAATTATATCTATAGATCATACATATAGCTTCTGCTCCTCTCAGATATTTATACATATAATTGTGTATATGTCTGTATATATCTTCTACATTGGAAAATATGTTTAATTTTTTTATAATCCTGAGACCAGAATGTATATGTTTTATAGTATTATTTTTTCACGCAAGTATGTATGAATGTTTTTTCCTTTTTTTTTTTTTTTTTTAAAGATTTTATTTTTTCCTTTTTCTCCCCAAAGCCCCCCCGGTACATAGTTGTGTATTCTTCGTTGTGGGTTCCTCTAGTTGTGGCATGTGGGACGCTGCCTCAGCGTGGTCTGACAAGCAGTGCCATGTCCGCGCCCAGGATTCGAACCGACGAAACACTGGGCCGCCTGCAGCGGAGCGCGCGAACTTAACCACTTGGCCACGGGGCCAGCCCCTGTTTTTTCCTTAATTTTGAATTAGACACATTTATATGCTCAAACATTACTTGTGGACAAAAATTGAGACTACATCTTTTAGTAGGAGAGGTTCTGTTTTCTGATATTAGCAAAGTTATATATTTTGATGCCAATATATCATGTTATAATTTTCCTGCATTTCACCTTTTTTCTTGTTGTATCTCTTTTTGATAGTCAGATGCAGAATATGCCTTAATTGATTATACCCCGGTGGTCAGACTCACATGTATGTCTTGTGAGTGAACAAAGAACCATTTGTTGATGTTAGGGTTAGTGAGATCACAGCACAGAGGTATTTATTCAGAAGGCAGCAAGGGAATAGGTGGGGAAGTTTCAGAACTAGCATTAACTTCCAGAGGTGCACATCGCAGCTAAGCAACCTTCCTCTGACTTTCTTGGTCATCTTATGTATGCCATCCCGAATGCAAATATTGCAGGTCTAAGATCTTTATCTATTATTGTTAATTTGTGGCATGTCCTTCATGGTCCAAGCTTAAAAATAGCAGGCTAATCTACACACATCATAGACACACATACAAACACACGCTTATAAACTTGTGTAACTCCCTAGATGACACCTGAGGAAAACATGGTCCAGGCATCCTCTTTATTTGAATTCTTCTGCATTTAAACCATAGGCTTGTCACACATCTTCTAGACAAGAACTCCGACCACAATGAACCATTCACCTGTCTTTCTTTTTCTTCTCCAATGATTTGAATCTATTACATTGTGGCTTTATTCTACTAGTTCTTTAAATAGTCATACGTCCAACTATTTCTCCCTAATTATTAGTGTGTAGAAGACAAGAGAGTCTATTAAATTCACATGTGTAAAATAAAATTTTAATTTTAATTTACTTTGTCCTTCCTTCCTTACACAAAATTCATTTAAAAATATAATCTAGTTTTTAAATTTATATTTCAATGCTGCTATTAAAATATTATTTTATTACTATTAGGTTATTTTTGACTTTTATATTGTTATGAAAGAAAATTAAATATTTGCTTAGATTTAATCACCTTCTGTTATCTGATATATTTCAAGACTGATCACATCTTCCCCATTTGTGAGTTGCCATCTGACTCATCTATCAGTCAGCTAGGGTACAAGTTCAGGTATGTAAATATGTGAGCATGTGAGAAGAATCTTTTCTAAAAGCATAGATATGTAGTTTCTCTTTCTTATTTTTCTTTCTCATAGTTGACAATTTGGCTTGATATAGAAATATTTGGTAACAAACTACTTTACACAGAGCTCTGTATATATTTTGTTATATTTAATCATTTAGTGCTTTAAAATAAAAATCTGAAACTCTTCTGATTTAAAAATATATTTGATGGTTTATGCCTGAGTATTTACTTCTTTTTTCAGTAACGTTGAAATTCAATAGGCTTGGGTTTTATTTACTAATTATGGGGTTATTAGGTGAGCTAATTTTCAAATCTAGAGCATCGAGCCCTCAGAGACGGATATGTATGTTTCCGTATTTATATTGCCTGTTCTACTCTTTCTAATTATCTGTTCTTTACTCAGATAATTCTCATTGTACATGAGGAAGAGCTTCGCTATTTATCTTCCAAGAGTCATATTTTTGTCATGGTTTTCATTTTATTATTACAGATTTAATACCTTTTATTTCACTAATTTGGTTCGTACAGAAGTTTATCTGCTTTTCTTTGCCTTATTCTACATTTTAAATTAGTTGCACGTGATATTTTTGATCCCATGAAGGGTACTTTAGTCTCAGAATATTCCTTGTTTTTGAATTCACAGGGGCCTTTTGGTTTTTTAGTTTATTCTTTTGCTTGTTTATTTCTATGCAGAATATAGAATTTTGCCCTGATTTTATTCTTGACATGTTTACCTTTATCCTTGACAAGCTCTGGTTTTGCTCCTGTTTTTCTAAGACGTGACAATCGATGCTGGCATACTGCCACGTCTCTGAGGGAAGGGGATGTGTCTCTGTCAGTCACTTTTGTATCCTCAGCCACTCTAACAATAAGTGACAAAGAATATCATTCTTAATAATTGTTAGTTTATGAAAAGCCAGGCAAAGTCCCACATGAGATCATTGCCCAGTGTGACTTAAAGCGGACACTTGTGGATATGGATTAATAGCTCAAATTGAGTGAATTGAGCACACATTGATCTACGTAAGACAATAGTTCAGTTTTGGAATACATATGTAGGTTGTCTCAAATAGCAAGCCTGGTCCTGACGAATGAAAAAAATCAAGTTGACACCATGATTTGTGAGGAACAACAGCAAAATCATCAACTCTACTATTCATTATTTTTTTCCTCTAGTATTTAATGCTGTCCTACAGACACAATTGTAGTTTTACATTTCAATGTATAAAAGTCATAAGCAAATTCCAGAAAATGCCAAATCTTAATATTTGACATGGATTTTCAGAGGTGCACTAATTAATAAGGAAGCCACGTATAAAAATGAAGTTTTACTACTCAGAACTGTTGATTAAAAAAAATAAACATTAGGGATAAATGAGACTGTGCAACTTTCATTCAAAAGCACATACTATTTACAAATGATATAGCAAAAACTAAGGGTCTATTTCCAGGTTTTTAGGAGATTTATAAATCAGATTTATGAAAATGTTATTACTTCTAGCATATCTTTAATCTTAATATATTTTTCTCCCTGAGTAGTCTGATAAAACCCGAAAAAGTAATATAAGTTCTTGAAAGAGCAAATATTTGAAGGAATTATTAATATTAAATAAAATACATTTCTCAAGTGTGTCAGAATCTAGAGAATAACATTAGATTTAATAGTCCCCATCTCAGTCTTTGCCGGCATTGTTGATCATATCCATATCTCCAGGTGGGATTTTGTATTAGTGAACTTGAATAGATAGCAGGTTATTTCTTTTCATGTTGCATCTGATATTGTAGTGATTTTATTAGAACCTGATGAAATATATTCCATAGTTGATTCAATTGATTAATGCATTTTACCCATGAAGTTACATTTGGGTTCAATTTCTTTGAAACAATTCTCTATTCCACTGTTTACAATGGCCTGCTAATCCCAACATCAGATATAGAGACACCTAATAGCAACTGTCGAAATTTATAGACAGTGATTTAGGTGGGTTACCTGGAGTAATACCACCTGGCTACATGTCTTTGGTCTCTTAAAGTATTATAAGTGAATTCACTGCCTTCCAGTGAATTCATGATTTATAATGTTGAAATTCCATTAAATAAAATGATATAAACTTCTTTGGCAATTTATTAGTTTTTTAATCAAAAATTTAAAAGATTAACAGGTAGCCATCTTTATACTGACCCGGCTAATATACTCTCTTTGTAGTTATAATACACAGACAGACAATCAGTCATCAGCTTGGTGAGTATGAAGTCTAAATAAAAAAGTTATCTTTAAATGATTTAAAGATTTATAACATGTTATGAAAATCTGATGTACCTATATCCTCAATACGGATATTGAAGCAGAGGGAACATTGGTGTCTGATTTTCAAGAGCAACATCTTCTGAAGAAGGTGGTTTCTGGGGTTGCCTCGATGACAACTGTTTTGTATTTTCCAAGCTGAGAATATCCTTATTTCTAACTGGCATATTATTTTTCTACATTTGTCAGTTAGATTATGTGCTAGTTTTGCTCTGTTTTCTAAATTATTCTGTCTTCATAAGCTAAGTGTAAATATTTAGGCTCTAATTACTTGTATGTTCTTTTGTTCAATTATCAGAAGGAAATCTTAGTTTTCTTATTTCCAAATTGTTGAGGATTATGTACAGTAGTGCCCCCTTATCCATGGGGGTTATGTTCCAAGACTCCTAGTGGATGCCTGAAACCATGGATAGCATCAGACCCTATATATACTATTTTTTTTCCCTGTGCTGAGTACTTATCACACACTGTGGTCATAACTTTTGCAGTTTGAGTTGCAATAGCAACACTAGCATGAATTTCTTTTTCCTTCTCCACAATTTCAGGGATAGAAAATGTATTCTTACCGTAGATTTTATCAACCTCAGTATACGATTTTTTCTTACCTTATTAAGGAGAGTACTTTCACCTTTTCATATAAAGGAAGCACTTTATGGCTTCTGTTTGGCATATGTGAATTGCCAGCATCACTATTCTCGCGCTTTGGGGCCATTATTAAGCACAATAAGGGTGACTTGAACACAAGCACTGCAATGCTGTGACAGTTGATCTGATAAACAAGATAGCTACTAAGTGACTAACAGGTGGGTAGTGTGTAGAGCGTGAATCTGATGGACAAAGGGATGATTCACGAGGGAGTGGGAGGGAGAAAGATGGTGTGAGATTTTATCATGCTACTCAGAATGGCAAGCAGTTTAAAACTCATGAATTGTTTACTTTTGAAATTTTCCATTTAATATCTTCAGACTGTGGTTTCTGGCATGGGTGACTGAGACCGCAGAACGTGAAACCTCAGATAAGAAGGAACATGAACTCATGCAAACTGGAGTCAGAAAGCAGAGCGTCATCTCTTCAGTCTGCATTCATTAATATAACTGCAGGAGCTAATACTTTACAACACTCAGTCTGTTCATCATATATTAGTACGTCCTAGTTGAGTTTTCACATGCTTATAGCACGAATAGATTTTATTCATTTATTCACTTGTCAGATAATTTTTTTGTAGCTCATAATTTCTACAAGATAAGTAATAAAAAGTAGTAATGAATCAAATAATTTTGAATGTCTTCCTATAAAGATTTTTGCCTTATGGTCTCACATTTGAATTTCAACATTCACAAATAATTTTACTTGCTGGAAATTTTGGTAAAGGTTAAATGTGAACACATATAAAAACAGGAGGCAAAGTCCAACTCCTGACCATCTTATGATTCCCTCATCCTTAAATTCAAACACTGTTTTCCATAACAAATTCTGTCTGAACACTTTCCAGTGTCCTCTTAATTCATGGACTTGACAGAAAGGATAGTTGGCAACATTCAATTATCATAGTGCAAATCTTCTGAAGCTTTACTTTTTATAAACAACTGTCTTTCCAAATTAAAACTTCAGTTGTTTATTGGATTTATATCAAAGTTTTTATATCTTGCTGGTCTGACATTGGTAAAACCTATTTCTTTAATTTATTACTCTAGGGATCATTCAAAGTTCTCTTTCTTCAATGCAATCTTGCCTTTCAAAAGGACCGTGTTCACTCTGGGTAAACAATCCAGAGGCTTCTCTGATCTTTATTTTAAGTGTTTCTGACATGGTGTCACAGGCCTTGAATGCCCCGACATCTTCCCTTACCTCACTGCATGTCGTATAAGTCTTTTGCCTACTCTGGTTCAACACATACACTTCCGTGTCATTTTAGCTTTCCCTGTGGGTATCCATGCTGCACCACCCCTACATTGCCGCTGGTCCTGGGAGTGGATGGGATGCTCTACTGTTCTATTGTTTGCATCCTAAATTATTTTTTTCTACCACCTGGGACTACCTGGCAATCACAATACGCAAAGCAATTAAAAATAGGAAAATCATGGGCAAGCCCGGTGGTGTAGTGGTTAGGTTCAGGTGCTCTGCTTCATGAGTCCGGGTTCACAGGTTCAGATCCTGGGCACAGACTTACACACTGCTCACCAAACCATGCTGAGCTGATGTCCCACATACAAAATAGAGGAAGATTGGCACAGGTGTTAGCTCAGCGACACCATTCCCCAAGCAAAAGGAGGAAGACTGGCAACAGATGTTAGTTCAGGGCCAGTCTTCCTCAGCAAAAAGAAAAAAAGAAAAAGAAAAAAAGAAAATCATAAGCAATAGTAGCAACATAGCCATAATGTGTTTTTATCAATCTCTCATCTATCCACTTATCTATCCTTCTGTTTGTGTGTGTGTGTGGAGAGGGGGGAATTTTTTTTTTTGCTTTTCAGATATTAATTGAATTGAATGGATCTTAAAAATTTATACAGTTATACATTTTCAGGAAAATTTGGAAATCCAGACAACTGTGTCAAGCATAGAAACAAATGTATTAGATCCTGCTATACATGGAAATTGTAACAGGTAAATAGCTTATGCCATCAAGTGAGTGAGCCCTCTAACAAATGTACATTCCTTGGGAAGTGATTCCAGTGCACCAGGAAAATTGGTGAAGACAATGGAGGACTGTGAAGTTGAAAGAATTGACATGTTAAGCTTGGTAACATTTCTTCAGAAATTGAGCATGGATCATTAATATGCGATGTGATTCTTTACCCTAGAAATAAAGCAATGGAAGCTGAGAATATATGATGATAAGCAGCAAGACGGGGGAATGTAAAGCCCTTTAACCCGAGTAAAACAAAATTAGTCCTGGCCACTTAGCTTTTAGCCATTAGTCAGTGGAGCAGGTAGGAAAACAGCATGGTGGCCTTCCCTCGACTTGCTACAGGGCCTTCAGAAAGTTAACTAATCATGTTATGGCTTGAGTTCTTCATTTTTAATTTTTAAAAAATGTAATAGACTTTTTTAAGAGCAGTTTTAGTTTTAAAGAAAAATTGAGTGGAGAGTTTTCATATACCCCTTCTTTTTCCCACAAAGTTTCCCCTATTTTTACTTTACATTAATGTAGCATATTTGTTACAATTGATGAACTGATATTTATTTATACATTATTTTTTCACTAAAGTCCATAGTTTAAATTAGGTTCCAGTCTTGTGGTGTACACTCTATGGTTTTTGTGTGTGTGTGTGTGTGAGGAAGATTAGCCCTGAGCTAACTACTGCCAATCCTCTTCTTTTTGCTGAGCAAGACTGGCACTGAGCTAACATCCATACCCATCTTCCTCTATTTTATACGTGGCTACCTACCTACCACAGCATGGTTTTTGCCAGCGGTGCCACGTCCGCACCTGGGATCCGAACGTGCAAACCCTGGGCCGCCAAGAAGTGGAACGTGTGAACTTAACCACTGTGCCCTGGGCTGGCCCCTCTATGGGTTTTGACAAATGCATATATCCATCATTACAATATCATACCATTTCCTGTCCTGAAAATTGCCCCTACTTCATCTAATCATCCCTGAATCCCTAACAATCACTGATCTTTTCACTGTCTTCATTGTTTTGCCTTTTCCAGAATGTCATATAGTTAGAGTCAAACAATATGCAACCATTTCAGACTAGCCTTTTTTACTTAGTAATATGCAATTAAGGTTCCTCCATGTCTTTTCGTGGCATGTTAGCTCATTTATTTCTTTTTATAACTGAATAGTATTCCATTGGATGAAGGTACTGCAGTTTGTTTATCCACTTACCTATTGAAGGGCATCCTGGCTGCTTCTAGTTGTTGAGAATGGTGAATAAAGCAACTATAACTATTCATACGCATGTTTTTGTGGTGAGATACATTTTTAAACCATTTGAGTAGATACCTAGGAATGACTTTGTGAGTTATATGGTAAGACCAAGTTTAGATACGCAAGAAATTGCCAAACTGATTTCCAAAATGGCTGAACCACTTTCTATTCACCCCAGCGATGAATCACAGTTCCTGTTGCACTACATCATGTCCAGAACTTGGTGGTGTTGGTATTTTGGCTTCTAGCCATTCTAATAAGCATGTAGTGATGTCTCATTGTTATTTTAGCTTGTAATTTCCTGATGACATATGACTTTGAGCACATTTTCATATGTTTATTTTCCATCAATATATCTTCTTTGGTGAGGAGTAAGTTACAATCCTTGGCCCACTTTTTCATAGGTTTATTTGTTTTCCTATTGTTGAGTTTTAATTATCCTTTGATTATTTTGGATACAAATCCTTTAGATGTGTGTTTTGCAAATATTTTCTCCCATGCTGTGGCTTGTCTTTTAATTCTCTTGACAGTTTCTTTCATAAAGCAGAAATTTTTAATAATAGTGAAGTCCACTGTATCAATTTTTCTGTTTCTTTTTTACAGATCATGCTTTTGGTGTTGTATTAAAAACTCATCATCAAACCTAAGCTCACCTAGATTTTGTTCTACCTTATCTTCTAGAAGTATTGTAGTTTTGTATTTTACATTTGGGTCTATGATTCATTTGCAGTTAATTTTTGTGAAAGGTGTAAGGTTAGTGTCTAGACTTTTTTTTTGCATATGGATATTCAATTTTTCCATCAACGTTTGTTGAAAAACTCTCCTTTCTCCATTCAATTGCCCTCACTCCTTTGTTAAAGATCAATTGGCTACATTTATATGGGTCTATTTTAGGTTCCTTAATATGTATTTGTCTATTCTTTCACCAATAACACACTGTTTGTGTTGTATGTATGCTGTTGCTTCAGAGTAAGTTTTGAAGTTGGGTGTTTTCCATCTTCCAACTTCATTCATCATCAATATTTTTTTCCCTATTCTCTCTCCTTCACTTTTCCGTGTGAACTATACAATCAGTTTGTCAACCACAAAATAACTTGCTGGAATTTTGATTTAGATTGCATTAAATTATAGATCAAAGTGATGAGAACTCACATCTTAACATTATTGTCTCCCTTCCATGGATGTGGAATATCTTTCCGTTTATTTAGGTTTTCTTTGATTTCTTTCATCAGAGTTTTGAAATTTTCATCATATAAACTCATACATATTTTCTTATATTTGTACTTAAAAATTAATTTTTCTTTGTTATGGATATAAGTGGTGTTGTTTTTTTAATTAGAAATTCTGACTAATTGCCAGTATATGGGAAAACAATTGACTTCTGTATACTAACCTTGTATCTCACAACTTTGCTATTATTGCCTATTAGTTCCAAGAGTTTTTTTTCTCGATTCTTTGGTAGTTTCTACATAGACATTCATGTAATCTATGAATGAAGTTTTATTTCTTCTCAATGTATACTTTTTATTTCCTTTTCTTCTCTGTTGCATTATCTAGGACTTCCACAATGATGTTGAAAAGGAGCAGTGAGAAAGGACCTTCTTGGTAAGTTCCTGATCTTATGGGGAAAGCATGTAGCTTCTCAGCATTAAGTATGATGTTTAAATGTAGGTTTTCTGTAGGTGTTCATTATCTATCTATTGATATAATCATATGATTTTTCTTTATAAGTCTATTGATATAATGGAGAACATTAATTGATTTTCAAATATTGATCTAGACTTGAATACCTGAAATGAATCCCAGTTGATTATGCTGTGTAGTTATTTTTATATATTGTTGGATTCAACTTGTTAATATTTTGTTGAGGAGTTTTTAATTTATGTTCATAAGAAATATTGGTCTGTAGTTTTATTTTCTTGTAATATCTTTGCATTTTTTTTGTATTAGGCCACTGTTTGCCTTGTAGAATGAGTTAAGAAGTGTTCCCTCCTGGTTCTATTTTCTGGAACAGATTGTAGAGAATTGGTTTTGCTGAGTTCCTCATTTTTTCATTGAGAATATTTATACATAATCAATGCAGTAATTATAAGGATTATCACACATGATGTGTTTAGAATGTTTATTACATTGTTTGCCATTCAGTTAACAGTCAATAAACTACATCCTTTGTAATAAAAATGTTATTATAGCACTGGCTGCTAATATGGCCTACACTTTGGCATAATTT
Source organism: Equus quagga (assembly GCF_021613505.1). Taxonomy (NCBI): domain Eukaryota; kingdom Metazoa; phylum Chordata; class Mammalia; order Perissodactyla; family Equidae; genus Equus; species Equus quagga. The sequence continues at coordinate 49,334,133 of NC_060274.1, read as the reverse complement.
TTTGTTGTCATTTTCTTCAATTTGGCATAGGAATTCAGAGTGTTTATTTTGGAGGCAGATAGACAAATGGCCTCTCAACTTCAACATTTACTAGTTACTAGTTGTATGACCTGATGAATGGATTTAATCTCTCTCTCTAAACTTCAGTTTCTCATCAGAAGTGGAAATGACAATAGTCACAGTTTCTAAGGGTTTCCATGGGGGTTAAAGGGTTACATGAGATAACCCACGTGATAGACTCAGCACACCAGAGCCTCACAGGAAGTACTCATGACACGTAAGCTATAACCATTTTCTGGGCTCTAAGATGAGCAATCCTGGGGAGAACTTTTCCAAAGTTACCTCAGATTTGAGATTTATGTCTTTTCTCCTTTGACTAAGGACATGTCAGAACTCAGGACTTTATATGGTATTTGGGTTTCATTGAGTACAGGGGCGCCCTTGGGGTAGTAGAGGAGGAAGACAGTATGAGGACTTCATTATAGACTATGCAAAGGCCAGGGATAGGACATTGATGGTTTTATTTCTCTTTTATCTAATCCAGGCAAGAAACTCCTAAGGGTATGGGTCATATGCTTTTCACTCTAATTTCCCACTTCTATACAATCATACCTTTTTTAAATAGAGTGCACCCTGTAGACTACACACAAATGCAAAAGGATTATGATGATGATAGTGGTGGTGACTGAGATTATCACACTCTTCTTTCAAGGGTAGAAGAAAATGAGTTTGTGTTTACTAAAACTACAAAGTAGAACTGTTTTCCTTTGAGAAAAATGGTAAAATTACTCCTGTATATTTTCACATTGTTAAAACTAACAGCTGAAATACTGAACTGCATTAAATGCTAATGTCCCTGTTCTCCTGCCCATCATCCTACGTACATTCTCTTTAATCACTGTCAGATTTAAATTCTTCTTAGGTATATTGATGCATTGTTATATTTTATAGAACATCTTTGCTGTAAACAACACTATATAATATGAATTTTAAAATAAAATAATTTTTGAATTGCATCTAACATGCATAAAATGTGAGGTCTAGCAAATCTAACTTTTCGTAATTTTAGATTTGCCAAAATCGAAACATCTAGACGAATGAAAGCTTCTTTGCTTTTTGGGGGGGTAGGAGAGGGAAATCACAAACATAGCACTGAGGTGATTTTACCCCACAATTCATATTATCATTTTATCATTATTTTATATAGTGTCCCTCCTTTTATTATGTTGTCAATTGTTCTCCGTTGGTACTCAACACAACTGCATTGCTCTTTTTTCATTGAGATCTATTTTTGTGTATTCAATGTGTATAATTCCAATTCACCTCCACACATTTGTTTTCATATGTGTTTATCTATTTAAAACATCTATCAGTGTTTTATGTTTTAAATTTACATTGATTGTCCTGTATTATGAATGTAACTTTTAAATTTTCACTTAGTATTAGGTTTTTAAGATTATCCGTTTACTTATACATGATCTTGGTTCATTCCACTGAATGGTGTTACAATATATGTATATACCACATTTTACTTGTTCATTCACTTAGGTAAAGCCACCAAGTTTTCTAAAAAGTTTTGCCCCTGCAAATAGCATGGCAAACATCCTTCTATGTGACTCTTTTTGCATCTGTGAACAAAAGTTTATCTAGAGTTTACACCCAGGAGTGTGCGCATGTGTGTGTGGATTTATGTAAAGGCAATAAACATGTGAAATTTTTTCCATATGGAAGGGTATACTAAATTCAGGATAAATTTTCCTAGAATGAGAGATGGATGCATATTTAAGTGAGAGGATGAACAAAGGAGGTTAAAACTTGTCTAAAAATGTTTTTAGCTTTAATAAAAATAACTGAAACAGAATCACACAGTAGGAACAATAATAAATTCTTATAAATGCATACATAAACTTTTTGTGTATTATTCTAAGCATTTTTATGTGTTTTTAAAGTTGAAAAACTTATTTCTGCTTTTAAGAAAATCACAATCTATTAGGAGACACAGCAAAAAGTTATAGTATCACATAAGATGATATAGTAGGAATACACTCAACTTACATTGTTTATGTGTATGCAAAATACAAGAAAGTGTCCTAAAAACATGAGTGAAAATATACTTCCAAACATATTATACTAATGTGAATTCTGAATGGTTGAACACTAGTGTGCTAAGCAGATAGAAAAAATTCAAGATAAGTGCAAGTTGTGAAAAGTATGGAGTTTTGGAAATATTAGTAAACTGATGGCAAACATTTTGTGTGTTTGGAACAAAGTTTTATGACATGATAAGGTAAGGTGAAATTGAAAGTTCATCATGGAGAAATCCTGCCAGGTTTGTCAGCCAATACAGAAGCTGGAAGACATATTCTTACTCTGTGGACCAATAAAGAGAGTGTGATGTTAAGAGAAGTGAACTTTAGAAAGATAATTCTCTCGCGTCAGGAGACATTTGGAAATTCCTGAGACTCTGATCAAGATACTTAGAAAATAACCTTTTAACAAAGTTTACTTTAACTGAAAAGTATGTACTTGCTCAATTCTCTTTAATGTGGTATAGAATACCCACAAGTGCTGGCCTTTCCAGTCCCAAAAAGAGCAGTAACACATAGGATGGGAAACAAGAATTCTTCTGCTAAGTAAGATATGTTGGTCTCTGCTTTGAGAAATTATGTCTTCTTGATACTTTCATCTGTGAGAATAAAGAAACCTAACAGTGTTTTAAATAAGGAAGAAAATGTTGTAAGTTGTGTTATCTTATTTGTCCACCATGGTTATAAATGAAAAATAACCAGGTCATATGTTTGGAACTGAAACATGAGTAAAGCCCTCTCTTATCTCCCTTCCTAAGAAGAGTCCTCATTCTTGAGAGCTTTGAGTTCAAATAGAAAGAAAGCTCATCCCTCAAAGATGAGAGGAACCTGGGTGTAATGTCTCCCAATTTTTTTTTTTTATTTTTTAAGATTGGCCCTGAGCTAACATCTATTGCCAATCTTTTTTTTTTCCTTTTTCTCCTCAAAGCTCCCCAGTACATAGTTATATATTCTAGCAATAGGTCTGTCTATTTCTGCTACATGGGGCACCACCTCAGCATGGCTTGATGAGCAGCACTAGGTCCATGTCCAGGATCCAAATCATAGAAAACATGGCAGCCAAAGAGGAGTGTGCAAACTTAGCCACTGGCTACTGGGCCGGCCCCCTCTCCTGATTGTTTTTATCTTGAATAAAACATATGGGGCTTTCTTGGAAGAAAGTCAATATGGAGAATGTTTGTCTCAATGCTGACTGTTTGCTTAAAGTCATGTAAATGAAACAATTCATTATGCTAGCACTTGATAAGGAAAAAGGAGTCTCTTCAGTATTTGGCAGAGCATCCCCCAGAATAGCAGTATCTACACAGTAAACTAAAGGATATATTTCTTTCTTCTTCGAAGGCCACAGAGATTTCTTTGGAAAACAAAATATCAGCCATATACAATTAGTGATACTTGTGGAGAATAGTAACACATCAAAACTAAGTGTAACACTAGCAATATTTCACATTCTGATATGATAGACTCTGAAGGCAGGATAATTAAAGAAAGGATCAGCTGAGGTTCTTTAGTAGGAGAATTCAGGACATTCAAAACTTAGGTAATTCTCCCTTTATTCCTGTTTCTGTTATATATGCCTACATAGCAAACTACACCAGAACTTAAATGGCTATGTTATTATATTTTGTGGATTAAGATTCCAAGCAAAGCTTTAGCTGGGCAATCCCACTCCAGATAGTGTCAACAGGAGTCACTTGATATATGTACTTGGGCTTGGTGGTAGATTCAAGACAGCTGGGTCAGCTAGAGGGCTGGGCTTGGCTGGGCTCCTCTCTTTCTCCATATGGCCTCTCTAGCAGAGTATTTGAGCTTCTTCTCTGGCAGCTCAGGAGGCCATGAAACCAAGACAAAAGCATCCAGTCCACTTAAACTTCACATTTAAAATCAATATAGTATCCACTATACACCCCTAGCCCAGGCAATCCAGCTCTGACTCTAGAAGAGAGGAATCAGACACACTTTGCAATGGAAAGAGTATCAAAGAATGAATGGCCATCCTGAATTTTTCCTAGTCCTGTAAGTCAGAAGTAGAGATGAATTTCCCTGAGTCTGGCAGCCAAGTTTGTACTTGAGATGCAGAACATTTGTCAGGTGGCTAACAACACTTAGAAGGGAAAAGGAGTAGATGAGTATAGAAGGTTAACTCTCTATGGACCTGAATAAAACTCACTTATCCCTGGTGCAGCTACTATGGAAACCAGTATGGAGATTTCTCAAAAAATTGAAAATAGAAATACCAGATGATCCAGCTATTCCACTATTGGATATTCATCCAAAGAACATGAAATCAACAATTCAAAGAGATTCATGCACCCTCATGGTCATCACAGCATTATTCACAATAACCGAGACATGGAAGCAACTCAAATGCCCATCAATGGATAAATGGATAAAGATGTGGTGTATACATGTGGTATATATATATATATATATATACATACAATGGCATACTACTCAGTCATAAAAAAAGACAAAATTGAGCCATTAGCGACAACATGAATGGACCTTGAGGGTATTATGCTAAGTGGAAATCAGTCAGACAGAGAAAGACAAACACTGTATGATTTCACTCATATGTGGAAGATAAACACATAGATAAGGAGAACAAATTGACGATTACTAGAGGGGAAGGGAGTGAGGGGAGGGTGAAAGGTGTAAAGGGGCACATATGTATGGTAACACATAAAAACTAGACTATTGGTGGTGAACATGATGTCTACACAGAAACTGAAATATAATAATGTACACCCAAAATTCACACTATGTTATAAGCCAATATGACCTCAATAAAATAAAATAAAAAGTATGGCTTATCTTATCCCCAACTCACTAAAAAGAGTGGAGAGCAAAGTCCCAGGAGCTGCTTCTACTTTTCCCTTCAAGATAGGAAGGGCTGCAAGGTTAAAGAGAGTAAAGAATTGAAGAATTTGGACTGCAGACGTGCTCACATTTGAGATTATCTACATCATGAAAGATATACAACAATTCAACTAATACAGGGACTTATACTTTATAAACAACTTTAACGTAAAAACTAGAAAAACTTTCAGAAATGTGAATCCACTCCAAGACTCCAAGGGAAGTTATTTCATCCACATATCTCCAATAGGACAGTATGATCAAGAATATGGAGTAGGCAAGAGAAATAAAGATAAAGGTAATACAACAGTAAAATAAAATGTTTATTGAAAAACAGTAAATTTTGTGAATGGGAGATGGGACACAGCTGAACGGCAAATTATTAAGCTCAAAAATGAACCTGAATAATTGCCTCAGAATGCAGAACAAAATTTGAGAGCTGTAAAATATGGAAGAAAGATTCATAAGAGTTGGAAGGGAAGAATAGACTGGATAATGGGGAAATAGAAAGGTAAGAAAGAATGTCCAATAATTTCAAAGAACAATTTGAAAGGGGATTAGCAGTTGCTGTTCAGAATAAATCAGAAGAAGCTCATATGTACACAAATTGTAGATAAACTTCAGAATACCAATTATAAAGAAATATTCTTAAGTTCCAACAGTAATGGAATAAATATGCTAAGGAACAGGAATCACATTGACATGGAGAAGCTGCAGAGCATGTGGTCGAGAGCCTGGGTGCTGAAGGCAGCCCAGGTTACTACCTATGCACCATTGGGCCACTTACTTAACTTTATGGGCTCCTGACTTCCTATCTGTAAAAAGAAGATAATAATTACTTGCCTTATTAAACAGCATAATTAAATTAGGTAATATTTATAAAATTATTAGAACAATGTCTAGTACACAATGCTAGTTTTTTTGTGATTATTTTCTGATATTATTAGTGACACTGCTTGTAATAGGACTATAAATCAATATTTGAGAAATATTTAAGAATATCAATGTTTAACCCGGAACAACCAATCTTTTAAACCTAAAGATGCTATAGAAATCTTTCAGATGTTTAAGGACTCAAGTAGTTTGCAACTTACAGATTCTCTTTGATTGAACTAATAAAGATGTACTTCATCAGAGAAAAATAATAAATCTTCTATGTAGAGTGAGGGAAAGGCACAGGTCAATGATGACCTAAGAAATGAGTAAAACATATTGTTGCCTAAATAAGATAGGGTTTTTAAGATGAATATTTTACAAGAATACGCTAAAATTCCTTATGTTGTCATTAAGAAAAGTAGGAGGATTATGGGAAGATGGTGGTGTAGCAGGACTCAACTTACTTCCTCCCATAGACATAACAAATCTACAACTACCTGTGGAACAAGTTCCTCTGAAAGACATCTGGGTAAAAAGAACCCCCATAATAAGGGACAACATTGATATGGGTGGAGGAGGCAGAAATACAGTTCTGCTGAGGAAAAAACCATACCCTAGCCACAGTGCTTTACAGCCAGGAGCAATGTCAAAAGTATGAAGCTTTCTCTGGAGGAGTTGGGGATCTGAGTGGGAGATCTATGCCACAATAGGCATCCCAGCCTTTAGATTCAGCACAATTGAGATGAGATCCTGTAATACCTGGCTTTTCTGACCTTGAAAACCAATGAGAAATGCCCTTAGAAAAACTATCAAACTTCAGAGAAAGAAAAATCATCTCTTGAAGGGCCCACATACAGATTCGTATATTCCAGAAATCAACACAAAAACACTAGAAGGGAAAGAGTGTAGTCTATTAGTAAAAGAGACTCACTTATTAAGCTTGAAGTGCATCTCAGAGATGCAGGAGGTGGCAAAGCCCAACCACCCAGGGACTGATACACTGGTGGCAGCCAATATTGTGACCTAAAGTCATGCTGACAGAGATGCTGTCAGCCACTATTGGATTATTTCCTCTAACGTGTTAGCACAAGGGTTTTCCCCACCCACTAGAATGCAGCCAGAGCAGCAGCCTACCCCATGAACTGGCCCTGCCCACCAATAAGCCTCTGACTAACTTGTGGGTCAGCATAGCTGGAGTGTGTGGGACCTCTGCAGCAGACGAGAATGAGTCTGCCTTACCTTGGTGGGGCATGAGTGTGGGCAGGCCTGCATTGGTTGGGCCCAAAGGCAGTGAGGTATGTTGACCACAGTAGACTTATACTAGTGGCTATCAGAAACAGTCACACAGGGGATCTGCCTTGCCTTCCAATGCCTAAAATGATTTTGTGCTGCTGCACTTGGGGACAGCCACACCCATCCTCACTCCTGAGAGAGCCAACAACAACTGTGCACTTCAGAGAGCCACACCAGAGTCCTGCAGCAATTGTGAGCCTCTGAGCCTGGGAACCAGCTACACTGGGGCCCTGGAACACTTAATAACAAAACAGCAGTAGTTGTGTGATATTAGACCTTGCAGTGAGCTATGCTGAGGCTTGCCCTCCCCAATGGGGTGACCTTAGTAGTCATTCATGGCTGAGCCTTACAACCAGCTGGCCCAGGGGCAAACCTAGACTACTTACACACCTGCATCAAGACCAGCCCCACCACAACAGAAGGGTACACATAGCCCACACAAGGAAAACTCCTGGAACATTTGGCATGGGTGATGAGGGGGGAACACATTGTGGGCTCCATAGGCATCTATTGCATACGGCCACATTTCCAAAACTGGGAGACATAGGTGATCTATCTAATACATTGATATAAGCACAGAGAAATAGGTAAAATAAGGAGACAAAGGACTATGTTCCAAATAAGCAAACAGCATAAATCCTTAGAAAAAGAACTAAACAAAACAGAGATAAACAATCTACCTAATATTAGAGTACAAACTAATAGTCATAAGGATGCTCACTGATCTTAGAAGAAGAATAGGTGAACACAGTGAAAACTTAAACAAAGAACTGGAGAATAGAAAAAAGAACCAATCAGACCTGAAGAATACAATGATGGAAATGAAAAATTCACTAGAGGGGGTCAATAGCAGAGGGGATGACACAAAGGAATGGATCAGCAATCTGTATGAAGGAGTAAAGGAAATCACCAAAGCTGAACAGAAAAAAGAAAAAGGAATTAAAATGAATGAGGATAGTCTATGGGATCTCTGGTGCAGCATCAAGCATAGTACATCCATATTACAGGTATCCCACAAGGAGAAGAGAGAAACAAAAGGGCAGGGAACATATTTGAAGGAATTATAGCTGAAAACTTCCCTAGTGTGAGGAAGGAAACAGGCATCCACATACAGCAAGCACAGAGATAACAAAAAGATGACCCCAACAAAACTCACACCAAGACACGTTATAATTAAAATGTCAAGAATTAAAGGTACAAGAGAGAATCCTAAAATCTGCAAGAGAAAGACAATATGTTGCATACAAAGGAAACCTCATAAGGCTATCAGATGACTTCTCAGCAGAAACCTTACAGGTTAGAAGGAAGTGGCAAGATATATTCAAAGTACTGAAAGGCAAAAAACCTACAGTCAAGAATATTCTACCTGGTAAAGTTATCACACACAATGGAAAGAGAGATAAAGAGTTTTCGAGACAAGTAAAAACTAAGGATTTCATCATCACTAAACTGGTATTACAGGAAATGTTAAAAGGGCTTTTCTAATTGGAAAATGAAGGCAACAAATAAGACTAAGAATATTATTTTAAAAAATCACTGATAAAGGCAAATATAGCGTAAAGGTAGTAGATCAACCACCTATAAAGCTAGTATGAATCTCAAAAGACAAAAGTACTAAAAATATCTATTTCCATGATAAAAGGTGAAGGGATAAATACAAAAAAGAGGTAAAATATGATATCAAAGGCACAAAACTTGGGGGTGGATTAAAAGTGTAGGGTTTTTAGTGAGAGGTCAAACTTAAGAGACCATTAACTTAATATAGATTTCTACTTACATATGTTATTATATATGAACCTCCTGATAGTCACAAACCAGAAATCTATCATAAATCCTCAAAAAATAAAGAGAAAGGAGCCCAAATATAATACTAAAGAAAGTCTTTAAATCATAAGGGAAGAGGGCAAGAGAAGAATAAAAGGACAGAGAAGAACTAAAAAAAACACCCAGAAAAAAATGCAAGAAATTGGTAATAAGTGCATGTTTATTAATAGCTACTTTAAATGTCAACAGACTACTCCAATCAAAATACATAAGATGTATTAATGAGTAAGAAAGCAAGACCCATATATATATGCTGCATACAGGAGATACACTTCACACCTAAAAATACACACAAACTGAAAGTGAAGGGATGGAAAAAGATACTCCATGCAAATGGCAAATTAAAGAAAGCTGAGGTAGCAATACTTACATCAGACAAAATAGACTTTAAAACAAAACTGTAACAAGAGACAAAGAAAGGCAGTACATAGGGATAAAGGGAACAATGCAACAAGAGGATACAACACTTGTAAATATCTATGCATCCAATATAGGAACAAATACATACACAAAGCAATTATTAGCAGATATGAAAGGAGAAATTGACAGTAACACAATAATAGTAGAGGACATTAACACTCCACATACATCAATGAATAGATCATCGAAACAGAAGATCAACAAGGAAACACTGGCCTTAAATGACACCTTGGACAAGATGGACTTAGTAGCTATATACAGAACATTCCATGCAAAAGCCACAGAATACACATTTTTTCAAATACACATGGAACATTCTCCATGATTGATCACATATTTGGCCACAAAACAAGTCTCAAGAAATTTAAGAAGTTTGAAATAATACCATGCAGCTTTTCTGACCACAGGGTATGAAACTACAAAATCAACTACAGGAAGAAAATCAGAAAAGCCACAAAAATGCGGAAATTAAACAAAATGCTACTGAACAATGATAGAGTCAATGAAGAAATCAAAGGAAAATCAAAGAACACCTGGAGACAAATGGAAATGAAAATATGACATGTCAAAAGCTGTGGGATACAGCAAAAGTGGTTCTAAGAGGGAAGTTTATAGCTATTCTGGTCTATCTCAACAAACAAGAAAAATCCCAAACAAACAATCTAAAAGCACATCTAAACGTACTGGAAAAAGAAGAACAAACAAAGCCCCAAATCAGTAGAAGGAAGGAAATAATAAAAATCAGAGCAGAAATAAATGAAGTCGAGACTGAAAAAACAACAGAGAAAATTAATGAAACCAAGAGCCTGTTCTTTGAAAATAAACAAAATTGACAAACCCTTAGCTAGACTCACCAAGAAAAAGAGAGAGAAGGCTCAAATAAATAAAATCAGAAATGAAAGAGGAGAGATTACAACGGACACCTCAGAAATACAAAAGATAATAAGAGAATACTATGAAAAGCTATACACCAACAAATTGGATAATCTAGAAGAGAGGGATAAATTCCTAGAAACATACAACCTTCCAAAAATGGACCAAGAAGAAGTAGAGAATTTGAATAGATCAATCACCAGTAAGGAGATGGAAACAGGAATCAAAAACCTCCCCAAAAATAAAAGTTCAGGACTAGATGGCTTCCCTGGTGAATTCTACCAAACATTCAGAGAAGACTTGAGACCTATCCTTCTCCAAATCTTCCAACAAATTGGAGAGGAGGGGAATCTTCCTAATTTATTCTGTGAAGCCACCATTATCCTGATACCAAAACCAGACAAGGACAACACAAAAAAAGAAAATTACAGGCCAATATCACTCATGAACATTGATGCAAAAATCCCCAAGAAAATACTAGCAAATTGAATACAACAATATATTAAAAAGACCATACACCATGATCAAGTGGGTTTCATTCCAGGCATGCAGGGATGGTCCAACATCTGCAAATCTATCAATGTGATACACCACATTAACAAAATGAAGAATAAAAATCACATGATAATCTCAACAGATGCAGAGAAAGCATGTGACAAGATACAGCATCCATTTACGATAAAAACTCTAAATACAATGGGTATAAAAGGAAAATACCTCAACATAATAAAAGTCACATATGACAAACACACAGCTAATATCATTCTCAATGGAGAAAAACTAAAAACTATCCCTCTAAAAACAGGAACCCGACAAGGATGCCCAATGTCCCTGCTCTTATTGACTATAGTATTGGAAGTCCTAGCCAGAGGCATAAGGCAAGAAAAAGAAATACCAGGGATTCAAATTGGAAAAGAAGAAGCGAAACTGTCACTCTTTGAAGACATGATTTTATATCTAGAAAACACATAAGAATCCACTAAAAATCTTTTAGAAACCATAAAGGTATACAGTCAAGTCGCAGGATACATAATCAATGTACGAAAATCACTTGTGTTTCTACACTCCAGCAATGAAGTATCAGAAAGAGAAATTAAGAATACAATTCTATTTACAATTGCAACAAAAAGAATAAAATACCTTGGAGTAAACTTAACCAAAGAGGAGAAAGATGTTTACACTGAAAACTATAAAACATTGTTGAAAGAAATTAAAGACAACACAAAGAAATGGAAAGATATTCTGTACTCTTGGATTGGAAGAATTAACATCATGAAAATGTCCATACTTCCTCAAGAAATCTATAGATTCAATGCAATCCCTATCAAATTTCCAACATTTTTCACAGAAATAGAACAAAGAATCCTAAAATCTATGTAGAAGAACAAAAGACCACGAATAGCCAAAAGATTCCTGAGGAAAAAGAACAAAGCTGGAGGTATCACACTCCCTGATTTCAAAATATACTACAAAGCCATAGTAACCAAAACAGCATGGTACTAGCACAAAAACAGACACACAGATCAATGGAACAGAATCAAGATCCCAAAAATAAACCCACATATTTATGGACAGCTAATTTTCGACAAGGGAACCAAGAACGTACAATAGAGAAAGGAGAGTCTCTTCAATAAACAGTGTTGGGGAAATTGGATAGCCACATGCAAAAGAATGAAAGTAGACCATTCCCTTACATCATGCACAAAAATGAACTCATGATGGATTAAAGACTTGAATGTAAGACCCGAAAGAATGAAACTTCTAGAAGAAAAGATAAGCAGTACGCTCTTTGACATTGGTCTTAGCAGCATATTTTCAAGTAACATGTCTGAGCAGGCAAGGAAAACAAAAGAAAAAATGAACAAGTGGGACTACATCAAACTAATAAACTTCTGCACAGCAAAGGAAACCGTCAACAAAATGAAAAGACAACTTAACAATTGGGAGAAGATATTTGCAAACCGTATATCTGATAAAGGGTTAATATCCAAAATATACAAAGAACTCATACAGCTCAACAACAAATAAACCAACAACCCAATTAAAAAATGGGCAAAATATCTGGACAGAGATTTCTCCAAAGAAGATATACGGATGGCCAACAGGTGTATGATAAGATGCTCAACATCATTAGCTATCAGGGAAATGCAAATCAAAACTACAATGAGGTATCACCTCACTCCGGTCAGAATGGCTATAATTAACAAGACAGTAAACCACAAATGTTGGAGAGGATGTGGAGAGAAGGGAACCCTTGTACACTTCTGGTGGGAGTTGAAACTGGTGCAGCCACTATGGAAAGCAGTATGAAGTATCCTCAGAAAATTAAGAATAGATCTACCATACAATCCAGCTATCCCACTGCTGGGCATTTATCCAAAGAACTTGAAAACACAAAGGAATAAAGATATATGCACTCCTATGTTCATTGCAGCATTATACACAATAGCCAAGACTTGGAAGCAACTTAGGTGTCCATCAAGGGAAGAATGGACAAAGAAGATATGGTATATATACACAATGGAATACTACTCAGCCATAGGAAATGATGAAATCCGGCCATTTGTGGCAACATGGTTGGTCCTTGAGGGTATAATGCTGAGTGAAATTAGTCAGAGGGATAAAGTCAAATACCGTATGACCTCACTCATAAGTAGAATATAAAAACAACGAGAAACAAACACATAGCAATGGAGACTGGATTAGTGGTTATCATAGGGGAAGGGGGGGAAAGCAAAAGGGGTGATTAGGCTGACATGTTAGGGGATGGTCTATAATTAGTTTTTGAGTAGTGCACGTGATGTAATCTACATAGAATTCAAAATATCTTACGATGTACATCTGAAAGCTATATAATGTTATAATCCAATATTACTGCAATTAAAAAAATTAAAAAAAGAAAGTGAATTTCCTTGAAATCTTAAAAGCATTTATGAGTAATACAGAAAATATGAGTTAATTATGAAATATTATATAATCCCATTATTGTCAGAAAAGAAAAAATCAAGAACCGACATTATTAATGGTGTTGGTGGTCATTGATAATGTAATTGGTGAAGATAAGGCTAAGATTCAAGGAGATATTACTTGTGCAGCTCCTGGATATAAAAGGCAATTATAATTCCCCTTCTCTTGGAAGTTAAATGTGGCCAGGTTGCTTGCTTGTTGACCACTTAAATGTTAGTAGAAGTGATTTGTCTCATTTCTGTGACTGAAAAAATTAAAAGCCAGTGTGCAATCTGTCATGTTTCCTTATCCTGCCATACCAAATACGAACTCAAATATTGAGATTACAATAACCCCAGACTTAAAAATCCTGGATTTAACAATCACACATGGAAGACACTTGCCCTGGCTGGTCATCCAGACTCATGCAGAAGTTTCTATTAATGAAAAATAAGCTTTGCTTGTTAACTGCAGAGACCTTGGGGTCATTTTTACTACAGAAAAATCTCATTTAACTTGACTAATGTAAAATGCATGAAAATAGAAAGGAAAGAGCCAAGTTGAACTATTTGGAGGAATTATGATTCTAAGAAAGAAAAAATGAATTTACCTTTCTTGATTTATAAGAGTTTAGCAAGGTGGATAGAGCTATAATCAAAGTTTAACACTCTACAGGCAAAACTCAACGGTCTTCTCTGTAAAAGTAAAAAGCATTCACAGAATTTATTAAATTAAAATATTTCATTCATACTAAAGAAACAACAAAAATACTATGATACTCACAGACATAGAGGACAGAGATAAACTTTGCAAAGATCAAGCACACTTTTATGTAGGTAAATATTATGCTTTACTAAAGAACTCAAAAGAAAATCTGACTAAATAAAGAAAATATTCAATATCATAAAGAAGTCAATTTCCTCAAATTAATCTCTAAATTCAGTGCACTTTGAACCAAAATTCCTATAGATTTTTTCAATGAAATCATCATGGAAATGTATGAAACTCATTATGAATACAGCAAATTTCCCATGAAAACATAAACATGCCAATTCTGCCAAAGAAAATTTGAAAAAATAATTACAAAGAGAGATACATGCCCTAGCATATATTAATATATATTATAAATTGTTTTTATTTAAAAAAAATCTTGGCTTGTAAACATTTTCTCAAGTGAGAAATGAAAAACAAATCTTTAAAGAAAAAATAAATTGATATACTTTATTACAACACACTTAGAACCTCTGGAAAACTAAACAGACCATATATGAAGTTAAAAGATAATAGAGTAAGAAAAAATATTTGCAATTTAAAAAGACAAATCTGAAAAAAAATTATTTAACAAGAAAATAACCAAAATATAATAGGAATGGCAATCATCATATCAGAAGAAATATAACTGGAAAATAGACCCATACATTAGGAAAATATTACAAAGTTCATAATATCACATTACTGAATTTGTGAGAAAATGTGCTCATTTATGTCTAAATAGTGGCAGTATGAATTATCACAACTCTTTCAGAATATGCTTCCATAGCATCACAATATATATTTGCTATTGACACAAAGTTGTATTTTAGAAATTGAAAAATGCAAAATTATATATATGTAATAATAATAATTATATATAGCTCTTATTTATATAAAACCCATAAAATCTATTTTCTATGAATACACGTGTATAAAGAAATAATTTGTTTTCAGTCTGAAAAAATACATGTCTAACTTATAACCTTTGGATACTGGGAAGGGATTAGCTAGCATTCCTTTACAAATAGGAGGTTTACTCAATAGATAAAGGGGTAATTATTTAACAGGAGTTAGATGGATACATTATGTGTTCAATTAAAATTTAATTGAACAAAATAAATACAAAAATATTAGCAAAATATATAATATGAAGAAAGATCATCATGGCACCAGTGTACAGATGTTTGATTATCAGAGACACAAATTATTGGGCTAATGCAGAAGTTTAAGACACCATGTGATTTCATAATAGAACCACGACGCTGAGAACAGAGAAAAAGTTCCATGTTAGAGAAAGTTAGAATGGACACAGCAAAGACACTTTTTTAGATATGGGTGGAGGAGAAAGACAATGGCAGGATGCCCTTAGGTTCTATAATAATGTTGAATAGTTGAATGTGCCATTTTCCAGTAATATTTTTAAGAGAAAGATGAGTTTTGTGGAGTAAAACGATGAGATTAGCTTTGAGGTTAATTTGTCTATGGGAAAAAGATATTTTCAAAAATATTTTGTCAGACATATCTGTAACTATGGATCTGTCCCTCAAGAGAGTGATATGAGGATTGCTCTATGTTTGGCAGTCATCAGACCTTAGATGAACTGATTGTTCTTATAATAGATGATCTAAGTATTGATGTATGTGATGGCTCATTTTGTGTGTCAACTTGACTGGTCACAGGGCACCCAGATTAAACATTGTTTCTCAGTGTGTCGGAAAGGCTGAGGGTGTTTCTAGATGGGATTAGCATTTGAATCAGTGCATTCAATAAGGTAGATCACCCTCCCCAGTGTGGGTGGTCATCATCCCATCTACTGAGAGCCTGAATAGAATAAGGGGTAAAGGAAGGAGAAATTCACCTCTCTTTTTTTTCCTGCCTCACTGCTTGAGCTGGGACATCTCATCTCATCTGAGAATTACCTTATCATCTTCTCTGATTCTCAGGCCTTCAGACTCAAATTGAAATGCACCACTGGCTTTCCTGGGTCCCCAGTTTGCAGATAGAAAATCATGGAACTTCCTAATCTCCATACACACACACACATACATACATATATTGGTTAAACCCTGACCAGTACAATGTGCAAATGAGCAAATGGCCTCATGTACTTAACCTCTCAGTGATTAAGCTTTGTCATGGAAAAAATGAAGATATAGGGTTAAAATACATGAAACTCTTAAAATAATGTCTGACACATATTAAGTACTATACAGGGGTCAAAAATTAGGAGGAGAAAGAGAAAGGGTGTGAAGAATGAGAAGGAGAGAGTGAAAAAAAATTAAAAATGGAGTCCCAAAAGAAAAACACAGGAAGCATCAAGATTTTGATGTAGGAAGATGAAGAGCATGTGGGAAAATAGATTTTGAAGGAATAATTTAGTGTGATAAAAGGAACAAAAGAAAGAAGTCAATCCACATCATATTTCTAAAAATTTAGTGACTTCTACTTTCAGCTCTGACATCTATAGAGATTAGAAGTTGTCACTCACTTCCTTACAACAAAATAAAAAGTGAACAAACTGAAAATCAATACCTTTTAGATTCATCAGAGGATTGAGATCACAGGGCAAATTGCAACCATGTAGGAAAGGAAAGACATTTCCTCTACCCTCATATGTTCTGTGATTGAGGTTGAGAATTAAACCACAAAAGACAGATTACCAGGAGAAAATCATACAAATTTTATTGGATGTTAATCTTTTTACATGTACAAAGAGGCCTTCATATAAAAGAAATAAAAATTCAAAGAAGTAGATAGGCCTGAGAGCTTATATACTATTCAACAAAGAGCGATAAATCGTGGAGACAACATAATTCCAACAGAAACAGCTTTTGGGCTAGAGGTGGTAAATTGTGGGAAAGTAACAGGAAATAAATGGGGAAAACTAATGGAAGACAAGGGCTATTTTAGCAGGCTGGTTTGTACAGATTCATCTGCTCTTCCTTGCAGAGGGAGAGCACCTTTCTCATGGGAAATTTACATCCTACTTTTACGTAGAAAGGGGAAGTCAGAGAGCCCCTTCTGCATCTGCTGTTTCTCAAATGGCTTCAGCTCAAAATAATCAATACATCAAAGTTGCATGTTTTGGAGTGGTATGTTCTGATTACTTCAACCTCAAAACTGGGAGAGACAGGTGCATAAATACATTCATACCTAAGATCAGCTTACCTGGAGCAGATGCTACTGGATGGACTCATAAACTGGTAGAAATACTTAAATGGTAATTTTGATGAGTCCCTTAAGGTTGAGTGTAGATTAGCTTGAGAGTCCTAGGAGGGTTCACACATTTTGGGGAACTTTATCTTCAGGAATCCCACTGGGTTCTCAAGGTAAAGATCTGATAGAAATCCCTATGTTTCAGGTATAGGAGGAGAAAGGCATCCAGTCTGAAATATGCCCTGAGCGTTCTCCATAAGAACGACCTGCTTTGTGTGGGAAACTACATCACTAGAATTTCACCCTAACCTTGGGGAAGAGCAATTAGCCAATTCACGATCTTTCTAGTCTTCTTGTTTCACCCAAAGGGAGGAAAAAGAAAGCTAAGAAAGACTTTAGAAGGACACAGCTTATGGACTCAGGCCAACTAAGAGACTGAGATGTGATCATAATATTATAGAATATTCTATTTGAGCACACCTCACCTCCATACTGACAGGGTTTCAGCATGACAATGGAGAGTTACAGCAGAGAAAACTGCAAGACATGGGCTCAATTTAAGAAGGAGTTTTTAGAGAAAATCAAAAACAATAGGAAAGGAAAAAAAGGAGGACACTGGAGAAAACTGAATTCTCTGCACCTACAACTCTAGCAAACATTAAACACAGCCTAATTCCTAGTAGGGTCAACATAAACCCTCAAATTCATAGCCTATTTACTTCTGTTCCTATGACTATATGCATCACGTCTAGCTCTCAATAGAGAAACCACAAGTCTTACTAAAGGCAAAAAACAAACAATAAAACACAGTCTGAAGACACAAAGCAAGCATCACAAGCAGACTCAGATATGACAGATGATGGGATTATCACATAGAGAATTTAAAATAACTATAATTAATATATTAAGAGCTCTATTAGAAAAAGTAGATGTCTTGTAAGAATACACAAATAATGCAAGCAAAGAGATGGAAAATCTAAGAAATGAAAGGGAAGAAACAGAGAAAGGATTAAAAGAAATATTTGAAGTAACAATGGTCAAGAATTTTCCAAATTTAATGACAGAGTCCAAACTAGAGATCAAAGAAGTTCAGAAAACACAGAGTAGAAGAAATACCAGAAATCTATTCCTAGGCATACATATTCAAACTGAAGAAAACCCATCGAAAAGAGAACATCTTGAAAGAAGCCAGAGAAATAAATGCTTATAGAAGAACAAAGATAAGAAATACATCAGATTTTTCACCATAAGCCATGTGAGCAAGAAGAGTGGAGTGAAGTATTTAAGTTTTGAAAAAAAAAAATAGCAACCTAGAATTTTATAGCCATTGAAATTGTCCTTAAAATGTGAAGAAGGAATATTTTTTACATAAATAAAAACTGAGGCATTCATCACCAGTAAAACTGCCTTGCAAGACTTGTTAAAAGAAGTTTTTCAAAAGTAAGAAAATGATACAGATCAGAAACTCAAATATACCTACGAAAAGCAGAGTGTTAAGGAACGAATATATGAAGGTAAAATGATCTTTTAATTTTCTCGGTCTTAATTAATCTAGTACAGAGCTGTTTGTTCAAATCACTAGTAGTAACACTGTATTGGGTGTTTATAGAGTATGGATAAATGAAATGAATGACAGAAATATTCCAAGGGATGAAATTGGGAGTGATCTTTTGTAAGGTACCTGCACTACCCATTAAGTAGCTTAATGTTGTTTGAAAGTGGACTTAGATTAGTTGTAAATGTATATGGCAAACTCAAGGGTATCTGTCAAATTTTTAAAAGCATATGTATACAACTCACATATTAAGAGAAGAGAGAACATGGAATCACATAAAATATTCAATTAAAACTTGAGAAGGCAGAAAAATGGGTAGGTTAAAAAAAGACACAAAGAACAAGTGTAAGACAACTGAAAGATCAATGATTTGCAGGAAACCAGGGGGAGGACAGGAGAGATGAATAGGGAATTTTTTAGGGCAGTGAAAATATTCTATATGATATTGTAATGGTGACTATATTAAATATTTTTCAAAATCCATAAAACTTTGAGGGACAAATAGTAATCTTAATTTGCACAAATTGAAAAATAAATCATTCAGGAGATCAAGGGTCCCAGGAAGGAACACAGACTGTGACCAGAGAATCCAACCGTAGTACAAACAAACAACCTCACTGAAGGGCTGGAGCAGCAGTGTGCTGACCTAAGACCTGTAAGACTAAAAGTGAAAGGAACTTCACAGAAGTACTGTACTCTGGTGGGTAAAGCTGTTTCCTATAGGTTTATGGGTTAACAATTTTACTGCTATGCATGTATATCAGCATTCAACTATTTAGTCAGTGATGGCTGAGGATAAGAACCAGGTTTCTCACAGGTAGAGTGGGAATTTACAGATAAGTAAGGAAAGAGGCTAGAATGATCCATGTAGAAATAAATTAGAGTTGGAGACATCAGTGGGAACACATATTTACCTTAATATAGATACAGATGACTACATGTAGAAATACTGACAGATAAGTGTGCATACATAGGTTAGGATACATACATACATTTCTTTGCTCTGTTAGCTGAGTATGTCTAAAAGAAATGGCACTCTAGTAGAAATGAGCACCACTAGTGTCTAGATTTTGCTTTCTAATACCATTCTCCAACAAAAAGGAATCAAGGCTACCTGGAGAAATGTCTTCATCTAAGACAGGAAATACACAAAATGAGTTTGGAGTATCTTGTAGTGTCAGAATGTAAGGCAATGCTCAAATAATACACACATACATTTTGATGGGAGTGTATCAAAAGAGGTATAGAAGCCAACTAAAAGAACTTCCAATGTACAGATCGGGACAAATTTGAACAACAAAAATATTGAAGTAGTATTGGATTATAACCGAAAGTATAAAATAAATATTCATGAGTTCATGCTGATAGAAACAAATTGTAGAATAAATTAATAAATAAGGGAGAAAAATCTCCCATGCAAAACAATTCTAGATAAATTATATAGATATTCAACCCTAAAGAAGAGTGAGCATAACTCACCACTCCTCACGTGCAGCCTGCACATAGCTGGCTTCCTTCCACAGAGTACACTATGGAAAGTGGGGAAAGGTAACAACAGCGGAGAAACCAGACAAATACTACCTCTGCCCGGCGATCAAAATCAACACTAGTGTCATAAATCTGGTTAATAGTATGTAAACTCTGTATGATGTAATGAAAATGACAAGTTACCTCTGTGATCTTCCTCTCAGAAACTCATAATTCACTTTAGTCATGAAAAAAATATTAGACAAATTCCAACAGGGAGCATCCTATCAAATACTGACTAGTACTCCTCAAAACTGCCAAAGTCATCCAAAACAAGGAAAGCCTGATGAAATGTCACAGACCAAAGGAGCCTAAGGAGACATGACGACTAAATGTAATGTGGTATCCTGGATGAGGTTCTAGAACAGAAAATGAATATTAGTTAAAACATAAGAATCTGAATAAATTATGAGCTTTAGTTACTATGTCAGTATTGACATTAATTGTGACAAATGTACCATTCTAATATAACAGGTGAAACTGTGTGTGTGCTTATAGAGGGGTATATTAAAACTCTCTCTACTATCTGCTCCTTTTTTCTGTAAATCTAATACTGGTCTATGAAAATTAAGTCTATTAATTGAAAAAAATAAATAATGGTCAAATTGGTGGTCTAGAGTTAAAATCTGGTGTTCTCACCACTGTGGCCAGGGTCCGTTTCCCAGTCAGGGAACCAAACCACCGTCTGTTATTTGTCATACTGTGGCAGCTGCTTGCTACTGTGATGCTGAAAGCTATGCCACCAATATTTCAAATATCAGCAGGGTCACCCATGGTGGACAGGTTTTAGGAGAGATTCCAGACTTGACAGACTAGGAAGAAGGACCTTGCAACACTCACTTCTGAAAAAATTGGTCATGAAAACCCTATAAATAACAGTGGAGCATTATCTGATATAGTGCCGGAAAGTGAGAGGATGGAGCAAAAAGACTGAGTAGGGTTCTACTCTGCTGTCCACAGGGTTGACTCTACCACACTAACAACGACATGTAGTCAAATGCCCAATGAGGCTTATAGTGTGAGAATTATAAGTAATTAGAAAGTTTCCTGAATTATGCCATTAGGAGCTCACCAGTAATATTTGCAAGTAGATTTTAGTTGAAATGCTGGTGTGGAAGTCGAAAGAGTAAATGAGCAGTGAGTGGAGGCAGGGCTAGGGGACTGCAGAATTCACTCTCAAGGTTGACATATACTCTTACTTGCAGTTTCCTGTTTTCAAGTTTATTTACCCAAGTAGACTGTAAACTACCTGAATGTAAGTGTTAATTGTAATTTTCTGTGGAAGAATGCGGCAGAGTGATTTGCCCATATCAGACATCTAATACATATTTTGAAACATCTAAAAATCATGAAAAAAAAGGGGTAATCATTACTTACCATGGAATTTGAAGGAATAAAGATGGCTGACTGCTTGGGGAGGTGTTTTGAACTTTCCTTAAAGTAATCTAATACATATATCCATTTCATATTTTAGATTTTGGTAAATATGTCAGTGAAATTTTTTCGCTATTGCTAAAACTGTTACTTTACATATTTCTTTTTTAGGTAGAAATTGTTCAGAGAAAATGTGTAGATTAATCTTTCTATCTGGATAAGTTCAATTATATTTTGCTTAAATAATTTGTTTCAGTTTTTTCTTCTAAATAAGATTTAAACTGTAAAAATAAAATGATACAAACAAAAATCTCTTGAAGGAAAGGCCTTGCATTCAGTGGGGCATGCATTCAGTAAAGGATTGAAATATTTCAGCTCAGTGCTTTACTAACATTGTATAAATACATATGTTTATAATATATTATGTAATATATTATGCATACATATGTGTATATATTCCCATGTGTATAAAATGTATAATATATAGAGATTGCACAAAATGGTAATCAATATCATCATTACTAGTACTATCAGCAGTAAATAGGCTCATTGAAAGTGGTGATGGGGGCTGGCCCCGTGGCCGAGTGGTTAAGTTCGCGCGCTCTGCTGCAGGCGGCCCAGTGTTTCGTTGGTTCAGATCTTGGGCACAGACATGGCACTGCTCATCAAACCACACTGAGGCAGCGTCCCACATGCCACTGCTAGAAGGATCCACAACGAAGAATATACAGCTATGTACTGGGGGGCTTTGGGGAGAAAAAGGAAAGAAAACAAAATCTTTAAAAAAAAAAAAAAGAAAGTGGTAATGATTAGAGAAATGATAGGAGAGTACACAAAATCAAAGATTCCTGAGTCATATAAAACAATATTTGAGGCATGACAGGACATGGATTTTCTGTGTGAATTCCTGGATAAATTTAATCTACCCAGGATCAACAGCTGTATCTGTCAAGTGGGGAAAATTATTTTACCTATTTATATGCCTGATGTGAGTATTAAGTCGACTGAGTAGGAAGAGCTGAACATGTTGCCTTGCATAACAAGATTTCAGTAACACAGATTATTATCATTATTATTATCGTATTCTGATTGTTTTTTTGCTTTCCCAACACACTCAGAATACACTAATAGATTTGATAAGGTAAAATTCCAGAGAGAATAGACTGCAAGACTAAAACACTTTAAAAAAATCAGCATAAAAAGGAACTCCTCAGAGATAATCTGGATTTCATAAAATATTTCCTTTTCCCCAAGTATTATGAATAGAAAAAGCAAACCCCAAATACCATGAGGCCGAGGTGTGCAATGTCAGTTCTTGCCAAACTAGCCATGTTAGGGGAGAAACAGCGACAAAGGAGAATCAGAAAAGTCTCTAATAGATTCCAATTCGGGGGAGCATTTATGATCGCTAGGCAATGAGTCTATGATCTTGATAGTTCTTTGTCAAAGAATAATTAAAAGCATTCAAATATGAAAGCATAACTATTTCACAACTTCAGTTATTTGATTTTTTTCTCTTCTCTATGTAGCATTTTCAAACTAGAGTTAATAACGGTGCAAGCCAGCTGACGCTAACTATGCTTTTTAAATCATGAACAGTCTTCTAAATTACTTCAGTGTCAGTCAGGAACCCAGCTTAAGAATTAGTTTATATTACGTATTCATAATGATGGTTGCACCCCCATAAAGAGACATTTTACTTTGGCATGCATATCCATGTCATATAAGGTTATTACAAGAAAATAGGGCAGATATTTTTAGTAGAATTTTTACACTCCTAAGTAAAATCAGTACAGGATAGTTGTCTGACAAGAACATATTATCCATGGTGATTACCCAGCTTTTCTAGAGCACTTGAATATTCTGGTGAGTTCAATAAATATGAGAAAAGAGATTGACATACCTTATACTGGATTTCAGAATTTATATAAATCTTTCATTTTAAAAATTATTTCTGTATTATAATCAGATTCAAATGAAAATATCCCAATATGTTGTGGGCAATAATGAAATCTCTCCAGTCATAACATTTAAAATAATTTGTTTAAAGTTGACAAATTTTAATATTTTGTGTAACAAGTTATCTGATTTTAGAATTGACTAAAAACATTTAGATAAATAATTCCATGCCAGGAGATATATAAATAGAGAGAAGTCGGTAATACATATCAAAAGAAATTTGGATGTTGGAAAACAGATCGACAACGGGTAACTACTTAGTACAAAGGCAATTGAAACCTGAGTTTTTTGGGGGAACCAAAAGAAGCATTTCTCAGTACCACAGAAAGCCTGAGAGCTATGAGGTACCATATACTTTGGAGCCAGGGCTGTGGGAATAGATCAAGGGGAAATAGTTTCAAATGATTCCCTGGAAGTATCAAAATTCCACCCCCTCCCCCATTCCCATCTGTCACTCCCTACAGCCAGCAACTACCATTTATTTTCTGGCATAAAACTGGAGGTTTAAATTCTGGAGAGATTTACCCTTTTACTTTTAATTCTTTAAACATTTTGAAGAAAAAATTAACAGCAAGTAAGAGATAATCTAATTTTATTTTTCCTGATTTTCTCAACACTTTTCCTAATATATCTGCCCCCTACTGATTTATAATATCATCTTTAAAGTGTATTTTTTTCATGTACACCTGGACTTGTCTCTGAGATATCTCTTTTTGTTTTTCTCTGAAATATCTGTTCTGTTCCATATATCTCTTTGTTCCAATAATCATATGGACTTTAGTGCTATAGCTTTAAATATATTTTAAATCTGATGTCATCTCTCCTTCTTTTCATTAATCTCTTCCAAGTTGCTTAGCTATTTGTGGACCTACTGTATATATATATGCTGTAAATACTATACATACACTATACATACAAACACGCATATATGAAGCTTATTGAGATAGTCAAAATAGCCAACCATATATTTAATTGAGGTTCTATTTGTAAATTAATTTTCTGAGAATTTATATTTCAAAATGATTAGTGGAATAGCCCATGTACTCATGTCAACTACCATTTCCATTACTGCAGTTGTAAAGTTTTCTCTGTGATGTTCATGCCTCTTCTTGGTTAATAACTTCCTAGATACTTTATAATTCTATTGCTTCACTGAATAGTATCTTATGTTTTCTGAATTAAAATTACTAGTATATAGGGGCCAGCCCTGTGATGTAGTGGTTAAGTTTAGAGCACTCCATTTCAGCAGCTCAGGTTCACTGGTTCGGATCCTGGGTGCAGACCTATACCACTCGTCAGCCATACTGTGGTGGTGATCCATATACAAAATAGAGGAAGGCTGGCACAGATGTTAGCTCAGAGTGAGTCTTCCTCTTCGAAAAAAAAAAAAAGGCAAAATTACGAGTATATAAAATTTTGTATATAGTTAAAGCAGTAGAAACATTTCTCACCTTACTAATTAGTTCCAACAGATTGTCTGTTGTTTGGGTTGGTTTTTCCAACTAAGCAAACATACTATCTTGAATTAACAGAGGTCCAATCTCTTCCTCCAGGCTGCACAGCCCTTATTTTTCTTTATAACATTGGCCAGGAATTGCAGTACTCTACCAAATAGCAGAAAAGATAAGAGACATCCTAATAATCTTCCTGATTTTGAAAAGACTGCCTCTAACGGTTCCCTGCTAAGCACCTAATTATGCTTTGTTTTATCTATCATCTATCTATCTAATGTAAAATAAGCTAAGGGAGTTAGTTTTCCATTCCTAGTTTATTGATATAGTTTTTAATAAGGTATTGAACACTATTAGATAATCAGATGGTTATTTTTTCTGCTGAGATGGAAATAATCATTTTTTTAAGTTAACTAATGTAGTGAATTACATTTCTGATGTTAAAACTTCTTGGAATTACTGAGATAAACCTCAGTTGATTATAATGCATTACATTTAATTTGCTACCATATTCAGTTAGGTAATATGTTATCTATGATTTTTTAAATCTAAATTCATAATTGGAATGATGTTGCATTCTATTATCATTGCCTCTTTTGGGGTTATACTAGATCCAAAAAATTAAATTAGCAGATATAGTTCTTTTCTACTTTATATCTTACATAAGAGAGGAATACTTTTTTAATTTAGTAAGATTTACTTATTAAATCATCAGGGTCTAGGGATTTTAGGGGAGTAGAGAGGTTTTCAATAACATTTCAATTTCTTTAATTGGTATATTCAAGTTCTATAGGTAGTTTTGTGCCAATATTGGCTTTCTTACATTTCCAAAACCTACTCATTTTATCTAGGTTTTAAAATTTATTAACATTTAACTGTTGATAATATTGTCTTGTTGTTGATGCTCTTCTCTGTCTGTGGTTATTTCCTCTTTTTTCATTTAGCCGTTCGTTTGTGTGCGTCTCCTTCCTCCCTTCCCTCCCTTGCCTCCTTCCTTCCTTTTCCTTTATTTTTTCTTTCCATGATCAATCTTGCTATTATCAAAAATAATGTCCTAATACAAGCAACAGCATGGATGTATCTCAAAATCTATATTGAGTAATAGAATCCAGACACACAAATGTGTTTTTTTAATGATCTCATTTAAATAGAATTTTAGAAAATGCCAACAAATGTATACTGACAAAAAGCAGATGAGTGGATGTCTGGGGCCAGTTCAGTGGGAGTGATGGGCAGCAAAGGGGTAAGAAATATCTTTTGAGGTGTTGGAAATATTCTGTATCTTCCTAGGTTAATGAGTGTATACACTTGTTAAAACTCGTTAAGTGGTATGCTCTAAATGGATGTGGTTTGAAGTATGTAAATCATAACCTATTAAAACTGATTTTAAGAATAACTTATCTTCTAATCTCTATGCTGTATTGAGAAGACCAATATTATAATCACCTTGGCTTTGTTGATTATCCATTCTTTCTCTACAATGATTCTATATTTTTCTTTTTTTTGGTAATTGTTGTATTTTTATCATACAGTATCTAGTTTGGGGTTCTTTTCTTCTCTCTCACATTTTAGCACTCCATCCAGCTTTTCAATTTGAGCTTTTTAATTTTTCTTTAATTCAGAAAAGTTTAACTTCATAATTTATCCAAATATTTTCTATTCTTATATTTTCTCTTCTTTTATTATGGGTGTCTTATTATCTGGAGTTTGGCTACACTACTTCTATCATTTATATTTTCTATTTCTTTATCCCTTTCTGCTGCCATTTAGGAGAATTCTGCAAAGTGATTCTCCAACACTAATCCATTTTTTGATTGCATTCATTCTGCTGGTTTTCAAATCCCTATGTTATTTCCCCACTTAATATATTTTATTCTATTTGAGACATATATATATATTATTTTCTTAATACCTTAAACATGTTCAATATTGTTTTAGACAAGTCAGTATCCGTTTTAATAACCTTGTCTCACTGGTTTGCTGTATTTCTTTCAAGGCAGTTTTATTGTTCAGATACCTAATAATTTTGGCCTGTGAATGCATGTTTCCCTGTGGGCATTGCGTACAGGCCCTGGGACAGGCCTTTCCACATTCTGGGCATGGTTAGGGGGAAGGAAGAGGCTGACCTCAGGGGAAGAGTTCCAGGCAGCACAATCACCTTGGATCACTATCATTTGCTGCCAGTTCCATGCTGAATATTCTGTTTAGTTTCTTACTTTTAATTTCCCATGGAAAAAAATATTTGTTGAGTAAATGCTCTCCCTAGTTTTTATTTCGCCTTCTGGGGTTTTGGAAGAGGTTGGGTAGAGTTATAAATGATGAGGTTGCTTACCCTCCTGGATGAGTTGATCTTCCTCCTCCTCTAAGTGAAATTCTGTGCCCTCTTCCACACCAGCCCAAGGGGCAGGTGATGTTGTCTAAGTGTACAGATTCTAGTGAAGAATTTAGAAGACTTCCTGCAGACTATCAATCATTACTGCTAGTAGTCAGTAATTATTTAATTTATTTATTCTGTGCTTTATGGATGAATGTTTGCCATGTGGGTAAAGATGTGTTTAATGTACTCAGCATAGAAACTCCAACCCTGACACTAGTAGGCATTAAATCATAAGGTGTTCAATGAATTATCAAAAAATATAAACCTGCTCTTTTCTTTACACTTTTGTGTAGCTTGCTTACTCTGAGACTACTATAGCCCTAGGAATAAGACACAATGATATATCACTTATTCTCACAAAAATTTGCCTACTTTTCTCTGAGGTTTTGGTGAAATAAAGGCATGAGGTAGCATGGAACTGTGACATAGCACAATTAAAAAATGATATAATCTAAATTAAAATTATCAGAAAACATTGAACCTGGAGGAAAATTACTCACCACTCACATAGTCTGTTGCTGTATGACATTCTAGTCATTTTTCTCTGCACACAAAGCAGGAATAAAAATATTGCATTCTATTATAGTCTCAAATGTACTGAAATATTCCATATAATTGTGGTAGATATCTGTTAATAACATGGTTAGATCAACTCATTGATGAATTTCATGGATAATCAAGGTTATATATTAGGTTTAGTCTTGTTACAGGTTAATGACCAGATTTATGTACATTTTACAGGTTACAGAAATTTGGAGTTTTGACCCCTCAGCCTAAGAGTAATTATCTGTATTGGGAAGAGACAACCCCACATAGGACCTAAATATGGCAAATGGTAAGTTTCCTGTTATGGTATATACTAAGGAAATTTGAGATGCCTAATATACAAATAGAGAATATTCCTCATTTTACTTATCCTATAATCCAGTTCTCTTATGCCCAAACAATCAGAACAAGTCAGTTCATGTGGGAGCCCTGTTAGAAACACCTTCATGAATGAAAGAGAGAAGAACTGATCTGCACGCAGACCATGTGACATTGGGACATCCAGCATCACTGGGAGTCACTCCAGGAACCAGAGACATAGGATGGAGGTGGCACCTCCATCTGAAATGATTCAGAAATATCAGCGAGGAGACTGGCTTTCTAAAGTATATGGATTTAAGATTAAGTAATTGTGAAAGTTATTAAAATGGGTAAAAATGAAAGGCCAGAAAAAATTGTTGAAATATTTATTATCTATGCAATATTTTAACATTAAAAAATTAACAATAGCTCAGGAACATACACAAACATATATATAAATATGTTTATATAACGTGATTTTATCTTTTTTAAAATGCACTTTGATAAATTTTCATAATCATTTAAATAACCTGTCACTTTTTCTGTAAGAAACAAACTGTATTGCCTTTCCTTGACTATATGTCCTTCATTGTAAAATAAATTCCTGTAAGTAGAATTATGGAGTAAGTCATTTTAAAATATTTAAGGCTCACTGCACCTTTCCAAATGTCTCTTTAGATTGTGTATGTCAGTTTATATTTCCCAATGTCATGTATCATATACAGCAGCCTCGTTAGTATAGTGTGACTGGAAAGTTCTGATAAAAATACTGAGCACTGCCAGGTTAATTTCAAACAGATATAACTCTTTAGAATTCAACTTCCCTTTTAACTTTTTATGCTTTAATGCAGTATCCATTTTGGAAATTATTATTTGTCAATCGTTAAAAAAAGCAAAGTGTATCTATTGATTTAAGATATCTATAAAGGTGCATATGTCTAACTCATTGTATTACCAAGAAGTCTATATTTTTGTTTTCCTTGTCAGGCTGCCAATTATTCCATTACATTTTTTAAGTTGTTTTTGTTTGTGTTCTTGCCTTTAGCATCATGCTGCTTTTAGAAGAGTGGCAGGAGGAGTAACCATCTCAGGCCTGGAGCTTTAAGCTGGAAGTCCAGGACTTCAGGGCGTGGCCCCACCGAACCTCCTAATGCCCTCCTAGATGTCCTCCTGGGATCCAGGACTCAGAACTCCCTTCAAATTAGTCCTATCCCTCATCAGGTCCCAGTGTGGCCCTGAACCCCTGAAGGCAGATTTCAGGGCTATTGAGCTCACCCTGGGCCTGAGGGTTGGCTAATACATGGACAAAGGCAGCAAAGGGGGCATTCTCACATCTGTGCTGGGCTGCCCACGGTTGTGGAAGGAGCCAGAGTAACAAGAGCACAGGGCTGTGCTGAGCGCCTAGTTGGCAAAACGGAAAGCCCTTCATCCTAGAAACTTATTGAACTTATTCTACATAAACAAACATCTGAAAGTCAAAAATAAGTAATACTGTCACTTCTTTTCAGAATTTATACCATTTTCCCCACAGCTTAGAAGTTTACGTATAAAAATTTAAGGATCCATATCCAATACTAAGAATATGAGATTTTCTTTTCCTTCTTTTTAAAAATTAGACTTAGAAATGCACATAGTATGATATAAAAATTGCTCTTTAAGAAAGTGAGATGGACCAAAATTTGCTTGGAACTGAGAAAAGGAATAAAGCACAGGTGTCAATATTAATATCTGACAGAAAAAGATTCAAGGCAAAGGAAAAGCAAAGTAGAAGACAAGGTTATTTTATATTGATAAGTTAGAGTCCACAGTGAAAATTTGACTATATTCAAGGAGAATATCAAAACTTATAGTACAACATCTCTTTCTATTGCATGGAAATATTGACTCAAATGCCAATAATAATATCAGTTAACATTCTTATATGTCACCAATGGCTCATAAAAACAAACACCAGCTAATTAATTCTATTGGTTTACTAGCTATTTATCAAAAAATATATACTCTAAACTGAGTTATTAAGTTTTATTTGAATGCTTGGAGATTACAAAAGCAATCATTTACCAAGCATAACAATAGATTTAGAACATTCCAAACACAGAAATTATGCAGTTCAATTTATCTAACCACAATAAATAAAAGTGGATGTTATTACTCTAAAGATAAGAAAATTCATCTGAAAATTGAAAAAATAAGAATACGGTGAAAAGATATACTCTCCTAAGTAGACTTTAGGTTACTTTTGAGAGGGAATAGTTGGAATTAGTGTGAAAACTATTAAGCATAGGAGGATGAGATTACTAATATGTACATAAGTGGACTTATGTACATATTAGTAATAAATTAAATTTGAGCAAGTATTTTATTAATTCAAACTTTTCTTCACCTTGTGTTTTTAGGGGTTGATAAACATCCCTACGTGTGATTCATAATCTTGGAATCTGGGTCTTATATTAAGAGCTGCAGCATGAACATAAAGAAAGCTGCTCCAGGCTTCTTTGAATACCCAGATTTTTATGCTCCTCAGGCTGATACTAATGACACTATGGTGGAGTCTGTCTTTCTCAGGCCATGGCTCTACAACTCTGTTTCATGTAATTAAGGTCAAGTAGAACCATTTGGTTATACTAAAATGTTGTGATGTTAATCATTTTTATGGAACCCAAAGATTTGGACTGGCACATATCAATCACACTAGACAAGAGAGCAAAATCTGATAGAGATGGTCCCATTCCTTCATACCCTTCACCTTCCTGCTTTCCTACAATCTTCCCTCCTCTACTTTTCTTCCTTCCTTCCTTCATTTCTTTGTTTCTTCCTGATAAAATTCAATGTCTTTTCTCCAGACACTTGACATCTGGTTTCATTTGCATGCTTGTGTCTAACGGGAATAACTTGCAGTCCCATGAATTTCATAAATTCGTCTTATTCCAACCCACAGTACCAACAGAGTAGAACTCTCTATCTGTTAGTTATCAAACCTTAAATGAAAAGAAAAATAAAAGTTTTATCTCAAGTTCAACTTTGTGACTTTCTAAAGTAAGTCTTCTGTTCTCTAATTGTTGTTCCTCATTTTAAATTCTGTCACTTAGTAATGTACCTGTTTAATAAAATTTTCTCAAAAATATTTATAATAACGTACAAAAAGAGTTTAAAAAATTCATATTGAAATGTTCTTAGATATGAATTAAACACAAGCTAAATAAATGACCTATCCTTTATGATCTCCAGTAAACTCTAGTCTTTAACATCACAGTCTCTTCTTTCTTCCTTTAGAATTCCAAATTAAAAAAAAGAACAATCACCTCCTAATTTAAGATATCTTGTGCTCTATAAATATTGCCTTTGGAAGGAAATCATGTTAATAATAAATGATAATATAAATATTGGATATTTGTATATACTATAAAACACAATAAATAAAATATCATCTATATTTTGAGATATACATGCATATTTATGCACAGAAATGACTAAGCATTTGCAAACCAATTTGATAATCAAGATAAGGGGTTGGCTTCATGGGTTATTTTCTTCTTTATGTTTTCTGCCTTTGTATCTCAAAGTGGTCTTTCCTGATAATGCATTGCTATACAATAAGTGCTATTTTAAAATATAAACTTGATGATCCACTCAGCATTTTGATTTCCAAAGGAAATCAATATGGTAAATAAAGCTGTTTCTGATATTTAAAATTTGTGCACATTTTGAACCCAAATAACCAAATTAGTTTTTGTTCAAAGTTAGCATTCAGATGACACATTGTAGATATAGGAATAGGCATTTTCTCTTTGTGCCTTAGCCATTGTCAGGAAAGGAGCCAATGTGGAAAGTGTGGGCAGGAGGAGAGTCTATTTACGTGCACAGGTGCTTGAGCACATTGGCACTGAAGACAGTACTCTTGGACTATATTCTGTGGTATAGCAGGCATGTGATTAAATACATGTGGCTAAAAATAATCAGAATCAATAACATAAAAAGTATAGCAGAATAAAAGATTCATTCAGTTACACATTTATAATATAAACATATTAAAAGATAAAACTCTAGTTTTATCTAGAGTATATTGTTATTAATTTTATGGATATAGGGCTGTATTATTAATGTTTCAGAAATACTTATCTAAATCCCAAAGCCTTTGGAAATATTTTCAATGTAGCCATAAAAATCTGAATTAGAAATTAAAAACACAAATTGATAGCCAGCCAATATTTGAAATAAGATTGTTTTGATAAATAGGAAAATTACATAAAATTTATGGAAACGCTTGCTGGGGTATAGTAGGACCATTCTTTTCAGAATGAAAATCCTCTTAGCTGGTACATTTGAAGAAGAATTTATAGAAACTGTGAAAAGAAACAGAATAGCAAAAGGATCACTGAAGGAAAGCTGAAAACTGGCAAATGGTCTAATGCTCCCAAGAGACTGCATAATAAAATTAACGTGGAATCTCACTGGGTCCTCATCCTTTCCCCACATTAGAGTCCCACCCGAGTATTAGACACCCTCAAACTGTAGGAATGATCCACAAACAAAGTCTGCCCCAGCAGTATGGGCTTTGTTCTCGATTTATCTCAATGAATGTCCCTTTTGAACTTCTGCAACAATTCCTGACTTATTTGGAAACAAAAAACAAAATCCATAGATTTAATCCATTTCTGGACATTGGTCCTCTTTTTTATTCTCTAAGCCTGAGTTGTCGTCTCAAGTTCTTGCCACACACTGCATTCCTCATCTCCTGCTGTTGGCAGAACATTATTTCTACACTTCTGTCTAGCACGTGAGGTCCAGTCGACGGGGCAGTGCCATTCCTCATAGCCACTGCCTGCCCCTCTGGTTAGATTTTTTAATGCTACTGGTTCTTGGAGTTAGAACCACAAATATTGGAATCCTATTTCCACTCTAAGTCTCTGAGGACAAGCACTCGCCTAACCTTCACATGTGTTTTTTTAAGGTGGCATTTTGAACTGAAAGTGGTGTTCGGGGACTCTGCTCCTCTGTGTTTAACTATATTTTTGTAGCCGCCCCTGATGCAGGAAGGGTTAATAATCACTGGAAAAAGCTTGCCAACAAACTGTGACCCAGAGGTGAGAAGGCCAGTTAGCCAATGACAGGTGAGACCTCCAGGGGGAGGCAACCTAAGACAGGCTTCGGTCGCCCGGGGGCACAGATGGAGACACGATATCTGGAGCAGGAGGGGCCGTTGCCTAGGGGGCCTTGCATGCTCCGAGATAAAATATACGAGCACAGCAATAACATGAAAAAACAGAGGCCAAGGGAGGGCTTCTTGAGAAATCACTAAGAATTCTTGGCATTCGCTAATTACTTTATCCAGAACACCTGTGTATGTTTAACAGCTGTAAGCTATGCATATATTGAAACGCTGGTTATAATAAACTCAGAGTGGCCATCAGCCCTCTCCGCATCTATCCTTATGTGTACATTGGATTGTGACACCAACAATCCTATTACAGAGCTACTTCAAAGAAACAGACCCTCCCACCTGCTCTGGTGCTTGACTCTTCATGGATTATTATCAGCCCTTTCCCATTTCATGACATACATCACAGTAAGTGACACATCCAAAAGAAGCACTGAAAAAAAATGTGACTTACCTTGTATTTGGCTAATACACCTGTTAGATAATGGTGTATGACATAATTAAATGGCAAGGAAAAACACAACACAAATGAAGTTCAAGAAGGAAGAATAATCTAAAAGGTATTACTACTAAAGGTACAACTTATTGGTTATAAAGAGAAGTAATTAATTGCTTTTTATATTCTCTTGAGTCTTTTTCTACACTTTCTTTTTATCAGGTATGAACCAGCAACTTATCCTTTATTTTTAGCTTTGGCATTCATTATGTGAATTAATATATACAGAATTAAATTGTATTTTAAATAATTAGTTTAATTTATTATAAATATATTATAAAATTTTAAAGTACTACTATGCTGAACAAAACCCAGATATATACAAAGCTACAGAAAGAAGAGATGAGATTGAATCCAGACAGCATCAAGAGTAATAAATTCTTCCTAAATAATGAAGCATAACGCAACGGTATCCTGTGTGAGTCAGTAATTTAGCAATGGTAAACAAAGCATAAA
This sequence comes from Equus quagga, assembly GCF_021613505.1. NCBI lineage: Eukaryota > Metazoa > Chordata > Mammalia > Perissodactyla > Equidae > Equus > Equus quagga. The sequence goes on along the minus strand of NC_060274.1, from coordinate 49,299,847 downwards.
TAAATAGCAGAACTCTCAGATTGAAAAGGGTGAAGCTTAGTTATGCACATCACATAGCTCTGGATGATATTTCTTTGGTTTAGTTATCAGAAAAGAACTCAATTTTCAAACTGACATTAAAATTTGTTTAAAACATATGGTTCCACTTTGTAACTTCTGAAAGTATTAAAAAAAAAGTCCTTTTTATTCTTAAGTACATAGAAGTTGTCAAGTTTTTAGGGGCAAGTATAAAATATAAAACATTTCATTCTCTGGCTACATTTTCAAATAACCAGCTCTCAATGGTTTAATTTAGAAAATTTGATGACAACTATACAAATCAGCTGGTTGGGTGAAGGTAACTAAATAGTCAATCAACATAATTGGTCTAGTACTTTCACATTTATTACTGTTTTTATTAATATTAAATCCACCCAAATAAACACTCGTAATCAATAATAACCCAATTAATCCTGGGCAAACAAGTGAGTGCAGGGATTCACAGTGATAAATTTCAGGCAGGGTATAATGATGATGATGATGGTGGTGACAGTGGTGATGGGGTAATCCAACATTTTTGAATGCCTATTAAGAACAAGGCATTGTTCTATGCAGGGACTAAATAATTTAAATCTGACAATAACCTTATGAGATAGGAATTATTTTTCTCACTTTTCAGAGGCAAAATGGAAGTTGTTACATGGTGGTTAGATAACTTGCCCAAGATTAAACTGCTGGATGGCACACCCAACTGGATTTCAGAAATGAAGGATCTAAAGAGGTGTATGATTTCAGGAGCCGGATGAGTATACAGTTTCACAAGGTCAAAGCAGAGAATGTGGGAGAAATAAAGGTGTGAAATTACACTGTAGTCCACATGAAGGCAAAGGGAAATAGACTGGATCCTGTTCTTAGGAAAAGGGGCTTACGGGAGGTGAATAATGGGTAAGAGACAGGGCTTCAGAGGGCTAGCAAGGGCCCCCACAAACATACTTCTGTGGGAATTAGAAAAGATGAACTTAGCTCACTGCAGACATAGACCCCATAGCAGGCACACAGAGAGTGGGGATGGAGCTCTGGCTGGATATCAGCCTCTATACCCCACCTCCTCTCCCGAAACTGGGTGCCTAGCCAGGGGCCCGGCCCTGAGTAGAATGACTTAAATCAGACCTTGGGCACCAGAAGAGGAGGCAGAGAAGCATCAGGGAGATGGTCCTTACTCCAGGGAGGCAGTGCTGCCCCCTTGGGGGTTGGTGCAGAACACAGATAACCTCAGCTTTGAAGCAGACACAGCTATTTCTAGGACCTGATTTGACTGAGCTGTGATATCATTCACTGAGGGAGGATAGAGAAGGGCAGCTTGAAAGACTTAGAATAGGAAAACAGGAGAGCATTATGATCAGAAGGTGTACCCTCAACAGTGGCTCTTGTTATTTTTCCATATTTCTATCTCCTCTCCTAGCCAGTGCTGGTGGTCTAGTGGTTAACATTCAGTTCTTTCACAGCCATGGCTTGGGTTTGTTTCCTGGTCAGGGAACCACATCACCCATCTGTTGGCGGCTACATGTTGTGGTGATGCTGAAAGCTCTGACACTGGCATTTCAAATATGAACAGTTTTGGAAACAGTTGTGTGTGCTCGAAAGCTGAAGGTAACTATGTTCAGCACCGCCCCCACAGGAGCATCACCACCTCTCTGGAGTAAGGACCATCTCCCTTATGCTTCTCTGCCTCCTCTTCCAGTGACCAAGGTATGATTCAAGTGACTTTACTTAGGGCCCTCCCCCTGGCTGGGGACCCAGTTGGGGCAGGGAGGTGGACAGGTTTCAGTAGAGCTTCCAGACTAAGACAGACTAGGAAGAAGAACCTGGCCTCTCACTTCTGAAAAAATTGGCTATGAAAACCTTGAATAGCATCAGAGCACTGTCTGATAGATGCCTGAAGATGAGAGGATGGAGCAAAAAGACTGGGAAGTGTTCTGCTCTGCTGTACACAGGGTCACTAGGAGTCAGAATCCACTCAATGGCACTAACAACAAATGTCTCCCACCTAAATGTCAGTCTCCTTACTAGCGTGTTTCCAGCTATTGTTAATGTCTCTTCAGTTCTTTCCAACTGTATCCTAAAAATTTATCTAAGGTGAATTATTATTATGACTTTTTTGGGCATCCAAATTCAGAAAACTGACTATCCCTCAAATATGTAAATTAAAATACATATTTAAACAACATTTGCCATTATTGAAAGTAAAAATCCTATTTTGAATGACTTTAGAAGACATGTAAGGAAATTCTGATTTCCTCTGATGCTAAGATTAGTCTGAATACTATTCATGAAATATTTAATGTGTCCTTGATGTCACTTAAAAGAGTTAGCATTTTATTTCTAATTATAACATTAAAGAATTCATAGAACAATACAATTATAAAAACTTTTACAAATTCCTTTAAAATATGTATAATGCAAAAACCTAATAAATTAATAAAATACTTATTAAATGAATAAGCCAAATACAATATTTCATAATGTCTTGATTTTTAGATTTGAAAAACAAACCAGTTGTGTGCAGTTTTGTTCTGAGGTAGGGAAAGCTGTAATAAAATAACTAAATTACTGCTGGAATGAGCTCAATTCAATATCTTGTTGATCTCAAAGAATAATCTGTTGCTTTAATTAAATTCATGAATTATAAATTAAAAGTTATACAAACACCATCAAAGGAGTTGACAATGCAAAAGAGAGTAGAGAAATTAGAAATATGAAGAAAGACAGAGCTTGTCAAGATGGTGGCATAGGTAGACTCTGAACTCCCCTCCTCCCACAAACACAATCAGGTTACAACAATTTTTGGAAGAACTACCCTAGAGAGATAACTGAAAACTGGATAAAGAGAGAACCCAACAACAAGGGACAGTCCTAACTGAGGTGTAAGAGGCAGAAATAGCTTCCGGAGAGAAAAAGCTACCTTTGTGAGCCACAGACCTTTAAAGCTGGCCAGGTGGGAGCCATCCTAAGGTATGCAGCCCTCCCTAGAAAAGTAGGGACCTTAGTGAGGCCTGTTACTGCTATAAGCACCCTTCAGCCTTGGCACAACTGAGACAAGTGTCCTATTATTTGGATTCACTGGCTATTAACTGCAATGTAGGATACCCCCATAAAAGCTATTAGATGAAAGCTGATAAGACCCCGGTCTTAAAGGGGCCATGCATAAATTCACCCATCTCAAAGAGCAACCTGGAATCTTCAAAAAGAGAGCTGCACAGTCCTGTGGTGAAAAGATACTCACCTGGTAGGCTCTGGGTGCATTTTGGTGAGAGTTGAAACCTCTCCAGAGACTGAGACGTTGGTGGTAGACATTGTTGTGACCTACTACTGGCTCATAAAACAGACTCTGGCAGACTCCACTAAAGTTCTTCCCTTGGCCTGATAGCTGAGGAGTCTGCCACACCTACTAGAGAGCAGATTTAATCCAGTTCAGCTAGGGCAGGAAGCTTGCCCTAAGGACTGGTCCCACCCAACAGCAAGCCTTCGGGCTACTTGCCAACCTGCCAAGACTAGGTGCCTTGATCCTCTACAGGCAGGTGAATGTGTTGGCCTCTGTGGGGCAGGGCTTACGTGAGGATCAGATGAACTGTGGAGGGCCTTGGTGGAGAGGGGGGGCGCCTCTGCAGTGGGGTGACTGAGTACAATCCTGGGGGTCAGAAAGTGTACACAGACCAGGGCTGTGTTGACAGTGTGTGTGGGCATGTGAGGGTGGGGCTTATCAGTGGCAGAAGACCAGTGCTTCACAAAAAGCCACAAAGAGGATTGGCCCCAGCAGCCAAAGCCTGAAACAACTGAGTGCTCGTGTGCCTAGAGCCAGCCCCACTCAGCTGAAATCCTAAGAGAGGTGACCACAGCTTTGCTAGCCTGAGGACTACAGCGACTGTAATCACCTGAGCCTAGTAACAAGATACACTTGGTACCTACACAATTATCAGGAAAACCGCAACAGTAGTGTGCTATTAGAACTTGTGGCCAATGGCACTGGGGCTCCCCAACGCAATTTACAAACAGCCTGCCAATGAGGGAAAGACTAGACTCCCTGAGTACCTGCAGAAGAGCAACCCTGTCTCAGCAGAAGGACACAAATCATCCACACAGGAGTCACTTTTGGATTATTTGGACTTGTGACGAGAGGGAAGCACACTGCTGGGCCTCATAAGGCATCTCTTACCTAAGGCCACTTCTCCAAGATCAGGAGACATAGCTGACTCGTCTAATACATAGATATAAGCACAGAGAAAGAGGAATAATGAGGAGCCAAAATAATACATTCCCAGCAAGGGAATAGGACAAAACCTTAGAAAAAGAACTAAATGAAACAGACATAAGCAATCTACCTAACAAAGAGTTCAAACAAAACTCATAAGGATGCTCACTGATATTGGGAGAAGACTGAATGCACACAGTGAGAACATCAACAAATAATTTGAAAACGTAAAAAAGAACCAATCAGAAATGATGAATACAAAACTGGAAATGAAAAATTCACTAGAAGGACACAATAGCAGAGTAGATGATATAGAAGAATGGATCAGCGAGCTGGAAGAAATACTAGAGAAAGTCACCCAAGCTTAACAGATAAAAGGAAAAAGAATTAGACAGTATGAAAACAGTCTAAGGGAACTCTGGGACAACATCAAGCACACTAGCATTCGTATTATAGGTGTCCCAGAAGGAGCAGAGAGAGACACAGGGGCAGAGGCTGTGTTTGAAGAAATAATAGCTGAAAACTTTCTTAACCTAAGGAAGGAAATAGACATCCAAGTACAGGAGTCACAGGGAGCACCAAACAAGATGAACACCAAGAGGCCCACACCAAGACACATTATAATTAAAATGTCTAATATTAAAAATAAAGAGAGAATCCTAAAAGCAGCAAGAGAAAGGCAACAAGGGACATACAAAGGAAAGCACATAAGGCTATCGGCAGACTTCTAAACTGAGACCATACAGGCTAGAAGAGAGTGGGATGACTGACTTAAAGTGCTGAAAGGAAAACACCTACAGACAAGAATACTCTATCCAGAAAGGCTATCATTCAAAATGAAAGGAGAGATAAAGATCTTGCCAGACAAGCAAACATTAAAGGAATTTATCACCAAGAAACCAGTTCTACAAGAAATGATGAAGGGACATATTTAAATCCCTATAACAAATAGGGACAAGAAAATTATCAAAAAAACAGGCAATAAAATCACTGGTAAAGGCAAAAATACAGTAAATGTAGCAGCTTAACCACCTATGAAGATAATATATAGGTTAAAAAACAAAAGTACTAAAATTACCTATTTCCATGATAAGAGGGTAATGGATAGACACACACAAAACAAGAGATTAGATATGATGTCAAAAACATAAATTGTGGGAGCAGGGGAGTAAAAGAGTAGAGCTTTTAGAAAGAAGTCAAGCTAAAGAGAGAATCAATTCAATATAGATTGCAATAGATGTAGAATATTATATAGGAACCTCATGGTAATCACAAATCAGAAACCTATAGTAAGTAAACAAATAAGAAAGAGGAAATAAATCAAACATATTACTAAGAAAGCTATCCAACTGCAAGGGAAGAAAGCAAGAGAAGAAGAAATTACAGAGAAGAACTACTAACACACCCATAAAAAAAATAACAAAATGACAATAAATGCATTTTTATCACTAGATACTTTAAATGTCAATGGACTAAATGCTCCAATCAAGAGATATAAGGTGGCAATGGTGTTTAAAAAAAAGACCCATTTATATGCTGCATACAAGAAACACACTTCAAACCTAAAGAGACCCACAAACTGAAACTGATAGGATGGTACAAGATACTCCATGCAAATGGCAAAGAAAAGAAAGTGGGGGTAGCAATACTTTGACAAATTAGACTTTAAAACAAAAACTCTAAAAAGAGACAAAGAAGGGGTCTAAATAATGATAAAAAGAGTAATCCAACAAGAGGATATGACACTTGTATATATCTATGAACTCATCATAGGAGCACCAATATATAAAGCAATTATTAACAGACATAAAAAGGAGAAATAGACAGTAACACAATATTAGTAGGGGACTTTTACACTCTGTTTATACCAATGGATAAATCATCCAAATAGAAGATCAATAAGGAAACATTGGCATTAAAAGTCACATAAGATCAGATGAGCTTAGTAGATATACACAGAACATTCCATACAAAAACCACAGAATACACCTTCTTTTCAAATGCACATGGAGCATTCTCCAAGATTCATCACATATTAGGCCGCAAAACAAGTCTCAAGAAATTTAAGATCGAAATAATACTGAACATCTTTTCTGATCACAAAGGTATGAAACCAGAAATCACCTACAGGAAGAAAATCAGAAAAACCACAAAAACGTGGAGATCAAACAAAATGCTACTGAACAATGATTGGGTCAATGAAGAAATCAAGGAGAAATCAAAAGACACCTGGAGACAAATGAAAATGAAAATACAACATGCCAAAATCTATGGGATACAGCAAAAGTGGTTCTAAGAGGGAATTTTATAGCTATCCAGGCATATTTCAACAACCAATAAAAATCCCAAATAAACAGTCTAACAGTGCATCTAAAGGAAATGGAAAAAGAAGAACAAGCAAAGCCCAAAAGCAAGAGAAGGAAGGAGATAATAAAAATCAGAGCAGAAATAAACGGAAGAGAGATTAAACAAAATAGAAAAAAGTAATGAAACCAAGAGCTGGTTCTTTGAAAAGATAAACAAAATTGCCAAACCTTTAGCTAGACTCACCAAGAAAAAGAGAGAAGGCTCAAATAAATAAAATCAGAAATGAAAGAGGAGAAATTACAACAGACATATCAGAAATACAAAAGATAATAAGAGAATACTATGAAAAGCTATAGTCCAACAAATTTGAAAATGGAAAAAATCTTAGAATCATACAACCTTCAAAAACTGGACAAAGAAGAAATAGAGAATTTGAATAGAGCAATCACCAGCAAGGAGATCAAAGCAGTTATCAAATACCACTCAAAAAATAAAACTCCAGGACCAGATGGCTTCCCTGGTGAATTCTACCAAACATTCAAAGAAGAGTTAATACCTATCCTTCTCAAACTCGCCCAAAAAATTGAAGTGGAGAGGAGGCTTCCTAACTCGTTCTATAAAGCCAACATTATCCTGATACCAAACCTAGACAAGGACAACACAAAAAAATAAAATTACAGGCCAATATCACTGATAAACATCAACACAGAAAGACCAAACAAAATACTCGCAAATAGAACACAACAATGCATTAAAAAGATCATACATCATGATCAAGTGGGTTTTATTCCAGGGATACAGGGATGGTTCATTATCAACAAATCAATCAACTTGATATACCACATTAACAAAATGAAGCATAAAAATCACTTGATCATCTCATTAGATGCAGGGAAAGCATTTGACAAGATACAGCATTGATTTCTGATTAAAAATATAAATAAAATGAGTAAAAAAGGAAAATACTTCAACATAACAAAGGCCATATACAGCAAACACACAGTTAATATCATTCTCATGGAGAAAAACTGAAAGCTATCCCTCCAAGGACAGGAACTAGAGAAGGATGCTCACTTTCACCACTCTTATTTAACATAGCATTGGAAGTCCTAGCCAGAGCAATCAGGCAAGAAAAATAAATAAAAGGGATCCACATTGGAAAAGAAGAAGTGAAACTGTCACTCTTTGCAGATGACATGATTTTATATATAGAAAACCCTAAAAAACTTTTAGAAATGATAAGTGCATATAGTCAAGTCACAGGATACAAAATCAACATGCAAAAATTGGTTGCATTTCTATACATTAACAATAAAGTAGAACAAAGAGAAATTAAGAATACAATCCAATTTACAATTGCAACAAAGAGAATAAAATACCTAGGTGTAAACTTAACTGAAGAGGTGAATGATATGTACACCGAAAACTTTAAAACATAGTTTCAAGAAAGTGAAGAAGATGCAAAGAAATGAAAAGATATCCCATGCTCTTGGATTGGAAGAATTAACATCGTTAGAATGTCCATCCTTCCTAAAGTGATCTATAGATTCAATGCAATCTTGATCAAAGTTCCAAAAACATTTTTCACAGAAATAGAACAAAGAATCCTAAAATTTATATGGAACAACAAAAGACCCCAAATAGCCAGGGGAATCCCGAGAAAAAAAGAACAAACCCGGAGGTATCACAATCCCTGACTTCAAAATATAGACCAAAGCTATAGTAACCAAACAGCATGGTACTGGCACAAAAACAGACACACAGATCAATGGAACAAAATTTAGAGCCCAGAAAGAAACCCACACATTTATGGACAGCTAATTTTCAACAAGGGAGGCAAGAGCATACAATGGAGAAAGGAGAGCCTCTTCAATAAATGGTGTTGGGAGAACTGAACAGCCACATGTAAAAGAATGAAAGTAGACCATTCACTTACACCATGCACAAAAATCAACTCAAAATGGATTAAAGACTTGAATTCAAGACCTGAAACCAAGATACTTGTAGAAGAAAACAGGCAGTATGCTCTTTGACATAGGTCTTAGCAGCATATTTTTGAGTACCATGTCAGATTGGGCAAGGGAAATAAAAGAAAAGATGAACAAATGGGACTACATCAAACTAAAAAGCTTCTGCACAGCAAAGGAAACCATCAACAAAACGAAGAGGCAATCTAATAATTGGTAGAAGATATTTGTAAACTACGTATCAGATAAGTGGTTAATATTCAAAATATACAAAGAACTCATATGTCTCAACAACAAAAAAACCAACAACTCAATTGAAAAATGGGCAAAAGATATGAATAGAGATTTCTCCAAAGAAGATATACAGATGGCCAACAGTACATGAAAACATGTTCAACATCATTAACTATCAGGGAAATGGAAATAGAAACTACAATGAGATACCATCTCACTCCAGTCAGAATTGCCTATAATTAACAAGACAGAAAACAACAAGTGTTGGAGAGGATGTAGAGAGAAGTGAACACTTTTACACTGCTGATGGGAGTGTAAACTGGTGCAGCCACTACGGAAAACAGTACAGAGTTTTCTCAGAAGGTTAAGAATAGATCTACCATATGATCCAGCTATTCCTCTGCTGGGTATTTATCCAAAGAACTTGAAAACACTAATGCATAAAGATACATGCACCCCTATGTTCATCACAGCCAAGACTTGGAAGCAACCTATGTGCCCATCAAGGGACAAATGGATAAAGAAGATGTGGGATATATACACAATGGAATACTACTCAGCCATAAGAAATGCTGAAATCTGACCATTTGTGACAACATCGATGGACCTTGAGGGTATTATGCTAAGTTAAATAAGTCAGAGGGAAAAAGTCAAATATCATATGATCTCACTCATAAGTAGAAGATTAAAACTACAACAAACAAACATATAAAGACAGAGATTGGATTGGTGGTTACCAGAGGGGAAGGGGGGAGTGTGGAGGGTGAAAGGGATGATTAGGCATGTGTGTGGTGATGGCTTGTAATTAGTCTTTGGGTGTGAACATGATGTAATCTACACAGAATTCGAAATATATTACAATGTACATCTGAAAGTTATATAATGATATAATCCAATTTTACTTCAATAAAAAAATGAAAAAAGAAATACGAGGAAAATTATGAATCTTGCTACAGAAAATAGAATGACAATGAGGAAGGTGATAGCTTTGTAATTTATTACCACAGATGTTAATTTAGTTCAAGGAAGGAAAATATCGAAGAATTGGATATATAGACACAAATATTCAGGTGACTTGAAGTGTTTGAGAGATTATCTTTATTATTAAAACAACAAACTGTAAATTACATAAAGAGTATTTAAAGAAAGTTATCCTGGTGCAGCTAAAACTGATTTCTGTGGTAAAGAATATTTTGAAAAAATAACTAAAACCTTTGAAAACCAGTGCACTTGTCCTCTTTGAAAAGGATCTTTGCCCATGAATGCTCAGCAAAAGCAAATAAAACAATTGCACAAATTTTTCTCTCAATCAAATACTAGGACTTAGATCATAGTTTTCCAACCTTCAGATTTACTTAAAATAAGATGAGAAATTTTCCAAAGAAAGTTCTAGGAAACCATGTTGAGCAGCTGCAACAGAGTGAATGTTTGTGTCTCCCCAGCAAAATTCATGTTAAGTCTTAACCTCTAATATGATGGTATTTAGAGGTGGGGCCTTCAGGAAGTGATTGGATCATGAGGGAGTCACTAATCCCCTTGTGGATGGGATTAATGTGTATAAAGGAGATCCCACAAAGCTCTCTTAGCCCCTTCGGTCATGTGTGGACACAGTGAGAAGACAGACATCCATGAACAAGGAAGTTGGCTCTCATCAGGAACCAAAGCTGCCAAAGCTTTAATCTTGGACTTCCCAGCCTTCAGAACTGTGAAAAATAAGTTTCTGTTGTTTAAAGTACCCAATCTATGTTATTTTGTTTTGAAAGTCTGAATGGACTAAGGCAGTAGCCATATAAGTCAGCATTAGATGCTCCTGGTGTGACCAAAAAGCAAAACAACTGTGAAAGCTAATTTTCCTCGCACGTACAATTTGAGGAGGCAATTGAGGGCTAGCGCTGGGTGATTTTGCTCCATGAAATACTCAGTGAGGCAGGATCCTGAATGTTTTCCTGCTTGTCTCTCCACCCTACCTTGAGTTTTGGCCACATTTTACCAGTTCCTTGTGGAGCTTCAGCCTTCATATCCACATTCCAAGCAGCATCAAGAACACTTCCTGGAAACTGCACATGGAACTTCTTCCATTTGCCATAACTTAGTTATGGGCCCACACCTAGACATAGAAAAAGAATAGAAAATTTTAGCATTTGCTGTGGTGGCCATCTGCCCTCTTAACTTTTGTTTCAATATGCAATGAGAAGCACCCAGGGAAATAAGAGGTCAATGAAAAAATATTTGGCTATTTTATTCTGTCCCTCTTCTTTTCTGTAGATAAGAATATTCAGCTTGAAGAGTAAGCTCTTAGTTTTAAAAGTCAAAAGAGAAAGTCTCCAAAATCCTCATTTAACTGGTAATTCTATTATACAGCATTTACAAATAAAAATGCTTCTTTTTAGATTCTGTTTCTCTATAAATCTATTTCTCTTACCCTAGGGATGAATATATTATGAATAAATAAAATTTGCTTCATAATACTGTTTTTGAAATGAAATTACAACTTTCCAATTTTTATGGAAATGAATAAAGGGAAATAGCATTAGAATTTAATTGATAAAATTGGACTAAATTATGGCTATCTATGCCAAATTATGTGTAATAATTTGGCAATTGAAAAGTTATCCATGAGAAAGAGAAAGTAAGCTAGGGTTACTTTTCCCAGAAATCCCTTCCTTCCGTGGTTCGAGTTCTGGTTTGACCAGTGGGGAAATTTTCAAAGACCCAGGAGACAGGAGCAGCAATGAGTATGTTCTGAAGGTTGTAATTGGGGAGGCCTTAAGGACAGATGTGGAGGGGCTGGTGGGTCCCAGTTTGTCCTCATTTCTCTAGCACTCCCTCCCGTTCTTCTTGACTTTGATCTTGACCCTAACAAGTCCAGACCAACACCAGATTCTTTGAACTCAGGGAGGGAAGAGTCACACCAGCCACTGGACCATGCCACTCCCACAGCAGGGAGTACCTACTTTCCAGCAAGTTCCAACTAATTCTTCCTCATCAGAGTTGGTGCTGTCTTATCTCTGATCTTTTGTAGGTTTTTTATTTCCTCAAATTCCTCCACAGCTATATAAATCTAATTCCTATAATAAGTTTTTATTCCATAATATTCCATCATATTCTCAACTTTCTTCTACTAATGTTTTATATCTTAACTATGTTCACGTAAAACATATTTTACAAATATTCACTTTATGCAGTATAGAGATTTACACATCATAAAGGTGAAAGTAGACTTTTAAGTGAATTAATTTTACAACCAGTGATTCTTATTACTTTAATTTGCATGTTAAAATTCAGTGGATATCTATTTTTTATAATAGGCAGCATACCATAATCTTGAGAATATTGTTTCTACCTGCCATAAATCAGCAAATAGGTTCTTTTACTTTATTTTTTTTTTACTTTTCAAACTAGATAAATATCCAGCTGCCTTATTTGCTTACAGTAATGCACTTTATAGCACAGCCTCTGAATATACACATATTACAGGGCTAGATGATCTGCTGCACAGTTTCTGTTCAATTGAAACTAACTGGCCTCTTAACAGAAGACTCTCCTTTCTCCGAGGCTGTAACGGTCAAGATAGCCAATGCTATACGGTGGTAACAAACAATCAAAAATCTGTGTGGCTTTCAACAAAACATGTTTCTTACTCACACTAGGTATCTATAATAGATCGGCTGCAGCTCTCTTCCACATCCTTTTTACATCTGCCCTGGTTGATGAAGTAGCCTCAGACTATAGCAGAAGGAAAATAGTACTTATCAAGTTTCTCCTGGGAAGAAAACATGTTACTTTCACTTCTTTTCATTGGCCTGACAAATCAGAAGGCTAGAATTGATGTCAGTGAGATGAGGAAGTATATTTCTTCCTTACTAAGGGGTAAGGAGTTTTTTTGATGTCATAGTACACCAGATTCTATCTTTCTAGACATTAATTTTGCTTTCCTCCTCTCCCTACAGGGCATACACACTGCCTCATCAAGGACATAAAGCCAAAATCCTAATAGCGTTTTTCATCACATGCTAGTTTCCACATTTGGCCTGGAGCTGTGTCTTCTTGATAAGGAGACTTGTGAACTAAAACCAAGGTAAATGCCTCCCTTACTCTCTATTTTCAGTGGAGCAACAGAAACAATACAAGTGTAATAAATGTTCTCATTTGGAAAAGGGAACAATCAGGACAGCCAGCCATTACTGGCCTGTAGTGATCCCCCAAACCTCTGGGCAGATATTTTGAGAACTTCCTACTTTTAGGGTGGGGGATGCTGTTTGAACCCTGACTGAATACCTTGAGAACAGACGCTCACTCTCCCAGTATGTCTTGCTTCCTGCATGGCGCTTGGCTCCATTTTTGGAGATGGACTTTCTTTTCACCATCTTACATTGTCCGGTCTGAGAATATGCCCTCCCTGGGGACAAGATAGATTTCTCAGTCATAGACTTTTCAGTCTGTTTCTTGTCCTTTGAAGTTTGGAGAACCAATGCTTATTTTGCTTTCTGAGTAGTCAAACTCTTTTGTGACTTCTACTGATGACTATTGGAAATAAAACTCTCTCAAAAACGTACTTTTCTTCCCAATCTTTCCTGGAAGAGGAAGCAAATATTTTTGAATAATAATATAGTCTATAAGCTCCAGAGATGGAGCTTATATACATTTTCTTTGTATAAAATCTTTAGTGAACTCAACTTAATAGTTGTTTCTATCCGTCTTTTATATTTCATGTTTATATGTGACTTGGATTTGCTGCTAGAAATAATATCTGAAAAACACTTAGAAATTACATCTAATGGCTGATAATCTCTGTAGACATCATTCCTGACCAATGGTCATTTGGCATAGATATGAACATGCACAACGTAAGGAGTCTCACAGCCTACTGGATCTGCCCACAAGTTTTTGTACTTATCAGCTTCTAGAATATAAATCTGTATTCTAATACTCTCCAGGTAACATTCTTTATTCTGTCTACACATCAACACACAATAAGTATAAGCCATCTTTCATCACCAACCAGTCAACATACCTCCTCACTGAAAGCTAATAATATTGTCTGAAAAATATCTTTACGTTACTAAAACTATATTTTCATATACCATATTTTCCCTCTTTTCTCTCTTTTCAATGTGTTCTATCTAATTTGTTGTTTTCTTTTGAAGTGTCCGTCACAAACTAAATGCAGGTTTCTAGGTACCCTTGTCTCAGTATAGAATTGAACAGGGCTAATATTCCCATCATTTTAAAAAACTATTCTTTCATGTTTTGAAGACTATGTTGTCACTTTTTTTTCCAAATGCAATCCTGAATTTATTTTTTAAAGGAATAACTAAATCTCCTATTATTTAGTCATTTAACATAATTACTATGTATCCTTGCTACTGGTCGTGCCTTTTATATTTTTATCCAAGTGATTGGTAAATTTTTGAAAAGGACATGGCCAAGGATAAAGCCAGCAGCACCCTATTAGAAACTGCCTTTATACATTGACATGTATCCATTAATCACCTCTCTGGGTTGAGTTTTCAATCAGCTACTAATCCATCATCTTGATCTTGCACTTTTCTAAATCTTGTCCACAAATGCCTAGTCTGACATGATTTGTTCTTTGTGGGTCTATATTCACCTCCTTCTCTAAGGAACCATCTTTCAACTTTAATGATCTGTTCCTTAGAAAGGAAGGCAATATTATGCTACACAGCAGCGGTAAGTAGAATCTTTGTCCAACTTTTCAAAGTGTAATAATTATTTGTCAAACTTCAAACTTGTAGTATTTTTAAGTTTCACCAAGTTTTGCCAAATCTTTTCAATAATATGCCCATGGACTTATTTGCAAGCTATCTGAGTAACTTGGATGTTTACCCACCTGCTTTAGTAGACATTCAAAATAGCTATGTTTGTTACTAGAATTCTCTTCACCTATCTCAGGTCTTAAAGCCTTTTTCACTAGTGCTCATGCTATTTGCTGCTTAAGAATAATTAATTTTAGACTGTATCCTCATTTTCTCACTGTCAGTCATCAATGTAACAAATCCCAAGCCACGTGTTTTCCAGTCATTGTTGAGATTATATGTAAAGCAGCCATTATTTCACCTTGTCATTCTTACTAGTCAATTTATTTGCTGAATTTAGGTTAAACTGGGAAAGCAGGCTTTAAGGTTTAGATGTTACAATGTTCCATTAGATTTAAGATGGGAAAACAGGTCTTGTTACGGAAAGAATACTGAATGTGGGTTCAGATATGTAAGGGCATAAGGACTAAACTCAAACTTTCTAGTTCTGTATTTGGTAGGTCATAAGATTCTTTGACCCATACTTTGTTCTGTAAAGTTAGGAATCTTTTTCTCATATAGAATCCTGTACCAATGATAACACTATGTACACTACCTTATAGTACTGTGTAAGTGGAGAATAATAAAGCAGCTCATTTATTATGTGATAATATAAAGTTGATATTGGAATCAAGAATACGAAAAGGAAAAAGCAAGTAGCATATTGAGAATTGAGAGAAGAAATAGGCTATATAAACTGAGACCATGTGCCATTGATTTAGCCCAGATCTGTACTTAACAGCTGGGAAATAGTCTACCAATCCTTCTTGAGTAATTAACATATGTCAGTGATAAAAAAGCCAAGAATCAACAGTGGCATAAATTGAGTATGAAAGTTAGAACTCTTGTAGTGTTAATATTGGCATTTTGAGAAAATTTCAGTAGGGTTTTTCTTAGCTTCATAGGTCACATTTTAAATATTTTTGTAGTTTTTCAAATGTAAAAAGTTTAATTTGATTCCACATTAAAATATTTGCGACTTCAAACTGAGAATATGCTTCATTTAATCATTGGTTTTTGAATAATTGACATTGAATTGACTTCACATTGAAAATTATGAATTATTGAACTGGTTGAAGGCACATTCTTATTAATTTCTTTATATTGATACTTAATTACAGGTATGACTATTTGCTATTTATAATTTAAAATCTTAAAGTGTGAAGTCACAGAAATTTTATCCATGAAGTGGTTTATTAAGACATTAATTGGGGGCCCAAAATATATGAATTTATTTTCTAGAGAGAGGTTCACCTATGAAATCTTTTTCTTACCTATTTACATATTTTTATAGTCCTTTTGTAGTTTATATGCTTTAAAGAATGTGGGAAAGCATTGTTAACAGTATTTCAATGCATTTGAGACATAAGATATAACAATAACAATGTAGTATCTTTAACATATTGTTCATTTTAAATTAATGGCTATGTTATAATTAATAATATTTAAAGTGAAAAATGTATTTTAATTTCAAAGGCGTTTAAATAATTTAAAAAGAAGAGATTTTTCATTGTGTATTCATTACAAGTTAATCACTTTCTAAAATATTGCAGCATATTGGAGTTTTAATTCTGAAGCCTTTATACTTCCATTTAAATCAGCATTATTGTACTGTGCTACAATGGTACTTAGTCACCTCACCATGATTATTTGTTAGCCAAATTAAAGTCTGTGTCATGGGTTTAAGGTAGTAATATGTATTAAAGCATTACTGTGTAGTCAGCACAACTCTTCACTTGGTATTAGCTACTCGTGTCAGTTTCAAACATTTCCCCGAGAACAGCCACTCAAAGGGATAGGCAATAGTGAATGCCCAACATTTTTCTGTGTGAGTACAGAAAGAACGAAAGACATGGTGACAGTTGTGTGTGTGTGTGTGTGTGTGTGTGTGTTTGCATCCATGCCTGTGTGTCCCTTAGCTTAGGTCTACTTTTATATAAATGTGCTTACAGCCAGATGCCACATAACATTTCGATCAACATATGCCACAGAGGTACCATAAGATTAGTACCACATAGCCTAGGTATGTAGTAGGCTATATCACCTAGGTTTGTGTAAGTACACTCTGTGATGTTCACACAACGATGAAATCACCTACTGATCCATTTCTCAGAACTTATCTGTGTCCTTAGGTGACGCATGGCTGTATTTCCCTCTGTTCTGCATACAATTGCGCAACCTACCAAACCCCTTCACCTTTCCTCCCTCCTCAGAAGATAAAGGTACAGAGACATTATTTTGGGTTTTCTTTGTTCCCTCTCTCACTTCTCCCCAAAGATGGACCAGGGTTGGTGGGAAAAGGATTGGTGGAGATGGAGGAGGGTCATCTGAGAGCTCTTTTTTTCAGAGCAGTTGACATCCTTTACCATGTAAATGACTTTCTCATTCAGTTGTCACTTGTCCTAGACAGTAAAATGAAGGGCACTTGACCACAGAACTAAGCCCCACTCTCCAATTAGCTATAATTTTAATTAAGCCAATATTTTGTTTCTATTTTTATGATTTCTGTACTTTACTTGTCAATTGATTCCAAGCTATTAGTAGAGAGAGGAATGTAATTAATTGGTACTTCTAAATCTCACCAGTTGACAAAGATATGTTTTCTTGCTTGTTAGTATCCTCCTTTTAAAAATTTCTGATTGAGAAGTGGGTATGTAACCATATAGAGCCCTATTAGGAACCTATTTACCAGAACATTTGGGTAGACAACAGTCTTTCCACTATTTTGTCCTGCTAGAAGATCTGGAGTTGTGATCAGTGGAGCAGAGCTTACCTGAGAGAAAGTGAAAGAAGCAGAAACCCAATTAACACAAGTCGAAGCCACATATATCTCTGTGGTTGTTTCGACTTACATAAGCAGAAAAATTTCCACATTTCTTTAGACTAGCTTGAATTGAATTTCTACTTTTTGCAGCAAGAAAGGCTGTCTAATGGAGACAACTGTGAGTTAAGAATGTAAACACCAGAACATTAAATCGGCTGTGTTGAAGAGAATCCCTAACAACGAGGATGTTTATATTTCCAGCTAAAAAATTGCAAATTCATGTTATGCAGTGGTAAAACAACTACATAAATTGTTACCTACTTTGTTCAGTACTGTGCAACTATTGAGTAGAGTGCCAGTGTGAAATAGCCTCTTTAACAGCTTTATTTAGTAATAATTCATGTAACATAAAATTCATCCATTTAAAGTATACAATTTACTGTGTAACAAGTATATTTCAATATATTTACAGTTGTGAAACCATAACAATAATCAAATTCTGGAAATTTTCCATCATTCTCACAAAAATCTTCATACTTATTAGCAGTAAAGTCCCTTTTTTCCCCAATGCATCCCACAGAGTAGACCTAGGCAGCCACTAATTTACTTTCCATCCCTAAAGACTTGCTTGTTCTGGTCATTTCATATAAATGGAATCATATTTCAAGTCATCTGTAATGCCTTGGGTATCAGTGCTTTATTTCTTTTTGTTGCCTAATCGTATCCTATTATATGAATATACTACATTTTATGGTCCATTCATCAATTTATGGACATTTGGGTTGTTTCACTATTTGCTTATTACAAATAATGTTGCTTTGAACATTCAGGTACTAGTCTTTGTGTGGACATTTTTTTTCATTAGCCTTTCGATATATAACTAGGAGTAGAATTGCTATGTCACGTTGTAATCTATGTTAGCATTTTGAAGAACTGCGAAACTGTTTTTCAAAGAAGCTGCAACATTTTACATCCTCACCAGCAACATTTGTGTTCTAATTTCTTCACATGTTCTCCAACATTTGCTGTTATCTGTCTTTTTTGTTACAGCCGTTCTAGTATGTGTGAAGTGGTATCTCATGGTTTTGCCTTTCATTTCGCAACAGCTAGTGATGTTGAGGATCTTTTCATGAGCTTATTGGCTATTTGTATATACCTTCCTTGGAAAAATATCTATTTGGATCCTTTGACCAATTTCTATTTTTCTATATCTTTAAATTGCTAAATTATGAGAGAATATATATATATTCAGAATGCAAGACCCTTTTCAGACATATGATTTGCGAAATGAAGGTAAGTTTAAGAGAAATTTTTAATTTTTTCATCATTTTAAAGGATAATTGACTATCTAAAAAAACTGTAACATATGTAGAAATAAAATATAACAAGGATGGAAACAGATTAAATAAAAATATAATGTTGTTTGTTTTTCACACTATAGGTGAAGTGGTATGTTTTTTGAAGGCATACTGTCATAAGTTAAGATGTATAATGTAAATCTTGGAAAATCTTCGTAAAACCTTTGAAATTAGTAACATAATAGTGGACAAAATGGAGTTATAAAAACCATCAATTTAATCCAAAAAAAAAGGCAAGAAGAGAGAAAAAAATTGGTGAAAGCATAGATGGAACAAATAGAAAACAATTAGCAAAATGATACATGCAAATCCAACACAGTCATATTCCATTTATTGTAAGTGATATAAACATTTTATTTCATATATTTTTTATAGAGAGATTGTTAGATTAGATTTTTAAAAAAACTAAGATATGCATTTTCAGTATATACTTGAGAAAGTTCGCATTTTTCTTTTGGCTTTTGAAATGCATACTGATGTGTGTGGAGATGAAATGATGTGATGTCTCTAATTGCTTTAATATGCTTCAGCCAAGAAGGAAAAAAGAAGAAAAGAGAGAAAAGGAAATGAAAAAGGAGGGAAGATGAGACAAGTATGGTCGTATATTGAGTTCCGGAGTCTGGCTGATAATTATATGGGTGAGGAGTTTAAGGCTCTCTCTATTTTGGCGCATGTTCAAGTTTTTTTTTGTAATCAAACACAATATATAATTATATGGTTTGCTTTTATTTTTGTCATTTGCAGTGTCACAAATTACAAAATATTTCTCAAAAGCTAAAGTAAATGCCAGCAAAGGTGGGGGAGATCATAAAGCCAGGCTGGGATTCAAGTGGGATTTTGGTGGAACCGTCCCTCATTGACAATAATAAGAATCACCTCCAACTTAGAGCAGAGTTCACTGAGATACAGGCGGAGCAGGGGACACAGGCCATTTTCCATGAAGACGGAAGAAAAAGAAAGCCTGTTCCTCTGGCCCTGTGGTCTTAGAATGAATGTCTCCTCAGATTAGGAAGGGGCAGACTGAGCATAAAGCTTGCTCTCAGGAAGGCTGAACTGAGCTAGTGATGAAATAATTCCTGTCAACATCTCATATTTGTATTTCTCTAATAATTCAGCGTAAAGAAAAAAAGGATATTTTCACTAGTCTGAGTAAAATTGTTTTCTATAAACAAAATCATCCAGATGATAAATTTCCAGGGATCAGTTCTAGAGGAAACCAGGTTGGTAGACCAAGGCAGCCCTTGCAATCTTTGTTATGTAAATTCTGGGTGTTTGTGGAAGTATGAATGCTGCGTGTTGATTCCTCTTTCTGCAATTTACAAATATCAGTTTTTTGTTTTATTATTTTGTTTTGCTTTTAGTTGCAGCTCTCCTGTTTTCTTTTTATGCTGCATGTTGGATGTGTTTGAGGCAGTAGTTAAATTTATTGTTAGCTCTAATTGCTGGACTGCAATGAATGACATGCAAAACTAAATGATGCCTAGAACCCGGAAGGAAAATACACACACACGTGCACGCGTGCGCAATAAAAGTTTCTTCTTATGAGCAGGATATATGTTTGAAATGTAATGTATGGGAAAAGGAATGTGAATTATACAGGCATTTTCTGGAAAGATTTGAGAAAGAGACTCTGGAATAAGGCACATCAGGCATACCTGAGTGTAGAAGGGAGTCTTTTTATTTTTGGTAACATTTGTCTATAACATTGCATAAACTTCAGGTGTACATCATTATATTTTGATTCCAGTGTAGAATACATCATGTTCACCACTCAAGGAATAATTATTATCCATCACCAAACACATGTGCCTAATCACCCCTTTTGCCCTCCTCCTCCCTACTTCCCCTCTGGTAATCACCAATCCAATCTCTGTCTCTATGTGACTGTTTGTCGTTGTTTTTATCTTCTACTAATGAGTGAGGTCATAGGTATTTGACTTTCTCCCTCTGGTTTATTTCACTTAGCATAATACCCTCAAGGTCCATCCATGTTGTCACAAATGGCCAGGTTTCATCGTTTCTTTTGCCTGTGTAGTATGCCATTATGTATATATACCACATCTTCTTTATCCGTCCTTCTTTTGTTGGGTACTTAGGTTACTTCCAAGTCTTGGCTATTGTGAATAATGTTGCAATGAACGTAAGGGTGCATATATCTTTACACATTTGTGTTTTCATTTCTTTTGATAAATACCCAGCAGTGGAACAGCTGGATTGTATGGTATTTGTATTCTTAATTTTTTGAAGAGTCTTCATAATGTTTTCCATAGTGGCTGCACCAGTTTGCACCCCACCAGCAGTGTATGAGAGTTCCCTTTTCTCCACATAATATCCAACACTTGTTGTTTCCTGTCTTGTGAATTATAGCTATTCTGATGGGAGTGAGGTGATATCTCATTGTAGTTGATTTGCATTTCCCTGATAGCGATGTTGAGCTTCCTTT
This sequence comes from Equus quagga, assembly GCF_021613505.1. NCBI lineage: Eukaryota > Metazoa > Chordata > Mammalia > Perissodactyla > Equidae > Equus > Equus quagga. Next base: position 49,278,730 of record NC_060274.1, on the reverse strand, counting down.
CAAGTGCCTGTTGGCCAATTGACTATTCAGGGTCTTTCGTTGTTTCATGTGAATTTTAGGATTTTTTGTTCTATTTCTGTGAAAAATGTTGCTGGAACATTGATGGGGATTGCATTGAATCTATAGATTGCTTTAGGAAGTACAGATATTTTAACTATGTTAGTTCTCCCAATCCAGGGGCACAGAACATCTTTCCATTTTTGTGTCTTCTTCAATTTCTTTCAACAAGTTTTTTTCATTTTTAGCGTACAGATCTTTCACCTCTTTGGTTAAGTTTTTTCCTAGGTATTTTATTCTTTTTGTTGCAATTGTAAATGGGATTGTATTCTTAGTTTCCCTTTCTGCTATTTCATTGTGAGCATATAGAAACGCAACTGAATTTTGCAAGTTGATTTTGTATCCTGCAACTTGACTATAGTCATTTATGATTTCTAAAAGTTCTTTGGTGGATTTTACAGGGTTTTTGATATATAAAATCATGTCATCTGCAAATAGTGCCAGTTTCACATTTTCTTTTCCAATTTGGATCCCTTTTATTTCTTTTTCTTGTCTGATTGCTAACTTGTAATACTATGTTAAACAAGAGTGGTGAAAGTGGGCATCCTTCTCTGGCTCCTGCTTTTAGAGAGATAACTTGCAGTTTTTCTCCATTGAGAATGATATTAGCTGTGAGTTTGTCATATATAGCCTTCATTATCTTGACGTATTTTCCTTCCATGCACATTTTCTTCAGATTTTTTATCATAAATGCATGCTTTATCTTTTCAAATGCTTTCTCTGCATCTATTGAGATGATCATGTAATTCTTGCTCTTCATTTTGTTAATGAGGTATATCAAGTTGATTGATTTGTGGATTTTGAACAACCCCTGCATCCCTGGAACAAATCCTGCTTGATCATGGTGTAAGATCTTTTTAATGTACTGTTGCATTTGATTTGCTAGTATTTTGTTCAGTATTTTTGCATAGATATTCATCAGTGATATTGATCTGTAATTTTCTTTTTGGGGGTTGTCCTTGTCTGGTTGGGTATCAGGGTAATGTTGGCTTCATAGAATGAGTTAGGAAGCTTCTTGTCATCTTCAATTTTTGGAAGAGTTTGAGAAGGATAGGTATTAAGTCTAGAAGTGAGACTGTAATGCTGGAATGTCTAGAGGCTGAAAGTGGAAAATCTTCCTTTTTTGTTTCCCTTTCAGTTTCCAGAATGCCAACAGCTAGCATTATGATCCCAGGTGGAAAACTAGGGAATTCTTTTCTGAGGACACTGGCTAGGTAAAAATAAATAGCCATTGATACTCACATGTAGGGTTCCCATAACGACTAGATCTATTCTATCTTACAATTCTGTCAACCCTATGGAAACAGAGCTTCAAATCAGCTTTAAAAATACCTCACGCTTTAACTACTTATGAAAAATAAAGATCCACAGATATTTAAAGCAGCATGTTAATGTCAAAGACAGATACAGTCCTTTAAAAGAAAGAGAAAAAATGAGAGACAAAGAGAGAAATAGAACTCAGAAGAAATAGAAAGAATTCAAGAAGAAACTTTCAAAACTACTCTTTTAAAAATAAAGAGTAGGATTAAGGATTAGCAGACATTATCCAAAATGTCCACGAGTCTGTTTGGTCCATGCCAAATGGTTTTGGACAGGACCAAATATCAAGGACCTTTGGCATGGACCAAATATCTTATGGAATAAATGTCTTATGGACATTTTGGACAAGACCTAATGTACTGCAAGGGGTTTGAGATATACTAACAAAAGTTTTTTGCAAGAAGTACAACTGAAAAGTAAAGAGGTGAACAATACATGAAAAAGATCACAGTGTTAGAAGGAAAATTTTGAAGTTCAAACCCTTGATGCAAAATAAAAATGAAAAATGCAGTAACAGGAAAATTTCCCAACTCTGAAGGAAATGAGTTATCAGATAAGAAGAAGACATAATGAATGCAAGTGATTCACACCAAAGGCTCATACATATCAGGAATTTTCAGAGAAAATTCTATCAACTCTACAGAGATAAAATATATCACTAGAATGAACTAGGGATTGGATTGATACCAAGTGGTGTGACAGAAGCACTGGAAGCTGAAAAACAATCAATCTTTTAAAATTTTAATGAAAAATTATTTCCAAATTATCAATCAGGAGTAAGGTTAGAATTTTCAGACATGTTAGGGCTTGTAAATTTACATCCTACACATCCTTCCTCCCTAAGCTTTTGGAATATGTGAGTAGACTAACATGATGATGGGCCTGGACCTGGGAGACAAATATCCAACAAAGGTAATCCAACACAGGAAGTAATCACGAAGAGAAGTCCCTGGAAACCATGCATCAGACCAGGCAAAAACAGGAACTTCTAAAGCAGTAGAAGAGGGATCTAGAAGAAATATTCCCAAGAAAGTAAAAATAGAATACAGACATGTGCACAACCATTTTATGAGGAGGTTTTGGCACTTACTATATTTGGAAGTGAATGAGTTATAGCTATGGGGACTACAAGGCAAATTTTAAAACATAAGACTATTATATCCATGAGAAATCAATGTACAAAAAAGTAAATATAATAATATCACTGAAAATAATAAAGCAGCCATTGAAAAGCTAAAATTGTGACAACAGGAGAGAAGAATAATGTATATAGTATGGGATATGATAGAATCACCTAATTTTCCATAGAAAAATATTAGTTAATAGTATTTACAATCTGTTACTTTAGTAATAGCAGTAGATGAATTTTTTTTATAGATAAAGTCAGATTATTTAAGAAAAGTTGAAACTAGTTGCCACTTCCATTTCCAGTCATAACAGAGTATCTGGAATCAGACTTTTCCTCCTGCCATAGTTAACTATAGAAACTGTACAAATATATAAAACAATTACTTTAGTCATTAAATAGTAACAAGCACAAAGCCATGATGACTTGAGTGAGACGCTAGCTCTCCGACTTCCTCTTCAAAGGCAAGAACATAGAGCCAAAGCAGGGAGGAGAGGACACAGGAATTCAAGTTCAGGGGTGTGCAGGCAGCTGGAATTTGAGGGGAGGATCCTAAAGAGGAACTGCCATGAAGAAGGGGTCCTGCATATGAATAAGAGTTTTCCACATGTCCTTGGCGGACTCCTGAGCTGGGCTAAGGGAGATCTAGGAGCGGACAGCTGCTGGGGATCTGGGAGCCTGGGTTGTAGCACAGGGGTGAGACTGCCAGGGAAACCACAGACATTCAGAGAACCTCCAAGGAGGGTGAGAAGGTGGGCCATTGACTCCATTAGGATGATGAGGGAAAATGTGGCAGTGAATGTTACTAAGCTTCCAATGTGAGCAACTGGAATTTGGCAGAATAATTAACGAAGACAGGAAATCAAGGAGAAGAAGCTAAGAAGGAGTTAATTTAGGAAACATTTAAAATATTTTTGAAAGATGGTGGAATTCTGAAGTTAATGAGTAGAGAGATGGAAAATTTCTGTCAGTAGATCAAGGAGACAACTTGCCCCAGTGACATGAAGGTGAAAGTCATTGGTGACTAGCTTATAACTGAAATGAGTGAATGAATATCACTGAATGAATGAAATCTTCAGAGAGAATCTATAGACAAAAGAAAGAGGTGAAAGAAGTATCTAAAATAACACCAACATTTTATGGGTGGGCACAGGAAGAAGAGGGAGACAGGAATCTGAGAAAGAGTGATCACAATAAAGAAAAATAAGAGGATAGTGTCACAGAAGTTAAGAGGAACAAAAATGACAATTTTCATCTCTCTTTTCTGGAAAAGCAACAGGCACCTGTTGGGTGCCAAGTAAATATTTGTGGAAGGAATGGATCAATGAATGTTTAATGAAGTCAATAGTAGCAGATGACACAGAAAGGCTGTGTCGGACAATTATGAAATCACTTGATAGTCATGGTATCAGTGCAGTGTTGTATGCATAAGACGAACTGCAGAGAAGACAGAAGCTAAGAATGTAAAGAGGAGTGGATTCTCATGAAAAGGGGCCTGATTAGCCAAATTCAACAAAACTAAACAAAGATACAAGGAAAATAGGAGAGAGGCGTTCAGTTCTCACTCCACGGAAAATATCTTAGTTAAATCTGGTTATCACCTTATAAATTACGAGAAGCTCACACACTTAAAGTATATTTTAAAATCCTGTTTCAGAAAATCAGTAAAGCTTATATGTTTTCTAACAAAAAGGGAAAATGTAACCATGTAAATAGGACAGTTTCCTGTATGGTGTTACTGGGATGGACAAGTATCTAACTTCTGGCTTTTCCTTTTGCAGGAGGCAGGAAGCTTTGAGGAGGAATCAAAACTAGAGACAACTTGGTCGTAGAGTGTACCAAAGAAGTGCGTGCAAAATAACTCAGAAAATCAGTGTGCAATCTGTAGGGACCTCAGAAAGTCTGGTTTAATTATATCCATTAACTGGCACTTGAATTGCTTAAAAATTGATAGAAATTAATATGATGAATGAATCAAGCAGAACTCTAAACCTCGTTGTTATATATTTGATGTGCTAATTATATAATTTAAAATGTTTTGGCAGGTATTCAAAATATAACCATATAGTATAAGCATATTTTTCAAGACAAAAAATTTATTATTCGCAAGCCAACTCAAAATACCACAATTGATGACTTTTGAAGTTCATGGATCAAGAACGTAATAGGCCCCTTTAGCATGAAGATTCTGGTTCATCCCCAGCACCCAAGTTCAATTGTGAAAACTGAACTAGTTGTCAAGTTCTCTGTTCTCTCTGACAACAAAAGGACATGATTTTCCTCAATGAAATCAATCATTCAGAGGAAAGACCAGTATAACAAAGTGATGAAATGAACAAATCAGTGAAATTTTTAAAGAGGAAAAACACTTTGAACAAGATTTTAACCCTATTCTGCTAGGAAAGATGTAGCTAAATGAACATAATCCCCACAGCTGTAGAATAGGAATAATACTTACATAAATATTATGACAAGAGGAGCTATTGCTGTGAGATTTGGTTTAATAATCACCTATGAACTGCAAGGGATGTTACTGTGAAGTTTAATTTTATATTTAATTAAGTTATCTAAGAGTATTCCTTTGGGATATATCAAGTCCCTCTTCTAATAGCATCCTTCAATTCCTTCATACCATTTATTACAAACTGAAATTGTGTATTTGTATATTTATTTGATAAAGGCCTGGCGTTGGGATATAATTTCCCATGGGTCTTCACATTTCTGTACAACATTTTTTTTTAAAGATTGCCACCTGAGGTCACATCTGTTACCAATCTTCTTTCCTTTTTTTCTTCTCCCCAAAGCCTCCCAGTACATAGTTGTATATTCTAGTTGTGAGTGCCTCTGGTTGTGCTGTGTGGGATGCCACCTCAGCATGGCCTGCTGTGCGGTGCCATGTCAGCACCCAGGATCTGAACCAGCGAAATCCAGGTGGCAAAGCTGAGCACGAGAACTTAACCACCTGGCTGTGGGGCCAGCCCCTCTGCACAATTTTTGAGCAGAGGCATTTACTTTCTTTGCTCCTGCCTATCTTCACAGGACATGTGTAGAGAATGAACAGCCTTGGAAGATAGAGATAGTGCCCTCCCACAAGGGCAGAAGTCAGACAGGCCAAGAGTTACCAGTTTCACTAAATAAAAATACAGGTTCCCAGTTAAATTTGAATTTCAGATAAAAATATATTTCTTGGAATAAGTATGTCCTAGGCAGTATTGGCAACATATTTATACTAAAAAGTTATCCATTATTTATCAATAATTCAAATTTAACCGGGCACCTTGTATTTTATCTGACAACCTTACTGGATGCCCGTTATAAATGATTTGTTCTCACCAAGTTTGGGTTCCTACCCCGCAATACAAGCCTCTGTTTTGCAGGCATAATCTGGCCCTCTTATTCTTTCCTTGTGGCAACTGGGCCTCAGGAAAGCAGGGCAAATGCTGCTACTGCTATGAGAAATAGTCTTTCATCTCTCCTACAAGGCTCAAGTCTTCTGCCAGCATCCATGGAACTGCGGAAGGTTGTTTTAGCTTACAGAGTAAAATCTGAGACACATCATGGTTCTTGACATTCATCTTCCTCACTGAAATGTAAGAGCTTTTGACAGCAGAAACCAGTTTTGTTTTGTTTAACATGGTATGTCTGGCATAATGCCCAGTACTTCTCACTGGATAAATAATGTGGAAAAGGTGAGTACAAGAATAACTTAATGAGCTGTCAATTGAGTTTCAGCTGCTAAAGTCTGGGAAGCTTTGTAATGTAAATTAGACTGTATTCCTTTGTCCCTTTCTTTATCACCATCTTTCCTCAGTCTTTCTCCCCATGTTTATTTCCATCATCACATCTTTCTTAAGCCTCAGCTCCAAAGCTCCCTGTGGCCCAAGCTCTAGTTCTATCCTGTAGCCATTCTTGCTTCTAAAAGCTAGCAGTGCATAAATGGGCCCACGGGAATAACAGCATTGGTGGGAACTGCTAAGAAACCTCAGTCCACAGCATGTCCTCAAGTTGTGCTTCAATTCCACCGTCTCCATCTGAACTATCGTGTATGATGCTTCATTAAGGTATTTTAGGAACATCTGTAACTAATAATTGATAACTATTAATTGACAGATTAATATGACAATGAGTGATTAATTGTGTAATCCCTCAATCCAGAATTGAGAGATACATTTCCTTTGTAATAATCTGGTCTTAATCCCTCACTGTACAAAAGAAGAAATGAGCCTCAGAATTTGGGATGTACCTATGTTTACAAATCTAAAGGCCAATAACCCTAACTTAAGGCTAAGTTAATTCTCTAAGAGTTTTTGAGATATACTCAGATGTGGTATTAAAAAAACACAGTATAAACATGGCTTATCTACTTGATTATTTAAGAATCTATCTCTATCTACATTTCTATATCCCTTTATCTCTAGGTCTATTATCTATCCATCTCTCTATTATTAGGGTAACTAAAATGCATGATTATTTTTCAGATGAACATGAAACCCAAAGAAATTGTTGGCTAGTTGTATTCCACTTCAGGCTAAACTCCTTGACCCTCAGGAGGTCTCCATCTCTCTCTTTTATCTTGAAGTCTACTCCAGGAACAACAACAACAAAAAGGAAGTTTGGTAAAGAGTGACGTATTCTTGTGATTTCTCATTTTTCCTATCTTTTTCTCCCCTCACACTGAATCTGCCTCCCACATGGGAATGTGAGCTCTGGGGACAGGGTGTCCAATGTATTTCCACCGCAAACCAAGGTCTAGTGGTCAGACGTTTAGGTTTAGGATAAGCAACGCTTGAATCTTTGCTATGCCACCCATTAGTTTGTCATCTCAGGCTGCTAGCTACTTAGGCCCTCAAGCCTGAGTATTCTTGACTTTAAGTAAGAGTAATAACATAACGATAACAATTATGAAGATTTAACAAGATAGTACATATAAACAGTTTTCCAGCAAGTGGCACAAAAGAGAAGTAAAATAAATAAGAGAACATATTGCTATGGAAGTTCAGACCAAATTGGCGTGTGTTACAGCAAGGGGACTAGGTATCACCTTGAGCTTCCATGGACCTGGCAATTTATTTCCTGAGAGTTTTCACTTTGAAAGGAGACACACAGATTTCACAGAAGAAGGGACCCCAAATCAACACTAGAAGGGTGATATCAGGGATCAGATGGCTGGGATAAATACAAACCCAGAGACAAGAGACAAGATGAGGGGCCAAGAATTAGCATGATGTGGGAGTGTCACCAAACAAGGTTCAGTGTGAGATCGTTCTTAAAGCCAAAAGCTGTGAACAAGACATGGATGCTGAGGGCTGGCTTTTCCAGGGTGTTGGCTGGGCATCCTGTTTGGTGATGAGTAAACACGTGTAAGACCAAGCTAGCTAGAGATATAACACCATTGACTCTTCTGTACTGCAGGAAACAAATGGTAAGAAAATATTCTTAACAGACTGGCAGCAAAGCCCAACAGCACTGAGGTATTTTAACCTTTAAAATCCAAGGCAATTTTCAATGTAGTTTGTTGTTTTTCAAACTGCGTTCTTTAGCAGCTCAGGATTCAATAGAGACACATAAAGGACAAATGTGAGAGCAAGACATGACCTTTACATATTTAGATTAGCACAGACATGGGACATCTGGATGAGCACATGCAAACATAAAGCAACGTCTTCTCATGTTGGCTTTTGAAGGCATCAATCTTCCTAACTAAGGGTTATCTAAGTTATCACATTTCTCATTGGTTTATTTATGTAAAAGAAAATGGTATAGTGCCTCTACCAACAAATTTGGTGGCCTTAGGACAGGCATTCTACAACTCCTTTCCTCCAGATTCCTGAGGACTGAATCATGCTTATGTCATAGCTCAACATCTATTGTGAGTACATTTTTGTAATATAAACTTTGAAAATAAAAATATATGACGATTTTTTAAAAATCACTAGTCCAAAATGAGCCTTTAAATTTGAAATATCATGCTATGTTCTGTTTTGGAATTTTTTTCTAAGCTTATTCTAAAATTTCCAATATTTCTTTTAAAAAGATATCTAATTGGGTATTTTGACTTTGATGATAATAGTTTTTGTTGAGATTGTTATTTGGCAAACATTGTGACATGTTTCTTTAATCCTTTCCTTTATCACTCTGATTTTATTATTTGTTTAATGTACTTAACATACTTAAAACTGTTAATTGAAAAATAATAATTATTCAGAAAACAATATTAATAAAATTAAAGCATTTACTAGAATTATCTTAGAATCATCATGAAATAATGTTTTCAAAAGACTTACAATTTAGGGAGAATTGCATTCTTTTTCAAATCTCAAAAATGGTAGACAAGAGGAAAAGAAAACCTATTACTGAAATGTGTGAGTTCCAAATTAAAACACATTTTCAGTAAAAACATGTAGAAAGAATGACAACAGGTCTCCCTCCAAATGTACTTTCCCATCTTTGGCAATTTTACTAGAAACCCAAGTGCATTTTTGAATAATTAAATATATATATTTATATAAAAATATATTTTAAATATATATATTTCATTCTTTGGAATAACTGAAAAAATATTTTAAAGATAAAAGTAGCAAAAACAATACCACCCTCTAGGTTCATCTACATATAGCCTTTCACACTATGTTATTTTAAATTTCCTCCTTAAATGAATTTTCTTCTTTCCCAGCAGAATCTGAAAGGTTTATTTACCAACGAAATTAATGTCCAAAGTCTGTCACCTCTCAGCATTTCCACTAATCTAACTTACAAATACCAGGCAAGCATAGAACATTAAAAGTCAGAGCATGTCCTTGGGGACAGAAAGCAATGGTCACACTGTACCATTTATACAATATTTTCCCCCTAGGGATTTTGTGGTTGGTTTATCACGAGCACTTAAAAAAGTGTTTGAATCTTTATTTGTTATATAATAGCTGTGACATGGAGCCACGTTAAATACTTTTCTTGACTGATCTTGAATGACTCTGTCTTGGAATTTTAAATTTTAAACAGGACACTGGTCTCAGATGGGATTTGGGTTTCAGCTGATCATGAGCAATGTTATTTGAATTTCAGGACTTTGAATAGATAGTAAAACACATTTTGCCTCCTATAATTATTTTTTAATTTATGCTTTAATAATAATGTTGGTAATTATATTAATTCCAAAATGATATTTTCTGAAAAGAAATACGAGCATTCTTATCATTTTAATTTTAATTCTTGATATATATTTTGGACTAATCATTTTGAGTAGTGAAAAATTTATTATGTAATATTTAGTAAAACTAATTTTTGAGAATAAAAATAAAAATAAATCATACTGAAATAGTTTATAAGAAATGACAGCCATCAAGCATGATCTCTGCAAGATTTATAATTATGTTTTTATTGCTGAATTATTTTTTATAAAAGTAAAGCTTGTTTTCAAAATGGTCCATTTATCTTATCCATTTCTGATTTTGTTTGAACATAAATGATCCAATCAGGATTTGTGAAAGAGAATCTGATTTTTTACAAGGAAGGAAGTAATATTAGAAGACATTGGTTCCCTAAATTATCTGGCCCTTTGTTACCTCTTATAATACAGCAGAGGCCCATTCAGGAGAAAAAAGGTAAGTGGCAATACATTTTTCATAACAAAGTGGATAGAGCTGGCTACGTGATTACCCACAGAGGAGATTTTAGGTTCCTCCACACTCAGAGATTCCCACTTGTCAAAACTTCCTGTGGAGCATCATTCCTGGTGAACTGGACAATTGTTTCAGATTAGAGACCACTCTTAGACATCACAACGTTAGATTTCATGATTCTAAGATTTTTAAGTTTGGCTTTCATCTAACTTTGTGGTATCTCTCACTTTAAAGAAGTATGAAACATTTGTTTTCCACATTTTTATGACTTAATTTCAATACCCATGTTACACGACCTACTAACGTTGTTGTATTGTTTATTCTAGTTCACAAGTTGTAACAGTTTATTCTGAAAAGTTTAGGAGGGGTTCTTTTTATGTATGATATTTGGCTATCTCATATTATTATTCTGTTGTCAGATTTGGTAATAACCACATTCTAACAGAAAAAAAAAGATGCAAATCAAAGTATAAAGCATAGTTGGCTCATCTTAGTCTTAAATAAGGAGGAAAGACTATTTACTCTGTTAAAAGTAGGTGTTAAATCATTGAGGCACTACAGATCTTAGTAATTATTACCAAGAATATCAAGAATTTCATAGGTTTTTGAGGTTTCCTGGGAACCTGGAGTAGAAAAGACTCACAAGGAAGTAAAATATGTGTGTTCACTCTAACTTCACTGCCAAGTGAAGTGCAGCCTAATCCTGCTTTGTACTTGCCCCACTGCTCTGCATCAAAGAGAATGAGCAAAGTTGCTGCATGGACATATTGGTTCCACTCATTGAAATTAATAGCTGTAAGATACATGAAAACATATTTTCATTATAATCATATTTTCAAATTACTTAGCACACCAATAAAGGCAGCTTTGATTATTTACTGTTTATTAATACTTCCTTCTAGAAAACTGAATTTCTTCATCTAACAAAGTTAGATGAAAGCCAAACTTAAAAATCTTAGAACCCTGAAGTCTAATGTTGTGATGTCCAAGAGTGATATCTAATCTGAGACAACTGTCCATTTCACCAGGAATGATGTTCCACATGAAGTTCTGACAAATGGAAGTGCTGAGGAACCTAAAGTCTCATATGTGGGTAATCATATAGCCCTCAAATTAGGATTGCTAGATAAAATGCAGGATGCCCTGTATCAACCTACAAAAGCAGAAACCAGTTTAAGAATCAAGGTATTTATCTGGGATCAAAGAATTGCAATTCAGGGAGCATAGATTCAGGCTGAAGCCCAAATAGTGTCTCAATTACAGGGTAAAAGATGGGGGTTTTATGAGTAAAGGAAAGAGGTAATTAAATGAAAAGAAGAGGAAAAGAAAACAACTCTATTGGTGTTAATAAACTAAGTTGTCCCTGGATGTACGTAACTGGTTATTGATTCTGTCATCAAATAGAGAGTCCACAATCTGTAGTCTTATGATCAGTATGTCCATTTCTCTGTTAACTTCTCAGACAATTAGTTGTAAAATAACAGTAGTTTTAGACCATTCCAAAGGTTTGGCCCAGTCTAAGGTTCAAGATAGCAAAGCAGTTTCCCTGGAAAGGCAGCTCTGACTCCATTTAAAAATGGCCCCACCAAAGTAAATTTTGACATTTCCTCTTCTGATCAAGATTTTTTTTAAAGCATTGCTGATCAACCATTAGAAACCATCGCTTGCCCATTTAAACCATTATTGATCTCTCATTGCCAGGAAGGCTCATTCCTGGTATGTCATGTCCCACATAGGAGAGAAAGTGATTTTCTTAGGAGCCTTAAGCCCTATTTGAACAACAAGAGTGCCAGAGCAGACAAAAGCCTTATTGCGATGTTCCTTTTAGGGCAAACATTGTCTATAGTTCCTTGAAGTTTCTCAGGTAAAGGCTCATAAGCCTTAGTAATCATTTCAAAATCCTGAGTGACCATCATTGGAGTGGTATTTTATAACATTCAGCTATGCAGAAGAGACAAAATTTTACAACAGTTAGAATTCCTATAATAAATGCAAAATACTAAGTTAAAATTAGAGAATATACCTGAACCAGGAGGCAATTCTTGATAGTAGCCAGATAAAAAATTTAAAAACATGAGATGTCAGTAGACACAGTGTTTAGCCATTTGGCCTGTGCTTGGATTTTGTCTAGTTCAGTTTTTACTTCATCAGAGGAGTTTACTCAAGTACGACAAAAGGTGTTTATCACAGAACAAACCCCATCTTGCTCAGCTTGGAGGTAATCAAGAGTAAATCTATTATCTAATAGAACTTGTGTGAAGGAATACAGAGAGTTTTCTTGAGTGGCTATTGCTTTAGCCACAGATTTAGCAGTATTCCCCAGGGTTTTATATAAATTCCTGATCATATATTCATTCAGGGCAGTTCCTACCCACGGAAAAAGTATTATGTCAAATCTGGCAGCTTTACTGGGCTTGACGTTGTCAGGCATTGAACATCTTGAGTATGGATGCAGCCAGTTTCACATTTTAGACTGTGAAGTAGATTCAAGGTAATGCCTACAATAAAAATAAAATAAAATAATAAAATAAATGAAAGTTAATGCCCGACACTGAGTTTCTGATTGATCATATAATGAAATAGGTGTAACCAATAATCCAACTGCACAATGACCTCTAGTTTAATAGGGACTTAAACAGTGTATTTCCCATAGGTCTTTCCATCAAGTACAAGTGAAAATATACCCTAAGGGAGCACAAATCATGGAGTCACTATAATGAAATTAACTAAACCAAGAATTTGAAGAGTGGGAAAATTAATAAGTTTATCTGCAGTTAGAGTATGATTAAATTGGCAAAAATCAGGTAATGTTGATTTTTCATTTTTACAAATATGCCTTTTAAAGTCTTTGGAGATTTGATTGGTTAGGCAAGTAGTTCTAGGAGGAGTCCAAGTAAGCTTCATCTGACATGAAGATTCAACAGTAGAATTAATACAAGAAGTTAGTGGGGAATCACAAAAATCTTGGTAATTAAATGCACTAAAGGATCTTCAGATCATGTAGAGAGCGAGGCCTCTGATGACAAATACAACAGTTTGTCAAATTTCCTCCATATGCGAGGGATTGCGATATGCGAACAATGGAATTTTCCTTCCAACCAGAAAATAAGAAGAAAAAGGAAACAATAATCATTATCACCAATGTTTTGTCCTTTATATTATTCATGAGGTAGGAAGGGACTGGTAGAAATATGTAAGAAGAAAGAAAATAAGTCCAGTAACTAACACTGCACTTACAATATATGTCACAAATGGAGTTAATATTGTATCAAATATAAAGTTTATAATGATAAAATTAAAAGATGAAATAAAGGTATAGGCCATATAGACCTGTTCCAGAATGTTGGGTTAGCTGTCCACATCAGATGTCATCTGCTTTACTTCCTAGTAATTTTTAATTCTAAATTTCCTGCTGATTTGACAGTCTAGTCGAGTGCAGGATCTTTCCTTACACGAGAAATATGAATCCAATTAAGTTTGGCAACAAAGGAGTTGGCTAAGAGTACCTGAAATGGTCCTTTCCACCTTGGTTGTGAAGAGTCCTTTTGGAGATATCATTTCCAAGAAACATAATCACCAAGCTGTAGTTTTTGGTGTTTAATTTCTTCATCTTCCAGGAACACTCTATGAAAAGGTTGTTCTACCAGGCTGTGATTCTTGTCAACAGCTTTAATTATTCTTTTGCAATAGGAAAGCATATCTCTTTTAGTTAGTTTGCTATCAAAGCTAAATGTATATGTCAACAAGTAATTATCTCAAAGGGTGAAAGCTTATGTTTGCCAAAGGGAGAAAATATTAAATTTAGGAGGACCAGAGGAAATGCTTTCAGCTAGGTCAACATCAAGTTTTCCATAAATTTTTCTGATTGTTTTTTAATTATGGCCTTTTTGCTTTCCACCAATGTGGAGGATTGGGGATTATAAGCATGCTGAAAGTACTACAATATGGGCCATACTTCACATACTTGCTTCATAGTGTGGCTGGTGAAATGCATTCCTCAGTCACCGTGTAATTCAGAAAGGAAGCCTCAAGTAGGTATTATTTTTCAAACAGTTTCTTTGCCACTCTGTGGGCATAAGTTTTGCTGCAGGAGAAGGCTTCAAACCATCCAGAAAACATCCATACAATAACAAGAACATATTGATAATCTACACTAAGTAGCAATTGAATGAAGTTCAGCTGCATGTGCTCAAAGGATCCAGAGGGAGGAGATCTGAGGCCTCTGGGGACAAAAATAGTTTTTCTTGTGGGTGGTAAAGGAATGCAAAAACCAAAAAATTGGGTTTTCCAGGCATTTGGGAAGATACAAATAGGTGCCTTGGTTTCCCACAGCGCCGTTTAATTTACAGTCATTGTTTACTCATCTTAATTTTTCTGATTCAGAAGCAGACTGTTGCCATGTTACAAGGATATCAGGGCAGGAAAAGCCTGGTAATGGGTGTCATTTTTTGCAAAACAGAATAGATTTCTGTTGTTGCTGCCTTTGAATGAAGATCAGCTAGGGTATTTCCGTGATTCTCAGGATTAGTCCTTTTATTATTTATTTATTTATTTATTTAAGATTTTATTTCTTTCCTTTTTCTCGCCAAAGCCCCCCAGTACATAGTAGTATATTTTTCGTTGTGGGTCCTTCTAGTTGTGGCATGCGGGATGCTGCCTCAGCGTGGTTTGATGAACAGTGCCATGTCCGCGCCCAGGATTCGAACCAACGAAACACTGGGCCGCCTGCAGCGGAGCACGCGAACTTAATCACTCAGCCCCGGGGCCAGCCCCTAGTCCTTTTATTGTGAGCCTCAATCTTGATGAGAGACATACAACATTTTATATCAGGATGTATCAGACTTCCAAGAATTTCACATAATTTCTGGACCCACTTGCAACACATAAGAATAATACAAATAGAATCTATAAATTTAACATTGCTTCTCAATTGACAGTGTTTCCTATGTCATTTAACATACCCAATAAGCCTAATTAGTATAACATCTCTCTTTAAAATGATTATTTAGAATTTGATTTTGGAAAGTGTGTCAAAAATATTAAAAATGTTTTAAAACACTTGGTCAATAAGGTCTTAGGTCACTGTAAATAATCTTCAGTTATCCATTTAACCATTGTGACAGACTTTCAGGCAAATACAGAAAGTTAAACAATTGCAGGAAAATCCTTAGCTCTTGTAATTAAAGATCTGATAAAAACAGCACAAGAAATTATTTTGATAAAACATAAAATCCCTGCCTTTTAGACAGAATATTCAAAAGTAAAGAAGAACCTTTCATAATCTCTTTATCAAGATCAGACTGAAAGCTCAAGAAAACCTTGTCCTTTTAACGCAGAGAAAACCAAGTTCTAATTTTGCACAAGCTTACTTTTGATATTAAAACTCATCTCCTTAATTAAATTCATTCTAATATTAGCTTGACTTATGCATAAAACTGTTTTATCAGGGTTCCTTTTTGATAAACTTTTTATGACTTTCATTTTTTTTTACATTCAAAATTTGTCCTTTCCTTTTTCCCATAACCATTTTTACTTTAGGACAAATTTGCTTTCTTAACATAAATGTCTCCAATCCCTATATGTTATTTTACTGGAAACATTTTCTCATAGCAATAATTTTTTCCATGTTGCACAAGAAATGTTTCTTAATAGACTCAAACATCTTTAGTTTTTCTGTAATAAAAACCCAAAAGTAGATAACCCCATGTTTAGTAAGTAATGTCAAATATTTTATCTGAATTGGAAATGATCTAGATACTCAATAAAATTATTATTAACTCAATTTATCAAAATTCTCAGGTTTAAAGTTACCAAAAGGTTTTGAAGTTATTTTTAAGTACATATAGCATAACACACCATTATTGTTAAAACCTTTTATCTTACTTACATCTATTCAGTTTATTCATTCCTAATAATTATGT
Organism: Equus quagga; assembly: GCF_021613505.1. Lineage (NCBI taxonomy): Eukaryota > Metazoa > Chordata > Mammalia > Perissodactyla > Equidae > Equus > Equus quagga. Next base: position 49,262,687 of record NC_060274.1, on the reverse strand, counting down.
TTACATTACCTGTGGAAACTTCATGAGACATTAGACAAAATCAGCAATCATTCTAAGTTATTTTTTTGTGAACACATTTTACAACAGAGATAACATGAATTTGACTAGCAAACCCAGGTAAAATAAAAGTTGTTTATTCTCATGATACTGACTGTTGATAACTTTAAAGATATGTATGTTTTAATTAAATCAATGAACTTAAACTAGTTTGTATTTACTAAGCATTAATCCTAGATCATGTGAACTTGAAAAACACTTGGGTTAGTTTTTATATTTCTGAGAATTTAGAATACGCAATCCTTACAAGCACTTGACCTTTAAATCAACTAAATAGAACTCATTTACAAATCAATTATAGTAATACCATCTATAGGTAGAAAAAATGCCACACATCAACAACACGTGTATAGAGAGACACAAACATAGAGACCCCTCGGCTATTATTTTACAATTATTGCCGTGAATCATGTACAGTAATGAAAAAACTCACTAGTTATGAAAGAATAGTTGGATCCAAATTTAATTTTGGTGGTTGGAATAGATTAAGTTTATCTGCTCAGGTGGGCTAAAGGTTTTTACTACTATTTGTGGAGAAGATTTTTAAGATTTGTATTTGTCCTTGATGAACAATTTTATGGAGACTGTGGCAAGGGAGCCTTTATAGCAGTTTGTATTTTAAACAGCTTTCTTTTCCCTTTTTCTTTCCTTCAGTCTTAGGAATCAAGGATATTCTAGATAAGAGTTCCTGGGAAGAGACCTGGTAAAACTTTTACATCTCAAAGTCACAGAGAAAGAACGCACACTCTTCCAAGAAGGACTGGTTTCTTAAGGCCAGAATACTTATAAGCCTTTTGAGACAAGTTGGAGAGGCTTTGGAATTGATGAAGAGGAATGAGTGGACTTTGGAATACCTCTAGAGCTGCGTTTCCAGGTTGCAAAGTTTTCTAAGATGTAACTTAAATGACATCATAGGTTGATCCACTCAATCAACTACATTATCATCAATGTGCTTCTTTTCCGCTGGTTACATAGTTTTATTTTAACTTAGGGGAGAAGGTCTAAAAAAAAAACATCTATCAGTCTCTGAATATCAGCTTCCAATTTGGCCAAATTTCTGATAATAAAGTTATTAAATTCCTTCAAATATCTTGTCAGGTTTCAGCCAGATGAACAATAAATATTTCTGGCAGTATTAAACAACTCTATAGATTTTTAGTCTTAAGTTCACCTTGGCTGTTTAAGGGAATAACATAGCAGTTTAGCAGGAAAATCCTCAGAGTCTTGTGAACTTTGGTGGGGGGGGTGGGGGTGGCATATGGGGGCCCTGCTTTGAGAGTAGACATAGAGTGTCTGTAAGGCCATTAACTTGGCAAGCTTTTGTTTATGATCATGTACTCTTTTCTTTTAGGTACCTCTTATATCTTTAATTTTTCATCAGCTTTTTGCAACAAAACTTTCAATGAAGCTATTTTCAAATTTTGAAGCCTTTGCTTTTAAGTACATTTTTAAAAATGATCTTATTTAATTAAATGTTCCTCATAATGATCATTATAATTCTAGGTTTTAATTCCCCTGATGGCTGGAAGCCATTTGGTAGGACCCTAGCCACAAATGAAGTTCAATCCTCAATTCTACTCAGGCGTATCTGGCTGCAAATAAAGTGCAACCAACATTTCTGTCCAGTCGTATTTTTGGGTCCTTCACCAGATGATTATCAAGCCAAGTTCTCAGAACATCAAAGAAGGTTAGTAAGATTTTGCTGGTTTTGTAAATATTTACAGCTTCTGGGATCATGGTTCTTAAGCAGATGTGCCAGAAGCTGGCATGTTAACCCTTTAGAAATTAAAAATCTCACTTAATTTGTCCAATCTTAAATCCATGGTTCCCAAATTTAGTGTGCAAAAAGACAAGTTTTGGAAGATTAAAAGAGCGCTAAAGTGGACACTGTAATTTTAAATCATCTTTAGCCCATTGATACAAATATTTCTAGGAAGAAGGACCTTAGTAAACGCAGTTGGAGCTCAATAAGGGAGGAACTCTTCAGAAATTTTTAAGAAATTGTGAGTCTCATGTTAAAGAAAAGTGCACCACAGGGCTAACAATAGAGGAACCCCTACCAAGTGGAGCCCATTAATTTAGTTGGAATCCTTACCAAATTGGATAATCCTCCCAAACAGCAACAGGCACGAACTGCTGTGAGCTGGCAGAAATAGCGAAACCCTTCCAAATGGGAACAGCCACAAGCCAGTTTTGAGACAATTGTCCCTGCTGAGCAATTGCCCCCAAATCCTAAAGAAAGGCAATGACCTCAATCAAAAAGAAGGAGATCAGAGCTCGAGAGGACTCATGGTCAGAGGAGATGGAGGTGTGTGGAAACGGTAAACACAAGGGGCTCATATAGGTGCTGTACCTGGTTCCAGGGGATGCCAGACTGTGAAAGTGAGATCACTTCAACTTGCACTTTATGACACCATATGTCGAACTACAAAAACAGAAACAAGTTTAAGAGACAGAGTGTAAATTTGGGATCAAAATAAGTATCTGGGGAGCATGGATACAGGCTGAAGCCCAAATAACATCCCAGTTACAGGGTGAAAGAAGGGCCATTTTATGAGGAAAGGAAAGAGGTAATTATGAGAAAGGAACCAGCCTAACAAGACAAAGCCATCTGCAAGACCCCTGGCCTAACAAGATAAGGCCCTTAACCAGTCAGCAAGCTAGGAGAATCAGATAGAGGCCACCAAGATCCATATTCTGAAGCCTCTGGACTTTCCTGGGTTTATGCATGTGCTTTAGCACCTAGGAGTCCACTGAACATGACCCTAGCCCCTCTACCATACTAAAATCACACAAAGGGGTGGAGCGCTAGCATGCTAATGTTACACATGTCTCATGTAGTAACATGCTGTTACTGAACCCGAAGTGAGTTCGCTCACTCGTTGCACAGCAAGCCAATCTCTGACACTGGGTGTGGTGGAAGAAAGTAGGAATTTTATTTTTGGACAGTGCTGAGGAAGGAGAGAGGGCAGCTAACGCTGAAATCCCAAACTCCCTGAAAAGCTAAAAGTAAGGGTTTTTATTTGGGGTTTTAGGTAGGGGAGGGGAGCATATGGCCTTGCTGGTCGGAGCTTTCCCACCAGCCTGTCTTTGGCCTTGAGACACTTGCAGAGAGGAGGAAGCCTATGACCTTGCTGGTCAGCAGCTTTCCCACCAGCCAGTATCTCTTTGTGGGGAGGAGATAATCCAGGTGCTTGTCCTTGACAGTGTCTGTCTCCATGGAGGATAGTGGATTCTGGAGCCAGGAAGCCAGAGAGTTAGCAGGGAATGAGTGTTTGGCCATATATGCTGGGTTTAAAGTGGGGAAACTGATATCAGGGTCGATATCAACGCTAGGTGAGTGTGCAGGCACAAGCATAACCCACCTCCACATGCCATGACAAGATACTCTTCCTCAACCTTTGCCCAATAAAAGCCCCACAATTCTGTTCCCTTATGAGCCAATCACTTGCCCCTTTCCTTTTTGCATCAGCTCCCTGTGCCTCTTCTGTTCACAAGCTAGTAAACTTTTACTTTTCTGCCTGGGTTGGTTGTCCCTCTTGATTTCCATCCTGGGGGACAAGAACCCAATGTGCTGGTAATAATTATATAAAAAGAAGAGGAAAAGAAAAAAATTCTATGAGTGTTAATAAGCTAAGTTGTCCCTGGATATACATAATTGGTTACTGATTCTATCTTCAAATAGAAAGTCCATAATCTTCAGTTTTGTGATCAGGATGTCCATTTCTCTTTTAACTTCTCGAACAATTAGTTGTAAAACAATGATGGTTCTAGTTCATTCCAAAGGTTTGGCCCAGTCCAACTTTCAAGACAGCAAACAGTTTCTGTAGAAAGGCAGCTCCAGCTCCATTTAAAAATGGCTCTACTAGGGGGCAGCCATGGTGGTGTAGTGGTTAAGTTCTCACACTCTCCTTTGGCGGCCTGGGGTTTGCAGGTTTAGATCCTGGGACTGGATCTACACACTGCTCATCAAGCCATGCTGTGACAGTGTTCTACATACAAAATAGAGGAAGATTGGCACAGATCTTAGCTCAGTGGCAATCTTCCTCAAGCAAAAAGGGGAAGATTGACAACAGATTAGATCAGGGCCAATCTTCCTCACCAAAAAAAAAAAAAAAAGTCCTACTGAAGTCAATTTTTATATCAGTTAAATTTGAATTTCATATAAATAAAGAAGCTTTTTTTGTATAAATATGTTTAAAATATTGTATGGGTCATACTTATCCTCAAAAAAAATTGTTTATCTGCCCATATTTTTTTGCTAAGTCTGGAAACCTTACCTCAAGTACATATGTTGGGAGGAAAATCTTTCCCTCTACAAATTTAGGTCTGAGTGGTCTGAAAATAGACAGATTAACACAAAACAGAGAATTATGCATGCAGGTGCGTTCAGATGGAAAGTCTCTCTGAATAGGCAGGATAAGGGTTTATATATCAATTAATAGAGTAAGAGAGGTGGAGTAGGACTTCTATGGGATACAAATATGTTTTTAGGGGAGACAAATGAGCTTTTAGGGTAACAAATCGAAGGCAGAATGGTTGTTGAAAATGTTTGTTCATGTAATTTCTCATCCCTGTCCTAATAGTCATTCTCTTTCCTGGTTGGAATCTCCTCCAGAGGGGATTTGTGGCAGCTTCACTCTTAGAAGCCTCTGCTTTTAGTCAGAAAAGAGAATCCCCAGAAAGGTTTCTTTCTGCAACTGCTGGATCTCAAATGTCTGCAGTTTAAATATCCATTATACTGCTGTGAATTCCTTCCCATACATACATTGTGGCTAGTGCATGTTAGTACAATATTGGTGGAAGGTAATTTGGCATTATCTAGATCGTTATCTATTGGCTAAAGAATTAAGCTTCATGATATTCATTCTACAATGTACAGACAGGCTTTTACAAAGGTACATTTTGTTCTGGAATGCATATAACATTGAATTTTGTTTTAGAGTAGTGAATAAAAAAGCAAACAAATAACATCTTAATTGTTCATCAAAAGAGGACTGGTGATATAAATTTGATGAATGTATATAATGAAATACTAAGTAGCCCTTACAAAGGGTAAGCTAGATTTATTTACACTAATGTAAAAACTAAGCAATATTATGATATAAATTCTTCCTGCATTCCGTTGTTCCTAATAACCATATATGATAGTAATTTTAAGTGAATCTTATGTGAGGCTACAAATACTAAATTCTTACTATGTGCCAAGCCCTGTTGTTAGAGCTTTATGTATATTAATGACCTTACTCCTCACAATGGATTTATAAATTGTGTATAATTCTTAATTATTTTTTATGAAATAGAAGCACAGAGAGAAGAAGTCACTTGTTTGAGGTCACATAGCTAGGAACCAGAACTTAAAGATTTGGAATTTTGGAACTTAAAGATTTTACCTGTCCCTATTCAGACGCCCAAACGGAATCAAAGTCAGTATAAGCTGAAGGGATCAGAGACAGAATATGATGAAGGAAGGCTCTCAGACTTCTTAGATCCCACAGGACCTGACCATAGAGCTATCTGCCAGCAAATCTGTGCTATTCTTCAAGACAAACAAAGAACGAGCCCAAAGTTGATTTAGAAATCATCAAGGATGCCTCCTCAATTTCAAATAGGGGTGACTGTGTCAGTTTTTGAACTCCAGATAACAGCTACCCGGAGCCTTGGGTGTGCAATCCTCATCCTGCAGAGCCTTAGTAGTGTGACCCATCCCTGAAGAAGGTAGAGCTATTGCTCTAAGGGTTCCCTAAGATAGGAACATCACTCAAGAAGGCTGAACCATGAAACCAAAGGGGATTATTCCCATGCCTTAAGATCTAATGCTATTTGCCTTGCTAGGTTTTGGACTTGCTTGAGACTCATCATCCCTTTATTCTTTCTGATTTCTCCCTTTTAAAGTGGGAACATCTATCCTATGCCTATCTCATTGTGTTTTGGAAGCACATAACTTATCTGGTTTCACAAGGTCATGGTTGGAGGGGAATTTTGCCTCAGTATAAGTCATACACCAAGTCTCACCCATTTCTGATATAGATAATAATTAGGTGAGACTTTGGACTCTAGACTGTTGAGTTGATACTCAAAAAGGTTAATATTTGGGGGACTGTTGGGATGGACTGAATATATTTTGCACATGAGGAGAACGTGACTTTTGGAGGACCAACTGTGGAAAGTTATAGACTGAAAATTTGTCCTCCCCAAATTCATATGTTGAAGTCTTAACCTTCAATGTTATGGTATTTAGAGGTGGGGCCTATGGGAGATAATTACTTTTACATGAAGTCATGGGAGTGGGGCCCCCATAATGAGATTACTGCCCTTAAAAGAAGAGAAAGAGAGATCAGAATTCTCTCTCTCCTCTGTGTTAGGATACAGTGAGAAGAAGGCAAGCTAGGAAGAGGGCTTTTATCAGGGTCCAAATCTGTCAGTGCATTGATCTTATACTTCCCAGCCTCCAGAATTGTGAAAAATAAATGTGTGTTGTTTAGGCCATTCAATTTATGATATTTTGTTATAGAAGCCCGAGCTGACTAAGACACTATGCTTTAGTATTTGGGCAGTATTTGAGATATCTTTGTCTGGGACAAGGCAGAAGGAAAGGATTCTGGAAAGAGATGACGTGTTCACTACATGACTTTTGAGAGGACAAAAAGCACTGGACACCGGGAAGCTTCTAGCCACGCTAAGGAAGAATAGAGAAGACAAATTACTAATATCAGAAATCAAAGATGGGCCATCGCTATAGATTCTATGGACATTAAAAGAAAAATAAAGAAATACTATGAACAACTCTATGCCTACCAATTTGATAACTTAAATAAAATGGGCCAATTCCTTGTAGATGCAAGCTGCCAAAACTCACACAAGAAATAGACAATCTATGTCTATGTCCATATGGAAATTGAATCAATAATTAATAACTTCAGAAAGCACCAGGTCCAGATGGGTTCACTGGTGAATTCTACCAAATGCTTGAGGAAGAATTTACACCAATTTTCTACAATCTTTTCCAGAGGATAGAAGCAGAGGGAATACTTCCTAACTCATTCTATGAAATTGTCATTACCCAGATACCAAAACCAAACAAGGGCACGACAAGAAAATAAAACTACAGACCAGTATCTCTCATTAACATAGATGCAAAAGTACTTATATTAGCAAATCAAATCCAACACCGTGTCAAAAAATATATGCACCACGATGAAGTGGGATTTATTCTAACTATGCAAGGCTGGTTCAGCAGTTGAAGATCAATTAACACAATCCATCACATCAACAGGCCAAAAAGGAAAGAATGCATGATCATATCAATAAATGAAGAAAAAATATTTGACAAAATACAACATCTATTCATCATAAAAACAGTATACTAGGAGTTGTCATTTGTTTCTGTTTATTTAATTTTTGAAGAAATGTAATAAAATAGTTCAAAATTTTTAAAATATTTCTTATGGTCCTCTCAGAGGTGGCTCCTACTCACCACTACAGCCTCATGTCTTGCTTCTCTTCCTTCAAACACAGTATCATTCTATGATAAACTATTCACAATTCTGCTAAATCAAAGCTCTCTCTCTTCTACATATATTTTGTTCCTGTCACTTTAAACATTCTTTCTCCACTTTTTCCATTATGTTTCAGCTTAGCTATCACCTAATCAAGAAGAATATTTCTGAATTCCTCAGACTCTATTAGTCTCCCCTCCTGTGTACATCAAGGCTATCAAATTCTTACCCTTTACTTACAATTCTCTCACTAGATAATCTTTTGTCCTTCTGTATGTATACCCTTTCAATTTCCATTAGATTGTGCATATCTTGGAGGCATTTACTGTATTGTTTGTTCACCATGAGATGCAATCAGATCTGTGCTCAAAAAGCATTAACTTGGTAGTGTCAGCTGATTCCAATTCACATGGTCTCATGGCATGAGGAGGGGATGGTCTTGAAAGGTATATTTAAAATTTTTAGGAATTCGAAAAGATTTAAAACATATGTAGTGAAGGTCATAATAGAGCCCAGGTTCTCAATTTTGGCTCTATGTTGGAATCATCTGGCAGTTTTAAAAAATACTTGGGCTCAATGATTTCTTTCCATAAATATTTAGATGTAATTGGTGTGGGTACAGTATGAGCACTGGAATATTTACACTTTCCTAGTTGATTGTAGTTGCAGAAAATTTTTAGAACCATTGCAATAGGTCATGAGCAGAATGGTGAGTGAACCCAGGATTGCAGATTTACAGACACGACACAATTTATAAGCAATTAGTGAAATGTTTTACCCATACAGCTCTAATTCAATGAGTTCAATGTTTATAGTAAGTCAACGTATCTTTCAAGTCAAAGACATTTCAACAACAACAAAAATGAGGAGTGATCACTATTTCTTGGCCAATACCTAACGTGTTAAATGTATAGATTCATCAAATGCTGGGACTTTTAAACTAATTAGAACATTTGAAAAATTTTCTCCTAATTCAAACAGTTTCAAGTCACCAGACACTAGTTTGAAGTTTTTCTTTAGTTTATTTTTCTTGAGTTTAAACAACTCAAACTTGATAAATAGGCCTCTTCCAACTTAAGGGTTATAAATGTGTTATTCCCATGGATTTATACACAATGGAAACAGATTAATACTCACCTCATTTATTAAATTTTACTTAGAGAAGCCACACTCCCAAGAGTGAAAGAATAGATACAAGCAATAAAATAAATTTCCTATATAATGTTAATTAACTATAATAATTCACTTGTTTATTTAGTAAATATAAAATTTGTCATGTTTTATTATAACTGTACCATAACTCTATTCTAGATGCCAGGAATACAATTAAATAAAATTTGGTACCTGCCTGATGTAGGAAAAAATGAATAATTCATGGATTAGAACCTGATGCAAAAGAGGATAATGAAAGATTGTACATGGTGTTCAGCATAGTGAGAACTTGGTACTTAGTCACAAATGAATTATTAACAGCAGCAATGAAGAAAGTAACACTGGGAATAAAGCTAGTGGACAGTAAGGAAGAAGACAATTGGGTGAAAAGTGGGAGAAAGGAATACGGATTTGTCCTGTGTACATAATTTGGGTAACAGGATAGAAGTTGGTATTCTTTATATAGATAACATGGGGTCATTGCTTTGGAGTGAAAAGTAAATTTGGTTTAGGCTTTGTGGAGTTGAGTTTGATTTATCAACCAGGCAGTTATTGATAAAAAGTCAAAAACTCGACACAGATACTTGAGCTGGACATGTAGGTTTGACCATCATAAACTTGGCTGAAACCACAGCTTTGTAGGTGGTTACCCATTAAAGTGCATAGAGTCATAAGAGCAGAGAGACAAGGATCTATCTGAGAGTAAAACGCATTTCAGGTGTTAACCATGATGATTAACCTACAGCAGAAACTCATACAGAAGAAGAGAATGTAAAGAGGAAACCTCATATATCTGGAGTGCATTGTGTCTGACTATATAGTCTTCTTAGCATAGGCAAGTGGTTCCTTGCCTTCTAGTCTACAGTTTGTTTGAAGTTTGAAGTGAATTAACAGTCTCCTTTGAAAAAAAAGCTCATTTGGCCTGTAATGGTCATAACATTTTTACATTAGCCATATCTCTGTGCTAGGAATAGCATTTGTGGGCAAATAAAATTTTGAGCAAGAATTATGTATCTGATATTATTCTGGCTACTTTATGGATGTTATTCATTGTAATAAAATTAAAGGTCTTTTTTTTTTCTTCCACATACTCTGTGTGTGGAACTATGTGAGATCTTTAGTGGTGCATACATGAATGACAACCAATTCTTAGTTTCAAGTAGGGACATATTTTGTTCTCAAGTTGCTAAATGGAGACATATTTGAGGTACTAAATTAGAGATAACTCAATAAGAAAACGATTAGTACAAATTTACAAATGAGGAAAACACTGAGATAGGATTTGAAGAATAATTTTTAGCTAATAAAAGAAAAAAGATACACTTCAGATAAAAGCACACAAGTATGTAGAAACACGCTGAGAACTGAAGGTATTTGGGTTTGGGGTGGTGGTAAACAGTATGAGGAGAATTTGTGATTCATAAAAGCAATACATGTGGTTGGATTGATGGTGCTAACATTAAATTATAACATAGATTTTAAGAAAGATATTTGGGGAGTAGAAATAGATTGAAATTGAACTAAAACATTATACTGTATTAAGTTACTTGAGGTAGTGTCACATTATTTCCCCAATTGGCATGGCTTAGGATTCATTATGTCTCAACAAATTAGACCTTGAACAATGCAGAAAGTGAAGGGGTTGAAGCTCATGCACTATTCAGCCTTAATGTGCACATGGAAAATTCTGAGTGATGACTGTGAGTTTTAGGAGTAGTTTTTGAGTGAATCTTCTTAGTATTAATGGCAAACAGTGAAGAAAAGACCTGGAAAGCAAGTTAGGTTGAACCAGGAATAAATCATAAAATCAACAAAGGCAAGTATTAAAACAGAATGGGAAAATTGTCAATAATTAGATTATAACAAATGAGGTTAAATGGGTTGTCTGGCAATGGGAACAGTAAGTCATCTTTGATCACCAGAAGAGAAAAAAAATGAAACAAAACAATAACAGGTTGCTGTGCACATGAGTGGAAAGGAGAAGATATGAAAAAGACGAGTTAGTGGCACCAAAATATATGTTATTTCCCAAAGTAAACCTTGAATATGATTGATAGTGTATTTTGTACAAAAATAAACACTTCAGAATACTATATGGTATATGTGGAGATAATATGCAAACTGATATATTACTAAATGGCAATAATTCAAACCACATGGTTCTAGTCAAGGAATGGACAGAAAGATCAGAGGAACAGTTTGCATAGTGCAACAACAGGCTCTAGTTTGCATAATTATAGTACTTAGATTGAATTGACAACCTCAGATGTCAAAAGGTTATTGCCTCCTGATCCCTGGATCTCAGCTATGATAATGTTTTCTTGAACTCAATCAATCAATCCTGAGTAGTTTCATCATTCTTCACTTTCATGTTCTTAGAAGAGATGGTAGTATTCCTGGTGGACTAGTTAGGGATCTCATTATAACTCATTTTTGAAGTCCCAGTCTAAGGCCTTCTCTTTTTAGAACTTCGGAGGATTTTTAAAGCCTCTGTTTCCCTGTATTAAATTCCTCTCTGCTTATGTTTAGAGTAAGGAAGAAAGAAAAGGAGAAGGGAAAAGAAAAGGAGTAATATGAGAAGAAATGTGAGTTATGGCTCTAAGCTTGTAGAAAGGGGAGAACCAGCATGATATATTAAAATGAAGCTGATAGATCATAAAGTATGATATTTTCAGAAAATAAGAACATATCAGGATATCTGATTACATGAAAATGTAAATTTCTATGTAAAATAACAAAGGTGTTATTCAATGTACTTGGAAATACATTCTGCAAATGTAAAAAACAAAAAAACAGAAAATAGCCAGAAACATGGTAAGGAAAAAATAATCTTCTAAGTCAGTCTTTGGTAAAAGGGAAAATCAAAACTATATACGGTTTTGTAAAAATTATAATGAGATAACTATATGAACAATCTATAAACTCTGTAGAGGAAGATTTCAAATCCAGGCAATCATAAAATAATGAAAACAAATGAACTTCACATTCAAAGATAAGACATGAATAACCAAAACAAAATAAAAAAATTAGTAGGTTTAAATGACTAGTGATGAACAGGGTAAATAATATATTACATAAAACTAAAATTAATGTAATTAAAACCTCAATGTTATAATTTATATTATATGTATGACAGGTAGGAAGAAAAATATTTATAAGTGAAGAGCCATTACAAATCAAAAGCAAAAAACTTAAAACCTAGAAGACAATTGGGCAGGTTATATGATAAAAATTTCTTTCAAGTGGAAAATGGGTAGTGAACAAGGAAAATAGAGTACACGTCAATAACAATAAAATACAAATTGAAATAATGGGATAACGTTTTAATTCTCAGATAAGAATATATTAAGACTTAAGTCGTTGTTTCTAAATCACCAAGATAAAAAATATCAACTAGAATTCAACATTAAACACCTTTTAGCATGCAATTATTAAAATAAATTATACAACCTATTATTTCCTGACACAAAAATATTTTCAAAATCTGTTGGTTTTTTTTTAAATCCTGCTTAAAATGCCACAATGTAACTATAGTTTTCATTTTCTATGGTTCAAAGCTTGTGTGTGTGTGTATGTTTCTGTGTGTCTATGTAAGAGTACACTTATCTGAGGAATACATTGGAAGCATTGCCAGCAAGCTTTTTATCAGTAGCTGTCTCTAGCTTTCAGATTTCGAGGTGATATATTTTTTCATCAATACTTTACATATTTCTAATTGTTTTACATTTTTTAATTTTTTATAATTTTTAAATAAAATTTCATATCTCTGAAAAATTATAATCAATATTGAAAAATTGAAAATTAAGCTTAGAAAAATACCAATAATATTATAAAAGAATATTTTGCAGTATAGCAATGATTCATAAAAACAAATAAAATGATTTTTAAAAAATTGTGCCAAATATATAAGCATATAATTTCTAGAATAGATACGTCTAGTGGCTAAAATTTAAAGTCTGGCTTTATTAGCGGCTAAATAAATGTTAATCCTAGTAACCATGTAGGGTATTTTATTTTTGCCCATCAAAATAACATGACCTAAAAATTCTCGGTGCCAAGAATACACAATGGGGATAGGATAGTCACTTCAACAAATAGTGTTGGGAAAACAGAATATCCACATGTAAAAGAATGAACATGGACCCTTATTTTACACCAAACACAAAAATCAACTCAAACTGAATCAAAGACTTAAACAAAAGATCCAAAACTGTAAAACTAGTAGGAGAAAGCATAGGAGAAAATCTTCATGACGTGTTTCGACAATGATTTCATGGTGATAACACCAAAAACATAGGCAACAAGAACAAAACCAAATAAATAGGACTACATTAAACTGAAAAGTTTCTGCACAGCAAAGGAAACAATCAACAGAATGAAAAGGCAATCTGTGGAACGGGAGAAAATATTCACAAACCATATATTTTGCAAAGAATTTGTTATGGATGGACTGTTTGTGCCCTATCAAAATTCATATGTTGAAATGCTAATCTCCGATAAGATGGTATTAGGAAGTGAGGCTTTTGGAGGCTATTTAGGTCATGAGAGTGGAGGCCTCATGAATGAGATTAGGCCCTTCTAAGAAGAAAGCTTTTTCCTCTCTCTGTTCTCCTCCACGTGAGGATACAATGAGAAGACAACCAAGTCAGTACGTGGGCTGTCACCAAACACTGGATATGCCAGCAACTCTAACTTGGACTTTTCAGTCTCCAAAACTGTCAAAAATAAATGTTTGCTTTTTAAACCACCAAGTTTATGATAATTTTTGTTATAGTAGCCTGAACTAAGACAGAAAATTGAAAGTGAAAAATGGAAGTGCAGCTGTAACAAATACCTGAAGATGTACAAGTGGCTTTGGAACTGGGTAATGGGTAGAGAACAAAAGAGTTCTGAAGTGCTTGCTGAAGGCAAGGCACTACAGAATGGGTCATGAGCGAAGTAGTTATAAATATCAGCCATGACCATGTGACCAGTTATGAATACAATGTGCATATATGTGTATGTATGCATGTATATCTTTTTTCTTTGTTCTCCCTTCGTCCCTTATTGTGTAACATAAGATATTTAAGTTATGGGATATCAAGGAGAAGAATAGCAATACTCACAGACTATACTTCCTTTTCTCTGGAAGGGGTTAGCGTGTGTTTGGTTGTAAATACATGTTAGGCAGAATTATGACCCTGTTATTGTCTATATTTAGAGATTCAATATGACTAAGGAGATGCATACGAGTGCCAAGTTGACAACAGGTGGAATTGTAATGGTTAATTTTGTGTCAACTTGACTGGGCCAACGAGTGCCCAAATTAAACGTTATTTCTGGTTGTGTCTGTGAGGGTGTTTCTGGATGAGATTAGCATTTGAATCATTGGACTCAGTAAAGTAGATTGTCCTCCATAATATGAGAAATTATCCAATCCATTGAAAGCCTGAATAGAACCAAAAAGTGCAGGAAGGGGGAATTCACAATTTTGCTTCCTGCCTGCCTGTTGAGCTGGGACATTGATCTTGTCCTTGGACTGGGATTCACACCATTGGCTTCCCTGGCGCTCAGACCTTCAGACTTGGACCAGAATTAACACCCTTGGCTTTCCTGAATCTCCAAATTGCAGAGGCAGGTCATGGGACTTCTCAATCAATTCCTCATAATAAATATTTTTCTATACAAATATTTCCTTGGCTCTGTTTTTCTGGAGAACCCTGATTAATGTGGAGTTAATCTCCAAAATATATTAGTAGCATCTACAAGTCAATACTGAAAAGAAAAACTAATACTTTGGTTAAAAAATGGACTGAGAACTTGAATAGAAATTTCTCCAAAGAAGACTTACAAATGTTTAACAAGCACGTGAAAAAATGCTCCCTATCACTAATCAAATGTAGAATGTTATATCCACTATGGAAAACAATATGGAGATTCCTCAAAAAATTAAAAATAGAACTACTATATTATCCAAGAATTCAACTTATAAGTATTTAGCCAAAAGAATTGAACTCAGGATCTCAAAGAGATATTAGCACTCCTATGTTCATTGCTGCACTATTTACAATAGCCAAGATGTGGAAACAACTTAAATATCCATGGCAGATGAATAAAGAAAAAATGATATATGTGTACAATGGGATTCTGCAATATGCAACATGGATGAACCTTTAGGATGTTATGCTAAATGAAACAAACCAGTTACAGAGACAAACATTGTATGATTCCATTTACATGAAGTATCTAAATAGTCAAATTTATAGACAATAGCAGAATGCTGGTTAGCAGCATCTGAGGTGGAGGAAATGGGAGTTACTAATCAATGGGCATAAAGTTTCAGACAAGCAAGATGCATAAGCTCTAGTGATGTGCTGTACAACATTGTACCTATTGTCAACAATAATGTATTATACAAGAAAAATTTTTTGAGAGGGTAGATCTTGTGTTACATGCTCTTACCACAATAAAAATAAAAAAAAATCTTTGCATCTACTTTTGTATGGAGTTCAGTTATATTTAGTAAACAACAATAAGTAATAAATTAATCATACATTGTGAATCCATGCTTACAAGCTTAAACATATTTTTAAAAGTAATTCTAACTCTTTTATTACAGGTAAATTTAAGGTATGGAAAAACCATCATTTCACCATTATTTATAATGTAGATGCTTCTATCAATCATGATATCCATCAAAGAGGAATTTACATAGCCTGAAACATGTGATCAACATATCCCAAAGGCTGAGGCACTTTCTTTCCTCTTCTACTCTGAATGCACACGAGTTGTAAATAAAATCGAAAAAAAAATGGGAAACCAAAAATATATAGGTGGGCTCCGTAACAGGATTAATATTTTTATGAGCTATGAACTAGGCTCAGAAGAGAAGTGCAAAAGTTAACAAGGTCTACTAGATTACAGTCTAAAAACTGGTAGCGGCCTCCTGGAGGTATATCCCTGGGAAGTAAAGCATAAGCACAGTAAAAAATAAACGTGCTATCACTCCAGGCATGGGGGTTGGGGGGGGGGGGCATGGAAAGAGAGAGAAAGATGCTCACCAGAGCATGAGGCTTTTAATTTTTAGTAGGTGTCAAATGCTTATTGTCCCAATACCAACTCAAAAAGTTATAGGAGTTGGAGAACTGACCTACCTGATTTCAAGACTTGATATAGAGCTTCAATAATGAAGACGCTGTGATTCTGGTGAACAAATAGATATATAGCTCAACGGAACAGGACAGAGAGTCCAAAATAGACCCACACAAAAGTGGTTAATTGATTTGTAAGAAAGAAACAAAGATGATTCAATGGAGAAAGGTAGTCTTTGCAACAAATGGTTCTGAAGCAATAGATATCCATACTCAGGAAAATGAACTTCAACCTATATCTTACACCCTATATAAAATTAACTCAAAAGGGATCATTGACCTAAATATAACATGTAAACTATAAAACTGTTATTAGAAAACAGGAGAAAAACCTCTGTGTCCCTAGGTTCAGCTACAGTTGTAAGCTGCTACACCAGAGTATGATTTATGAAGGAAAAAAAGGTAAATTAGATTTCAACAAAAATTTTTTAAGAAGTTTGCTCTGTAAAAGACATTCTTAAGAGAATGAAATAAAAAGTCACAGACTGAAAGAAAAAATGGGAAAATCACATTGGATAAAGGGCTTATAACCAAAACATGTAAAGAACTTCTAAAATTTAACAACAAGGAGATAAACAACTTTAAAAAAATGGGAAATAGATTTGAATAGACATTTCACCAAAGAAGATATACAGTTGGCAAATAAGTACATGCAATGATGCTTGACATCATTGGTCATTATAAAACTGCAAATTATACCCACAATGAGATACCTCTAAATACTTTTAGGATTACTAAAATTTAAAAAATATATGATATCGACAATACCAAGTGCAAACAAAGAGTCTGAGACATAGAAATCTCATTCATTGATGGTTAAAATGAAAAATGCCACAGACACTTTGGAAAACATTTCATTAATTTTTTTTATAAAGTTAAAACATAAATTTGCCATATGACCCAGGAGTCCCACGTATTTCCCCAAGAGAAATGAAAACTTATATTCACACAAAACCTTGTATTGGACATTCGTAATCTTTTTACCCATAATTGCCAAAAACAACATAAATGTTCTTCAATGGGTAAATGGATAAACAAAGTATGTTACATTCAACCCATGGAATACTATTCAGCAATAACAAGAAAAAAACTATTGATGCATATAACAAATGGTTTAATCTCAAATGCACTATACTAAATGAAAGAATCCTAGAGTCAAAATGCCAAATACTGTGTGATTCCACTGAATGACATTCCAAAAAAAGGCAAAAGTATAGGGACAGAAGTTGGCAGGGGTTGAGGGGGTGGGTATTATTTAAAAGGATTAGCATGAGTGAGTTTTTTGGAGAGTGATGGAAGTATTATGTCTTGACATGGTAGGGATTCCATGACTGTATTTTTGAGGACCCAAAGAAGTTAATTTTGCTCTATGTTCATTAAAATAAAATAATAATTTAATAAATGGTTATACGAAAGTTAAAGTTTATATTATTTAAAAACTCCTGCCAGTTTCAAGACCATGAAAAGAAGTGGGGGCTTTATGAGGAAACATAAGCCACCAAACTGTACACATATGACCAGCACTGCAAGTTTTTCAAATGTTCTCAGATTTTCTTCCCCTTGCTGTCAAGATTGAGTTCTCCCCAATACTCAGGATAAATGATCAGATATCCTCAAATAATTTAAACCTTTCACTTCATAAAAAGGAGACTAAAGACAAACCTTTTAAAAATGAAAGAAGGGAGAAAAGGTCTTCTAATGGTGAGTCCTTTTCTAAAATTAGGTAGTGAAGGAGAACAAAGGATACAACTCTTTGTAATGATATTTTTCACTACCATTTGCTTATTCCAAATTTTCTGTAATGTGCATCAGTTGCTGGTAAAAACTGAAACAAATGCACCTTTATTTTCGTAAAATAACTCTATAAAATATGGCAGTCACTGTTTTTTTTCAAGCTTTATTATTAATTAGGCACATGAAAATGAACTTTCTGATTCCTTAGGCACAACTCCCCCTAAAGCTTGACTCTGAATCCCACATATATTTATACTATAAAGTGTTTTGTCTTAAAATCTGTTATATCAACCCCCAAATTCAACAAATTATTTTACTTTAGAAAAATATATAATGATATATCTCTCAGAGTATAGCTTTTACTCTTCTACTATGTAGAAATACTCACTTGCTTTTGAGCTTTAAAAAGTTTTAGCGTTCCTATCTATAGCTGCATGGTAAAAATTCATCAAAATTAAAATTTATAAAGCACTATATATTTAATAAGAATGAATAATAAGTTGAAAACTTGATTTCAATGGGAAAAGTAAAATGTGAATTTTTGCTGTAAGATATAACAGTGTCGAACTAATATTGAAAAAGACATCTGTTCTGTTCTCTCTTCATGGACCAAGCACTGTGCTATGCTGTCCTCAGAGCACAGTGGATATTCTCTTTTTAAAAATTTAGTATGATCCATAACTTCTCTCTTTTTTTATCTCATTGCAATCCAGAAATTTTAGAAAATATAAATTAAATAATAATTCATGATCTTCAACAGTAGAAATAAGTATTTTCCACTAATTAATGTGTAAAATTGAGTTTCACAAGTCATATGGGTTTTTATGATAAACCACACTACATTACAGGGAATTACCATTTATTTAATAAGAAATAAAATATTTGAGTGCATTAAGCATTCTGGTTAACATTGAGTTACTCTATATAAAATAATTGCTGATTTTTCAGTCATGTATAGTCAACATAATTTAACCATTTTGCTGATAAAAAAGGCACCTGATGGGCTGGCCCCGTGGCCGAGTGGTTAAGTTCGCGCACTCTGCTGCAGGCGGCCCAGTGTTTCGTTAGTTCGAATCCTGGGCGCGGACATGGCACTGCTCATCAGACCACGCTGAGGCAGCATCCCACATGCCACAACTAGAAGAACCCACAAGGAAGAATACACAACTATGTACCGGGGGGCTTTGGGGAGAAAAAGGAAAAAATAACAAAAATCTTTAAAAAAAAAAAAGAAGGCACCTGAAACTATCAATGATGAAAAGAGTAGAGCCACCTTCTCCTATTTTAGCATCCTCTTCCCAGTCAAGAGGTTATTGTTCTTGCAGGAGATCATGTTCTTTTAAAGAGTGGAACTATTTGTGGCTTGAAAGCCAAGTTAAAATAATCTAAGGGATCACAAATGCATGTATTCAAAAACTCTGGTCCATATAAATTTTCAAAAATCTTAATATTACCATTGAAGTGTTATAAGCAATTTTTGGAGAATAATATAGAATGGGAAAGGGAGCTGGAAGACGAAAAACTGAGAACAATGTTTCAATTATCAGACACGAAAAGATTATTGTAAAAATAAAGCTTGACATTGAGACTGGAAAAATAGTCTAATACGCTGTTAAAGAAGTGTTATGTCTATCCTAAAATGGGTTCTGGTTCACTAAGAATAAATTATGTCACACTAATTTTGCTTTCTGGCAATCTGTTTTCCTGCTAAACAACAGAAATGTATATTCGTATGTTGGGTATACAGAATGAAATTAAATGATATTTTTGTGGATATGATGAAAAATTATGGACTTGCTGCTGGTTCACTTAGGAGAGTTGGTAACCATTTGAAATGCTTACATTAAATCTACTCATCAATTTTGTCATAGGAGAGAACTTTGTCTTCAACCTTGCCTTCTTAAGCATTTTTTTTTCAATGAACTACATGCTTAAAAAATATTTTCATTATTTGAAGGTATCTAGAAGAGTCTAAGTTTGGGGTGACCGAATGAGAAATTCATAAAAATCTCAGGAAGCTACATTAGAAAAAATATAACAAAATATGTAAATGATATTGCAGATGAACATCAAACTAAGGGTACAAGAACAGGATGGGGAGGTCACATAGTTTAACAATAGAACTTATAGAAAGAAATTGTGAAAGAGGTAATTGACAGTAAGGAAAATATGAATCAACAGCATAGGCTGCTAAAGATAACAACAGCCACTGGCAAGAGTGTAAAACAATTCAAATTTAGTATTATGTAGGTAATTGCGATTTGCTATGCTTGGAGTTTGGTTTTCTGTTTTCAATATTATTCTTTAAAGAGAAAATTAATCCTGTAATATGTTTAGAGACACACAGCCAGGATAATAAAGGATCTGTGTTTATTTAGTTTGGAAAAAGAGAAGAATGTAACCAGAAAATTAGAAAAGTAGGTTACTAAAAGGGCCATCAGGTGGAAAAGGCTGTTTGGCCCCAAGGGGAAGCACCAGATCAATGAGCAGCCTCTACACAAAAGAGGACTCAAGAATTAATCAAGCCAGATCTAATCCAATATTGAAGGGACTCCAGAAACAATGATTTGCTTGTAATTGGAATTGTACAAATGTAATCAGAAGAGTTCAGGAGTAGAGAGGGAAGGGACTTAGAAATGATTGTTGTAAAAGCAGATTGCAAATATCTCCCATCACCTTTAAGGTCTTTACAACCCTGATATAATTGAACAATATGTGTGTATGTGCATTTGTATGGGTTGGATTTTGGATTCATAGGAATTCCTCATCTCCCCCCAAATAGGATTTTTTCTGATACATCTACATGAGATACAAATGCATTTTACTCAGAGTGAAAGTCTTCTGGAAAGTTGCCTATGCCTCTGGCCATGGCTCTTATAATCAAGTAATAAGGTTCTATAATATCTCCTTAAATTTTAATACTTTTGATTCTAGGATTTATTGTGAAATATAAGTTATATTATGAATTTGAGGGACATCTATATAGATATGTAAATAGTATATTTATATTTGACAGAAAAATCATTAAAATATCCGAGAATGATGTATAGTGGTTATTTCTTTTTGTTTCCCTATTTTCTACCTTTTGAAAAGTTTTTACTGTTGAAGATTTGACATGATAAGATGTGGTAGAAGGAGAAAAGTTGGTTTACACTTTCCAAGCACAATCTTTTTTCTTTTCTTTTCACCAAACTTGTATGGTTGATAATCTCATACCCAAATTTTGTGCAATTTTGTCTGAACTAAATACAATTTCATAGTGAAACAGTGTTTGTTTTGTTTCAAAATGAGAAAAACAACATTGATTATTGTTTCACCATGCATACTCTTTTTCTCTACCTCCCTCTGTAACTCTACTACAGCATATAACGTATGCAAGACTTTGTGCAGACATATTTTTTTTTAATGTAAGGTTTTCTTTATTCTTAGCAATCATAATGGGTTGAATGGTGGCTCCCAAAAGATATGTCAATCCAGATTCTGTGAATGTGAGCTTATTTGTAAAAAAGGTCTTTGTAGAAATAATCAATTTAAGAATATCAAGATGAGATCATCCTAGATTACTAGGACCAGCCATAAATCCAGTGATATGTGTACTTATAGTAAAAGCAGAAGATGTGGACACAGAGAAGGAGGCCATGTGAAGATGGAGGCAGAGATTAGAGTTAGGCTGCTACAAGTCTTCGAAGATCTGGAGCCACCACAAGCTGGAAGAGGTAAGAAAAGCTTCTCTCATAGAGATCTCAGAAGGGAGGATGGCCTGCAGACCTCTTGTTTTTGAATGTCTGGGCCACAGAACTGTAAGAAAATAAATTTCTGTTGTTTTAAACTGTCAAGTATGTGGTAATTTATTACAGTAGTTCTAGAAAACAAATACAGCTATCATTTGCATTTGACAAGAATTGTACTTTTTTCTTTTTTTTGGTGAGGAAGATTCTCCCTGAGCTAACGTCTGTGCCAGTCTTCCTCTATTTTGCATGTGGGATGCCTCCACGGCATGGCTAGTGAGTGAAGTAGGTCTGACCCAGGATCTGAACCTGCGAACCAGACCTGCTGAAGCAGAGCATGAAGAAATTTAACCACTTGGCCATGGCCGCAGCCCCAGAATCGTACTTTTAAAATATGAAGATTTCACATGCATGGCTGAAAGAGAAATAAATATAATAGAAAAATAAGCCAAAAACCTAGGTTGCCTGACATAGTAACTAATGTACTAGAAAGTTAGGAAAGCAGCAATTAGTGAGAAATTATGGAAAAGCTCTGGTCTCTTTGCAGAGATTGGGAGCTATCTGGTAGTCTTTGTAAATTTTTGACCTGGTGAGATTTTTTTATGATGGATGATTTTAACTTCTTGCTTCTAAGTCAAATGATGGACCATATGATCAAATTATACAAAAGAAATTAAAAAGTAAGCTCAATTTCCTGGAAGAGCAAACAAGCAGTCTTGACTGGTAGTTTACTTAGTATGCAAGCTATGTGTCAACTATTTTAAATCCAATTTTTAAGTAAAGCAAGTGAAATTCAGAGTGGTTAGAAGAAGCCACTGTAAGTATGTTGTCACTAAAAAAATATACACCAGGCAGGCCTAAGTGTTCCCATCCCATGGCCAGTAATCTACCACACAGTTGCCCCATCTTTTTAAATATTAAAATGATGAAATATGGAGTAGACGTACTGTGGAAATAAAATTGGCGATAATGATGGGAAAGGAATGGGAATTGGTCTTGTGACATCTATAGATTTTGCCATGCATGCTGACTGCTCAAATGAAATTGAAGGCCATTAATTTATGAGAACATCCAGCTACAACGTGGGTGGTGTAGATTGATCCTAGCTTGGAATTTGAAAAAATATATATAGTAAATTTGAAGTTAAACTATTACTAATACACATATGGACCCTTAAGAATAACAACATGGAAATTTTATATTCGAGACTTATAACTAGATCAAAACTGCTACCTCAAAGATTTAAATGCTTAAATAATTTCTTACTAAAAAGAAAAAGTAAATCATAAGTTCTTAGACAATAATTTAGATAAAATATAATATAGTGTAAAATATATATATTATCTAAAAACATGATTTAGGTGAAAATATAACATAGGGTACAGATATTCTTATGCATTTTTTTACAAATAAACTTTAGAATGAGTTTCTCAAGTTTCATCAAAAATAAGATAGATTTTTGATTGACGGCATTGCATTTATAGATTAATACTTCTTCACTTCTTAAGAATATTTGCTTAAAATCATAAGCAGATATTGAATTTTATTAAGCATCTTTTTTACAACCATCAATATGTTCATTTTAACCTTTTCTCCATTAGTCTAATGGCTTGATAAAATGATGGAGAACATCTGCCTTGCTGATATATTGTTGGAATTGGACAGTTAATGTAAAAGAAAAAGCTGCACACATGGCCACATGTGAAATGAATCTTTGCTTTTGTTTGTTCTACATTGTTTTAATTTAATATCAGAGCTTTTCTGGATTTATAGAATGACATTTTCTATATTCAACAACCTTTACTGTTTCTTAGAAACTTAGTTGTACATATGTTAGAAAGAAATTATAAGTAACATCATTTAAGACTAGAGCTTCTAGGAAGGCAACTTGGAGCAATTGCAATTTCTTTCAGTGTCATATTGGTCAATTTGGCTTTTAAAAATTATTTTCAGGCAATTTTGATCATTTAAAAAATTTTAGGACAATTCACTTTCATTGATAGTTTCAAAATGATTAATATGTATACCTATTAGCATATCCCATGCTCATTAAAAAAGTAAAAGGAAACAATTCCATCCTGTGCAGCAACATCTCTTTTTCTAAAATAGGTTTTGTTTTATGTCTTATTTTAATGAGATATTTTTCTAGAAAGTTGTCTATATTTTAAACAAAGGTGTCCTAAATTCTGTTTTCCTCATATCTTCATTTTGGTTCTTTTACTAAAATTTAGTATTATTCATTTATTTCTAATTTTTCCTTTTCTTTTTGAAACAAAGAAATTATTTAGCTCAGGTATCTTTTGCATGTGATTACACCCTTGCTCATGTTTCATAAATACTAATCAGTAATATTCTTGTTGTTATATTTTAAATATTCTGTAGCTGAAATTTAAAGCTTTTCAAACAAATTTATTTAGAGGTTCACTTGTTAATTTCCAATTTGTTGAAATAATTTTGTTCAAACTTTTTAAATGCATTATTATTCCAGTGACAAATATGGACTTTGAATGACTGACCTCCATTTAGGTTCTGATGGCTGGTTAATGAACTCTGTCCACATTTCTTGTTTTACACAATGTTGACACTTATTTAAGGCTCAATAAATGGTGGTGCCATTAACAGTTCTTATCTATATTATTATTGTCTTATTCCCAAAGAATATGATCTGCATTTTATGAGCTCTCAAACTTATTGATATTTGATTTGAGGCCCATGATATAAATATATCATAAATATTCCAGGGCCACTTGTGGAAAAGTATATCATATTATTACCCTACAGATTGATTTCTTTCTTTCTTTCTTTCTTTTTTTTTTTGGTGAGGAAGATTGGCTCTGAGCTAACATCTGTGGCTAATCTTCCTTTTTCCTTGAGGGAGATTGTTGCTGAGCTAACATCTGTGACAATCTTTCTCTATTTTTTGTATGTGGGATGCTGTCACAGCATGACTTGATGAGCTGTGTGGAAGTCCGCACCCAGGATCTGAACCCACAGACCTCGGGCCACCAAAGCAGGGCATGCTAACTTAGCTACTATGCCACTGGGCTGGCCTCTCCTACAGATTGATTTTAAAAATAGTCATACTAACCCTATTCCTATAACTAGTCTTTACTTTCCCTTTTCAAAAGAATCTCATTGTGAAAGCCCAAGAGATTTAAGAGATTCTCCCACCATAATTATTTTTAAGTTGTCCAGTTATATGATCTTCACGTGAATTAATCATTTTCTAATCATTTTTCCACCCTTATTTATTTCATTTTCTATTGCATGGCTCAAAACTTCCATAATAATATTATATAATATGAAAAAGATACCTAATATTTAGTATGAAATGTGTTGTTACAGAATAGCTTGTACCTTGCTTCATGTCATTTTCTCCTACCACAAACATATTTACAACTGATGTGAAGTGTTGTTCTAACAAATTTAACAACCTTTTAAAAGAAGAAATGTTTTAGTTAAGTGAGGAAGTTTTAAAAAACTATTTTAAAACCACTTGCCTTAAAGAAAGATGATTGACTGGAGAAAGTCAAATACTGTATGATCTCACTCATAAGTAGAAGATAAAAATAACCATGACAACAACAAACAATCACATAGAGACAGAGATTAGATTGGTGGTTACCAGAAGGGAAAGGGAAACGGAGGAGAACGAAAGGTGTGTCAAGGCACATGTGTGTGGTGATGGATGGTGATTAGTTTTTGGGTGGTGAACATGATGCAGTCTATACATTCATCGAAATATAATGATGTACACCTGAAATTTATATAATGTCATAAATCAGCGTTACCTCAATAAAAAAAAGAAATGTCTTTAAAAATAAAAGAAACATGGTTGATATATTTGTTTCATTACTGATGCTATATGAATAAGGTAAAGTAGCATCCAATTTCAGTATGAAATATATATTATGAAACAGGAAACTCATTTTAATTGAATTAATTGAAAACATCGCTTGGAATAAATATGCACTAATATAATGCTAACGCTTGTAGTGCTAAATGTTTCAAATAATATTTCCTCAATTAGACATCTGGTTTTTCTTAAATGTACTGAAAGCGTCTTCTTCAAATAATAGAAAGACCCAAATTTCCTACTAAACTCTTATAGAAAGTACATCCTATTTGACAGATTCTATTGTGTGATTGAATAACATTTCTGTCTAATGAACCTTACTGATTTGAAGAAAGTCTTCATATTATGTATTTTCATTAACATGAGAGGATGATATAAACATAACACTATCAAAGATTGTTTATCACTTGAAAAGAAGATTCAATATTTGTTTCATTACAAAGTGGTTTAATCTGACTGAAGGAAAGATGAAATAAGCTTCCTTGGTCTTAGTGTAGGAGCAGTGTAGGCGATGGCCTTTAGAATTACATGATAAGAGATGATCGGTGTACAAACTGCACAATGACTTTCTTTAAGTATCCTTTGAAAATTATTTCTAATTACTTGCTGAGACAAATGTGGAAATGAACTGCACAATAACATTGTTATTATAGCTAGATGAGTTGGAATACATATTGCTGATAATTTGCAAATTGATACTTATATATGAAGAGTGTAGCAAAGTGGCCTGTACTGGATGGGCTCCATTCAGGGATCACAGATTATAATAACTTCTAATATTTAGTCTTACTTTTAAGCTTAAATATCAAAATTGTTTGAATTATCAACGGGCAAAATCTGAGCCTTTTGCCATCCAAGGCAGTTAACTGTGCACTAGTTGAGCTTCCTTTTGTCATGTGACATAAGTTTATATATTCTCAACTATGTGCTTTTGTATTTTATTTATGAAATTCCTGAGGAAGAAAAATTATCTCTAAGTATTGAGGGACCTGGGAAAGGTAGACTCAGTTGAGATTCCCTGCCAATATTTGAGTGCGCAGACTTGACATAGCAGACAATCGAAACTCCTTCCAGAAAACTGCCTGTTTGGGGACACAATGTCAGGGGGTCTTCGAACAGTATCAGGGTGCCCTTGGGACTGTGATTTGCTTGATTGCAAAACGAACCAACATAGAACAAAACTTCTCTCAAGTTTTGAATCTCTTACCCCTTCCACTGATTTAGCACACTCAATAAATGCCCTCCAAGTCTGTAGAGAAAAAGTAAGAGCAAAAACGCCAAGTGTGTGCCTAATAGGGCTGAGCATTCTCTTCCTAGGGCCCTCCAAGGACTCTACAACCTTGGAGCTGCCTGGAGGCAGTCACATCAGGAAATAGGTAGAAAGGGAAGATTATTGTCACATTCTACCCAGCGCACCCACCTCTTAGAGAGCTGGTAAGACTGCTGTATTAAAACAAGCTGAAAGAGCTCAGCCGCAGAGTCTTGGAATCTCATCCTCTATTGTGCTTGATTCTGGACTCCATAGACATAATAAAAGATTACTTAAAGTGTATAACGACTGAGTGAGATAGAAACATTCCCCTAAAACAGTTAAAATACTTCCATAAACATTTGCAGAAAACAAGAAACAGTTAAGTTTGTACAGATTGGCTTAGTTATCTTGAGAGATAATACCAGACATGCGTTTTGATTTTATCAAATATATATTGTGCACCATTTGGAGGAGTGAGGTGAAAATAATTTATTAAATTCATTTATTTTGAGCTATGCACATTGCTATATAGTGCAGAAAAAGTTTGCAATAACAAGGGCACTTTTTATAATTAGAATGATGTTTTGTAATCATGAAAGTGTTGTGGAAAGCACTTTGTTTTAAAGAAAAAATATTCTTGAGAGGGATAACGCATCATTGAAACTGCAGTGCCTTGAGGTCAATTGGTTGTTTCACTTGGATAGTCATTCAATCAATCAGAGAACATGCTCATGATCTTAATGATGTGGTATAAGGGTTTAAACCATGGGTGCATTTCTCTTGTGGGGCTGCTTTCCATTCCCTAGGAAACAATCAGTAACTATCTATCATCTGAGATTGAAATGCAGCAGTAAAGAAAGACACGCCTCCGAGGAAAGCATATGCAGTGCTAAACTGAAGGAACCCATGGGAGTAAAGTTTAAGTCTAAAAGGCAAGGTAAGTGTAATTTCAGAAATATTCAGTACTAAATCCAAAAAAAAAAAAAATGCATTGACTAGTACTGTCGGTTTTAAGTTTATGGCTTGTCCTTCACTTTTATTGAGGTGATAAGAAAGGAAAATGATTTAGTCTTAAAAGTCCAGCGCCTAGATTGCATATGAATTTCTGCACTTTGATATGGCACACTTACCAGGCACACAAAAATCACATCAGCATTTCTGTTGCTTTGTTGCTGGTTTGATTTATTTGTTTTCAGGCCAATTGAATTCAAAGCAATAGCATCAAATAGAACACAGGACTGTTTCTATTGTAAAACACAGCCCATTGCGGGGTTATATTTTGGAAAGTACAACAAAATATTTGAAATAAAATATTCATGGATTTGACATTTGCTTTGATGAGGCCATAAAAGCCATGGAGTCCTTCCTGACAAATGTATAGAAACATTTACAGTTCACATAAACACATACAAATACGATGCTTCACATAATTTTTAGGAGTATGTACACAATAAATAGTTATAAAGGAAACAAGGAAAATCTTTTTGAAAAAACTAACAAAGAATATATGGAAAGTACATGATAAAAACTAGTAAATGTTAAAACAAGAAAGATTGTTTAAAAGAAACTATAATTTGCGTCTGTTTCTGTCTTTGCCTGAATATTATAACCGTAAAAAATTTTACAAACTAATTTATCACAAGAAAAATTTTAGGAAAATATATTCAAATTTTATAAGAAAAAGAAGATAAGACTGTTAACCAGAAGAAGAAATGTGGAAAATACTGAAATCCAATTTAGAAAGAAAAATAAATTGATGAGATTAAAATACACTAGAATAAGAAAATTAACTTGTACCTGTTTTTGAAACTGTATTATGTGCCAGGATCTACTTAAGTACTCAACACATATTAAAGCATTTATTCTTCACAAAAACTTTGAAGCAGATAAAGAAGTTGAGGTATGGAGAAGTCTCACACTAGAAATAGACTTATCTGTGATATAAACACAGATAACTTGCACCAGAAGCCAATTTATTATTCAGTATATTATATTCTCTTTCTGTATATAACTATAGTAATAAAAGTGGAAACTGCACAACTAATAGCAGGTTGATGGGTAGAAAAAGTATTCCTGAAACAGAACCACTTATGTAAAATCCTACTTTCTATATAAAAAGGAATTCTCACAAATAAACCAGTTATTTGAGCACCATAAAGAGAAAATGATCAATCAGAGTAATCCTGTTAAATAGAAGTCAGATGCTATTACTCCTTTGCTCAAATCTTCTAATGGTTTCTGATCTCACTCCGTGTTTAAGAGAAAATTTTTACAAGGACCCACAAAGATCTAAATTAGCTGGCTCTCTGTCAGACTCCATTAGTTTTCTGCTCAGGATCCACTTTCCTTTGCTTCCTTTTAGCAATGGAACCCCTGAGGGCTTTGCTGAGCACATGGCATCCCCTCTGGGATTATGCTGCCCACCCTCCCATGCAACTAGGGATCAATTGCTATGTGGTTAAGTTTTAGCTGTGCTGTACAGAGGAATATAATGTGTGAAATATCAGCTTCTGGATTTTGTAAAGGAAATTCCTTGTCCTTCACTTCTTCTCCTTCTCACTCTGTAGACTGCAGACCGAAACCTTGGAATATGTACTTGGTGCTAGTGACTCTGTTTTGATCAAGCAATGAGAGCAAGACTTTAAAAAATAATGAAGCAACAAGATAGAAGGAACCTGAATCCTGGATGAACCTGTGATTAAATGCTGCTTGCTCACCTGAAACACCTGCTTGTATTTGGACTGTTACGTGCAAGAAAAATAAACTGCTATTTGTGGGCCACTTTGTTTTTTGTTCTCTTTGTTACAACATATCTTAATTTATAGTTTATTTGCTACCTCTGCATTCTTGTCTCTTCACACTTCCCTCTTCATCCGTTCCAATGGCTGTAATAGCCTCTCTGCTGTCTCTCAAAATAGAACACTCCCACTTCAAGAACTTTGGACATTCCCTGCCTATGCCTGGGAGGCTGTCCTCACAAATATCCCCATGGCTTTCTCTCACACTTCTTCAAGCCTCTGCTTAAATATTAAGCAAACAGAGGGGCTGGCCCCGTGGCCGAGTGGTTAAGTTCGCGCACTCCGCTGCAGGCGGCCCAGTGTTTCGTTGGTTCGAATCCTGGGCGCGGACATGGCACTGCTCATCAAACCACGGTGAGGCGGCGTCCCACATGCCACAACTAGAAGGACCCACAACGAAGAATATACAACTATGTACTGGGGGGGCTTTGGGGAGAAAAAGGAAAAAAATAAAATCTTTAAAAAAAAATATTAAGCAAACAGAGAGATTTCCTGACTAGCTTATATGTACCACTCCCATCTCCCTAACCTCTCCTCAACTTTCTATGGATTCTCTTCCCCTATTGTCTATGTTATCCTAATAAAAATAAGTTCCATGAGTAAATGAACTGAATTTATTTAGTTTTCTTTTGTATCCTAGAGTATAAAATGGAGATTGGTAGGAAGTTGAGGCCCAATAAATATTTTAGAATAGATTAATGGTATAAAAAATAGTTTTTAAGGTGAAACTGTCACAAAATCAATCATATGTTAGATCACTAAGAAACATCAATGTTACACCAAATAAAATATTATAATCAATATTCTCTGATTAAAACTTAATGAAATGAGGAATTGAAAAAGTTCTTCCACTTGGAAGCAAACAAAAAAAACCTGTTACCACACAACTCTGGGATGAAAGTAGACACAAATGGAAAGAAGAAATTTCTGAAATATAGCAATATTAAAAATGCTGTATATCAGGTTAGGACATTGCTTTATATTTTAATTTTTTCCAGCTTTATTGAGGTATGGTGGACAAATAAAAATTGCATGTGTTTAGGTTGTATAGTGTGATTTTTAAGGTGTACAACATGATTTGGTAAACATATACATTGTGAAATGATTACTATGATCAAGTTAATTAACAATTCCATCACCTCACATCCTTACACTTAGCAAATTACAAGTACATTATTTTTTTTTTTAAAGATTTTATTTTTTCATTTTTCTCCCCAAAGCCCCCCCGGTACATAGTTGTGTATTCTTCTTTGTGGGTCCTTCTAGTTGTGGCATGTGGGACGCTGCCTCAGCGTGGTCTGATGAGCAGTGCCATGTCCGCGCCCAGGATTCGAACTAACGAAACACTGGGCCGCCTGCAGCGGAGCGCGCGAACTTAACCACTCAGCCACGGGGCCAGTCCAACAAGTACATTATTTTAATACAATATTTTTAACAATAATCACCATGTTATTAGAGCCTATGCTGTGTTAGATCCCAGAACTTAGTCATCGTATAACTGAAAGTCTGTACTCTGATCAACATGTCTTCATTTTCCCTACCCTCAAGCTCCTGACAAACACCATTCTGCTTTCTGGTTCTGGGAGTTCAACATTTTTAGATTCACATATAAGTGAGTTCATACAGTATTTGTCTCTCTGTGTCTGGCTACTTCACTTAGCATAATGTTCTCCAGCTTTATCCCGTCACTGCAAATGGCAGAATTTTTTTCTTTTAATGGCTGAATAATATTCCATTGTATATATGTACCACATTTTCCTCATTCATTGATGGACATTTAGGTTGTTTATATATCTTGGTTATTGTGAATAATGCTGCAAGAACATACAAGCATGGACATCTCTTCAGACACTATTTCATTTCTTTGGATATATACCTAGAAATGGTTCTGCTGGATCATGTGGTAGCTGAATTTTTCATTTTTTGGGAAAACTGCATACTCTTTTCCATAATGAGTATACAATTTACATTCCCACCAGCAATGCGCAAGAGTTCCCTTTTCTCCACATCTTCACTAGCATTTATCTTGTATTTTTGATAATAACCATTTTGCAGGTGTGAGGTGATATTCCATGGTGGTTTTGATTTGCATTTCCCTGGTGATTAGTGATGTCGAGCACCTTTTCATGTACCTCTTGGCCATTTGTATTTCTTCTTTAGAAAAATGTCTATTTAATCAGGTTATTTGGGTGTTTTGCTATTTTATTGTGTGAGTTCTTTACATATTTTGGTTATTAACCCTTATCAGATATAATTTGCAAGTAATTTCTCCCATTCCATAGGGTGTCTTTTCATTTTGTTCATAGTTTCCTTCTCTGTGCAGAGGCTTTTTAGTTTGAGGCACTTTTGCTTGTTTGTTTGTTTCCCTGTGCCTGCGTCATATCCAAAAATTATTGCAAGACCAACATCAAGGAGCTTTTACTCTGTTTTATTCTAGGAGTTTTACAGTTTCAGGTCTCACAGTTAAGTCTTCAATCCATTCTGAGTTACATTTGTGAGTGGTATAAGATAGTGGTCTAGCATTCTAGTTTCATTCTTTTGCATGTGGCTATCCAGCTTTCCCAACACCATTTACTGAAGAAACTATCCCTCCCCATCGTTTGTTCTTGGCACCTTTATCAAAGATTACTTGACTCTATGTGTGCGTGTATTTCAGGGCTCTTTAGTCTGTTCCACTGATTTATTTATCTGTTTTTATGCCAATATCATTCTGTTTTAATTGCTATAGCTTTGTAATATAGTTTGAAATCAGAAACTATGATACTTCCAGCTTTGTTCTTCTTTCTCAATGTTACTTTTGCTATTTGGAATCTTTTATGATTACAAATGAATTTTAGGGTTTTTTTTTATGTCTGTGAAAAATACCTCTGGAATTCTGATAAAGATTGCATTGAATCTGCAGATAGTTTTGAGTAATATGGACATTTTAACAATATTAATTCTTCCAATCCATAAACACGAGATATTTTTCCACTTACTGATGTTTTCTTCAATTTCTTTCATCAATGTCTTATAGTTTTCACTGTGCATGTCATTCATCTCATTGGTTAAATTTATTCCTATTTTTTTATTCTTTTTGATGCTACTGTAAATGGGATTGTTTTCTTAATTTCTGCTTCAAGTAGTTTGTCGTAAGACACAACTGATTTTTGCATGCTACTTTTGTTTCCTGTAATTTTACTGAATTCATTTATTAGTACTAGCAGTTATTGGTGGAGTTTTTAGAATTTTCTATATATAAGATCATGTCATCTTCAAACAGAAATTTTAATTTTTTCTTTTCTGATTTAGATGCTTTTTATTTCTTTTTCCTTCCCAATTGCTCTGGTTAGGAATTCCAGTTCTACATTGAATAGAATTGATGAAAGTGGGTATCCTTGTCTTGTTCTCTGTCATAGAGGGAAAACTTTTAGTTTTTCAGCATTAGTATGGTATTAGCTGTGAGTTTTCATAGATGACCTTTGTTATGTTGAGGTACACTCTTTCTATTCCTGATTTGTTGAAAGTTTTTATTTTGAAAGGATGTTGAATTTTCTCAGGCTTTTTCTGCATCTATTAAGATGATCATATGACTTTCATCCTGCATTCTATCAATGTGATGCATTCTGCTTATTGATATACATATGTTAAATCATTCTTGCATTCAAGGATAAATCTCACTTGATCATGCTGGATGATCCTTTTTATGTATTGTTAAGTTCAGTTTGCTAGTATTTGCTTGAGGAGTTTTGCATCTCTTTTAGTTAGGGATATTGGCCTATAATTTTATTTTCTTGTAGTGTCCTTGTCTGCCTTTAGTATGAGGACAATGCTGGCCTCATAAAGTAATTTTGGAAGTGTTTCTTCCTCTTCAACTTTTTGGAAGAGTTTGAGAAGGATTTGTGTTAATTCTTTTTTAAAAGCTTTGTAGAATTCACCTGTGAATCCATCTGGTACTAAGCTTTCATGGTTGGGAGGGTTTTGATTGCTGCATTAATCTCCTTACTTGTTATTGATCTATTCATATTTTCTTGATCATCTCCTTAATGAGTCCATCTTCATATTGTATGTTTCTGGAAATATGTACAGTTTGTTGGTGTTTCATTCTTAATAGTAGTCTCATATGATTCTTTGTATTTATGTGATATCAGTTGCAAAATCTCTTCTTTCATTTACAATTTTACTTACTTAGTTCTGGTTTTTCTTCTTTGTTAGTCTAGCTAAGGGTTTGTCAGTTTTGTTTATCTTTTCTAAAAATCAGCTATTAGTTTTGTTGATTGCTTTTGTTGTCTTTCTAGCTTCTATTTCATTTATTTCTACTCTAATCTTTATTATTTCCTTTCTTATGCTAATTTTGGGCTTAGTTTTTTTGTTTTCATAGTTCCTTGAGATGTAAATTTAGGTTGTTTATGTGAGATCTCTTTTTTTTCTTATTGTAGGTATTTTCTCAATAAAGTTACCTCTTAGAACTGCTTTTGAAAGATATCATAAGTTTTGGTATGTTGTTTTTCCATTTTTGTTTGTCTCAAGATTTTTTTATTTCATTTTTGATTTCTTTTTTGATCTATTGTTTTTTTAGGAGCATAATGTTTAATTTCCACATATTTGAATTTTGAAAGTTTCCTCCTATTATTCATTTCTAGTTTCATATTGCTATTGTGAGAAAACATACTTGACAGAATTTCAGTCTTCTTAAATTTGTTAAGGTTTGCTTTGTGGCCCGAGATGTAATCTATCCTGGAGAATGTTCCCTGTGCACATAAAAAAGATGTGTTTTCTGCTGCTATTGGATGGAATGTTCTATATATGTTTATTAGGTCCTTTTGGTTTATAGCATTAATCAAGTTTGCTGTTTCCTTATTGATTTTCTTTCTGGATGATCTATCCATTGATGAAAGTGGGGTATTGAAGTCACTTACTATTTTTGTATTGCTCTCTAGTTCTCCATTCAGTTCTGTTAATGTTTACATTATATGTAAAGGTGCTCCAGTGTTGGGTGCATATACATTTAGTATTGTTATATCCTCTGATGAATTGACCTTTTTATCATTCTATAGTGTCCTTCTTTTTCTTGTGTGACTAATTTTAACTGAAAGTCTATATTGTCTGATATAAATATAGATACCCTTGATTTCTTTTAGTTGTCATTTGCATGGAATATCTTTTTCTATCCCTTCACTTTCAGTCTATATATGTCTTTAAAATTAAGATGAGTCTCCTGTAAACATTTCATTGTTCAATCCTGTTTTCTTTAATCCATTCAGCCACTCTCTCTTTTGATAGGAGAATTTAATCTATTTTTGTTTAAAATAATTATTTACAGGTAAAGACTAAGACTTTAGCCTTAAGAACTTTTGTTAATAAACATAAAATAATAAAATAAATGAACTAAATTTCTAATATAAAGAGCCAGAAAATGAACAAAAAAGAGTAAATCAAAATAATGCTTAAGAAAGGAAATAATAAGAGGAAAAACAGAAGCCAATTAGGTAAAGAATGAAAAACAGTATATTAAAATATTAAAAATAATAAATAAGATAATGAATAATGATAAAAATAATAAATTAAATACATTAAAAACAATCACAAAATAAATCATTTAACTTAATCAAGGAGAGATAAGATAAAACACAAGCAACAAAGTAGAAGATATAACTATTAACAAAAATATTTAGCTAAAAATTTTGAAACTGTTTTGCACATCTCTGTACAAATTAATTTGACAACATGCCTAATATGAGTAATGCTAATATGACTCAGCAAAATTGATCTCTGTAGAGGTAGAAAGCCTAAAGAAAGCACATTTCACATAAGAAATAAAGAAAATAATCAAGGAAGTGGCTTCAGTTAATTTCACAGGGGTATTTGTACAAATATATGTAATTGCAAAACAGTAACAGCTACCTAAAGGCTCCAAACATAAAACATTGATTGAATAAGCTGTGATACACATGTGCAATGGACTACTGTGCTGCAATAAAGAGAACATGGAACATATCTAGAATGTATATGGGGAGATTTTCAGAAATTTGTAAATTGCAAAAGAGCATACAGAATGCTACATATTATATATTATCTATGAAAAAAAGGGATAAGAACAGATACACGAATCTGCTTACTACTTTAGAGAAACACATGAAGGATAAAGCATGGCTTACCCACAAGATAACTAATGGATTATAAGTCATTGATTAAAATAGCAATCCATGTGTCAATATTTATAATTAATGGATAATAGTACACAAATAAATAAATAATAAATAAGTAAGCACACAAATAAATAAATGTTGCAGAGAGGGGTCTTTCTTACTATAGAATTTCAAATACTGACTGACAAATGGGACTAGATGCTACAGTTGGAAAATCACTATTTTGCAATCATTATAGTAAAAATTAGCTCATTCAAGGATCATCAAGATGCTAAATCTGTGGCGAGGAGGTTGAGTGTGATTTGACTACAAGAGAGATATTTGGATAGTCTCAAAGTGTCAATACAAATTTCATGCTATTTGTAATAGATAAAATAGTTTTAAAAAAGGTTAAAAAATACAACATAAAAGCTTGACCAAAGCATCAAATGTAACATCACCAGTAAATAGCAGAAGTACATCAGATGCCTCGGGATACTGGGAGGACATAATATCGCTCCTGTAGTAAATCGATAGAGGCCCATGACCTGAATCTAATCACGAGGAAAACCTCAGACAAACCTAAATCGGGAGATGTTCCACAAAATAAATAGCCTGTGCTCTTTAAAAACATCAATATTATGAAAGACAAAGAAAGGTTGAAAAACTGTCTCAGGTTAAAGGAGCTTGAAGAAGCACACAAAAGGGAAAAGCAATACATAATCCTGAACTGGATCCTCTATTACAGAAAAAGATACTACAAAAGAGAGTATTGGGACAATTTCAGGAAACTGAAATATATTCAATAGATTAGATGAAAAAGTATTATATCAATGTAAATTTGTCTGAATTTGATAACTGTACTGTGGTTATAAAAGAAAACATATCAGGAAAAACACATGATGTATTAAGGGCATGATGTATGCATCCTACTCATTAAAAATAAAAACACATAATAAGTATATTTTAGTATTTAATATGTAATATATATGCATCCATCAATCTATCTAGAGAAGAAGATAAAGCAAATCTGGCAAAATTTAAAATTTGGTGAATCTGAGTAAATGGTTTCTATACTCTTCTGCAGATTTTCTGCAGATTTAAAATTATTTCAAAATAATGTATTTAATATAAAGCATCAAAATAAGCAGTAGAACAAATTTCTAAAGGTAGTTTGGCAGAAACATGTAAACATGTAAATATTATTAATAAATGATAAGCTTTTGCAATTCAAAGAGTTTGGATACACTGATAGGGAAATAAATGACATGAGTGAAAAATTTATGAAATAAAACAATCCAAATACATATAAAAGTCATGATTTTTCTCTATGGAAGTTAAGCAATAATAAAATAGAAATGTATTTTCATCAATAAAACTAGTTAATTTATTCTTCTTTTCTGTTTTTGTTAATGCTGAAATAACTGGAAAGACCCATCTATATAAGGCTGTGGGAGCCTAACTTGCTATAAACTTTGAGGAAAACAATTTGACAATATTTATCTATATCATTAAAGATGTTTATATACTCTAGTCCATTAATCCTGCTTCTGTAATTATTCCTTAAATAAAATGATCTAGAAGGCAATCAAAAGCTGGTATGTAAACATGCTCATTGCACCACTTTAGTAATATGGAAGAAATGAAAATATATTTCTTATTTTTTGATTGGTCATATTACTACTCCGTTCTAAAATAATGGAATATTATAAAGATTCCAAAATAACTTTTGGATATAATTCAGTTATTATTCCTAATATCAATTTATTTTCCTACATCAGACAAATGGCATAGTATAAGTAAATTATCTAATTAGCACACATTTGGTCCAGACCAAATATCAAGGACTTTTTGGCATGGAACAATTGTGTTATGGAAGGACCAAATATTCTTCAAGGAACTATGTATATTTGTTCTTCCATATATGGAGGTATTGATTGGAAGGAAAATTTGTTTCAGTCAAGATAGAATTATCAGGAAAACTTAAGTAAAAAATATCTATGTGAGATTGGGAATAGTATGTATATTCTGTAGGTAAAAATGTAAGTCAAATGGTTCCAGCAAACATACATTGCTATCTGCAAGAAACCAGATAAGGAAGGGGATGCTGCGTTGTATTAACATTCTTGCAATTGCAAGTGTGAGTATAGCCAAGAACACAAGTGATATTCAATCAAGTGGAGTAGAATGTCCCTCTAAAATGAAATTATAAAGAAAATACTTCCAGTGCCCATGATTCACGTCCTCATCCTCATATCATTAACCATGTAATATGCAACAGCATGTAAAACAAAGTAAATGATTTAGTAGTAGACAACCCCTGGTAAAGTCAGTCTCTCCTTGCAGAACGGTCAGATAAAGAGTGTTAGAACAGTTGGTGCAGCAGACAAGAATGGGATATAAAACAACGGATTTTCATTTGAAGTGGTTGCATTAGGTAGGGAGTGCAGGTGCATCTTGGGTTCTATAGACTTTCCTCATTCTGTGATCAAAGACTGTA
Organism: Equus quagga; assembly: GCF_021613505.1. Lineage (NCBI taxonomy): Eukaryota > Metazoa > Chordata > Mammalia > Perissodactyla > Equidae > Equus > Equus quagga. The sequence continues at coordinate 49,224,874 of NC_060274.1, read as the reverse complement.
TAAATCAACTAGGTGTCCTTTAATCCACACTGCACAGGGTAGAGTGCTGGAGAGAAGAGGGCTGCACAGAGATAAGACTGTAGAGATCTATAGAGGACTGTCCACAAGCATTCAGCAAAATACCAATCAGCACATACATGTGAATAAACTATGCAAGGTCAATTTGCATAATTACACATTTTGAGGGAACCATACTTAGAAATCATACAGAACCAGGAATGGTGTCAATCTGGGAAATCTCAAAATTCAGAGTGCATTTGGCAGAGTACCTGGAAAGTTCGTGTCACAGTAGTGGGGAAGAACACTACTTTAGTCCCACTTAATAAATACTAATAGCAAAAATACAGAGGGGCTGATCTGTTGCCGTAGTGGTTAGGTTCACACGTTCTGCTTTGGTGGCCCAGGGTTCACTGGTTCAGATGCCGGGTGTGGACCTACGCACAGCTTGTCAAGCCATGCTGTGGCAGGCATCCCACATATAAAGTAGAGGAAGATGGGCACAGATCAGAGCTCAGAGCCAGTCTTCCTTAGGAAAAAGAGGAGGGTTGGTGGCAGATGTTTGCTCAGGGCTAATCTTCCTCAAGGAAGAAATTAAAATAAATATATAGAAGATCCAACTGTCCCCAATTAACTTACCTGTGTCTCAGAACAAAGCTCAAGTATAGGTATAGGACTAAAGAAATATATAGCACCCACCAAATTAAAATTCACATCTGACGTCAGGTTAAAGATTACCAGACATGAAGAGAAGCAAGGAAATACAGTCCCTAACAAGGCGAAAAATAAAGCAATCTAACTGTCTAATACCTGACAAAGAGATTAGAATTAGCAGATTCGGACAATAGAGCAGTTCTTATAATTGTATCCTGTTTCTTATAAATGTGTTTTGAGGATATGAAAGGTATTAAAAAGACCCAAATTGGACATGTAGAGATGGAGACTACAATGTCTGCAATGAAAAATGCACTGGATGAGATAAAAACAGATTTGACATTACAAAAGCAAATATTAGTGAATTTGCCATTATAGCAATAGAATATATCCACAATAAAACACAGGGAGACAAAAACAATTTAAAAAATTAAAGGATCATCACTGAGCTATGGCACCTTAGGCAACCTAATATAAGTGTAATTAGACTTCTTGAGGGAGATGGGTGGGCAGAAAAATAATGGGTGAAAAATTTCCAAATTTGGTGAAAACTGTAAATGGACATATCCAAGAATCTCAAAAAACCCCAAGGACAAGAAATATGAAGAAAACTGTAACAAGGCATATCCCAGTAAAATTGCTTAAAGATAACGATAAGGAGAAGATGTTAAAAGCTGCCAGAGAAACAAAGACATAATGCATAGAGATTAATGAAGATGCAAAGGTACAAATGACAGCATATTTCTCCTCAGAATCAATGCAAATGAGAAGATATCCTACTGAAAGTAAAAACAAAAGGCAAAGAAAAAAAATTACTGAGTCATGAATTTTGTAAGTAAAAATATATTTCATTAAAAAATAAAAATAAAGATTTTTTCAGACACACAAAAGCTGAAAGAAATTATCACTAGCAGAACTTCACTAGAAGAAAACAAGCACAAACAAACAAACAACTACTAAAGGGAGTCTTTTAGGCAGAACAGAAGTCACACCAGATGGAAATCTGGATCTATCCAAAGAATAAAAGATCATCAAAAACGGTAACTACATTGATAAATATGTACAAAATTTTTCAAGTAAACTGTGTTACAACAATAACACAGAGGCTTAATTATTGTCATGTTGTACTCTATATGAAGTGGCCCATTATCACTTGAATACAGACTGTGGTAAGTTAAACATGCATATTCTAAACTCTAAAGCAGCAACCAAAATAACACTGGAAAACCATACCTAATGTGCAGTCAAATCTTGACCTTTCACAAAAAGTGTCCTGGGCTGCAATCATTGTTGCCTCAGGGTCTTGGGCTAGTCAGACAGTAACACGTGATTTAGGACGAGGGAAAGCCACATCAAAAAGATCATTAATGTGGGGAGTGATTTAAGGTGGGGAATTTGGGTCACATTCTATGAGACAATCTGGAGTTGAGATCAACCATGTGGGCAATCAATTATTTACGCCTATATAAAGGAACCCCCCAAAACTCTGAATACTGAGGTTCAAGTGAGCTTCCCTGTGAGCAACACTTCATGTGCAGTGCCCCAAGTGATACCAGGAAAGCAATGCATCCTGACTTCATGGGGTGAAGATAGTGGAAGCTCCACATTCAATACTTCTCCAGACTCCATCTCATGTGCTTCTTCCCTTGACTGACTTTAATCTATATCTTTTCCCCACAATAAACTGTAACTATGACTGTCACAGCTTTCAGTGAATTCTTTGAGTCCTTGTAGTGAATTATCAAAATTGAAGAGGGTTTGGGAAACCTCTCACGATGGTTAATTTTTAATTTTATGTGTCAACATGCCTAGGCTACAGAATCTAGTTATTTAATCAAACACTAAGTTAAGTTTTCGTGTGGAGGTATTTCATAGTTGTGGTTAGCATCCATAATAAATTGACTTTAAGTAAGGAGTTTACCTTGGATCACATGGGGGGACCTCATAAATAAGTTGAAGTCCTTAAAAGGCAAAAACTGTTTCCTGGAGAAGAAATTCTGCCTCCAGAATGCAGATTCAACCGTGCCTTAATTTTTACCCTGCCAGCCTGCACTACAGATGTTAGATGTGACAGTCTCCATAATTATGTGAGCCAATTCTTTAAAATAAATCTCTTTATATCCTATTTCCAGTAGTAAAGAAAGCACTAAAAGGCTATGGCATGATGTGGCAATAGAGATAAAATATCACCATTAGTTGGTCCTAATCAAGTACTTATTAAAAGATGGTTTCTGGGTGAACACACATTTCATACCTTAGAATATTTTTTTTCAAAATAATGAGTATTATGAAATCGGCTGGTTACTTCTAACTGCACTAGAGCAAGTGGAGAAAGGAAAGGATGAGATGAGGGTTTCAAATTCTGAACTTAAACCTAAGTCATAATTTAGTCTGCAGAGACTTGATCACCTTTTTCTTCCATACAACATCACCCTGGTCCATCACACTGATGACATTATATTGATCAGACCCTGTGAGCAAGAATTAGCAACTGTTCTAGACTTATTGGTAATATATTTGCATATCAGAGGATGGAAAATAAATTTGACAAAAATTTAGAGGCCTTCCACCACAATCAAATTTCTAGGGGTCCTATGGTGTGAGGCATGTTGAAAGGTGAAGGTGAAGGATAAGTTGTTGCATTTGGCCCCTCCCACAACCAATAAAGAGGCACAATTTCTAATGGTGTGTGCTACTCCAGTCCATTTCCTGAGTGACGTAAAAACTTGCTAGATTTGAATGGTGTCCAGAACAAGTGAAGGTTCTGTAATACTTCCAGGCTGCTGTGCAACCTTCTCTTCTAATTGGGCCTTGTGATCCAGACTATCTGACGGTCAGTGGTAGACAGATTCTGCTGGAGGCTTTGGCAGGCCTCTATAAGTCAATCGTAGTGTAGGCTCTTAGGATTTTGAAGCAATTACCTGTCTTCCTCTCAGAAAACTACTTTACTCTTGAGAAAAAGTTCTTAGCTTATTCTTACACCTGAATCCAGACTAAATGCTTAACCTTGGGCCACCAATCTACCATGTAACCTGAGCTGCCCATCATAAACTATTACTGTCTGACTCACTAAGCCATAAAGTTGGGTGTGCACAGCTTCCATCACAAAAGGGGCAGCACTTTGTTCTGATCGAAGTAGATACTTTCTATGGATACAATTTAGCCTCCTCTGCATGTGATACTTCTGCCAAAACTACCATCCATGGACGTACAGAATGCTTTATCTATGGTCATGATATTCCACACAGCATTGGTTCTGATCAAGGAACTCACTTCACAGCAAGCGAAGTGCAGCAAAAGGCTCATCCTCATGGAACTCACTAGCTGCGTGTTCCCCATCATCCTGGAGCAGCTGCATTAATAGGATGGTGAAATGGCTTGTAAAGATTCAGTTATAGTGCAACCAGGTGGCAATATGTTGCAAGGCTGTCAAGGCACTCTAGAAGGCTCTTTATGCTCTGAATCTGTGTCAGATAGATGGTGCTTTCTCTAGATCTCCAGGATTCATGGGTCCAGGAATCAAGGGGAGGAAACAAGAGGGGTGCTGCTCACTATTTTCCATAGTGACCCACTATCAAAACTTTTTACTTCCTGTCTCTATGACCTTATTTGGTGTTAGTACAGAGATCATACTTTCAAAGAGAGGAATGCTTTCACCAGGAGAGACAGGAATAATTCTATTGAACTGGAAGTTCAAACCAAAATTACTTTGAGAATTAGTGTTATTATTTCCAACAAAATATTTATTCATAATATACATCTCTCATAAACTGTATCTCCTAAAGGATATTTAGTCTAAGTTACAAAGCCCTAATGAAGACATCTGATCTAACACTGCTCATGAGTTCTGTGAGTCCTAGCAAATTATCAAACCTGACGCAATGTTAGGAAGCCCTCTGTGACAGTTAATTTTCTGTTGCTTGTGTCAGATCACCTTACCCAGTATTTGATCAAACACTAATCTAGGTTTTGCTGTGAAGATATTTTCTAGATAAGGTTGACATCTATAATCAATCAGCTCCACTAGAACATGAAATCATAACTGCTTAATCTGCACTTCCTCTGGTTCTTTTCTTTACTTATTTCTTGGGGATCAGAATTGGAGGAGCTAGCTATTTATGTACAAAAAGCAACTAGCAAAATGTATTTCATTTCTGTATGTACAGGACTTAAATCCTTGTACATTATTTGCTCCTATCAATGAATTTCACTCTACAAGCAAGTGACATCTATTTAAAATTAGACTCTAGAAGGCCTTTTTGGGGTCAGATTAATTAGAAAAAAAGAGGTTTTGTAAGTGATTCTCTCAACAATAGCCCTGAGTATACAGAGTTTATCCCTTTCTTTGTAGCGACCCCACTAAGAATGACATTTGGCATCCACCCTGCACCAGGAGAATCATTACTATAATCACATTGCCCCAAGCTCCCTTGCATATTTAGAATTCATGAGATTTGTGTTTCCTGGAACTCATTCATGATTGTTGTACAGCAGTCTACAAACTAGTTCACAAATGTGGTGGATTGCTTTGTCACTTGCAGAAATAAATGCAAGTCTCTACGGAGATATGCCATTCATGTATCTGTCCTGCTTTGGTCTCCTATTTCAAGATTCTTTTTACAATCTAGGCTCTAACGACTTTTGCCACCAAATTCTTATATTCACACCATGTTAGCAACAGTTTTAGATGTTTGGGCAACTGGTCAAATGCTTGCTCTGGCGTTTTATCTTCATAAATGGGTTCTTTCTTCACTGATAAGGAAGCTGAAGTCGCAAAGTGAAAGAAGAGAGTTTCTTTACCCTTAATAGCCTTGCAAAATGACAACACGCAGACATGCACACACAAACAGACACATGTATAAATTGAAATTTGCAGCAGCTCTGAATTACCAAACTGTTTGACTTTTATTATCAATGTGATATTTTTAGTGATCTCCATAGAAATTGAACAGATGGCTTCATGTTATAATGGAAGAACAATTATCATTAAATGAGGAATGATCTACAACGTGAGAAAGAGGACAAAAATAAAATTCTCCTTATAGGTTTCAAGGATACGTTTCTTTCACGTATGGGTAATAACTTTGTGCATTGCTCTACAATTCTTTGGAAAAAGAAAAAAGGCAAAAGTACTGATTAAAAATACATGCCTCATTTTACTCACACTCGTGTGCTTGTTCCTAGACATGGGCACTCTCTCAGCAGTCTCCACACCCTCTGTGACACTGTCCCTCCCGCTTATATTACAGAGAATCACATAAGCAAACACTCACTAGGCAGTGTGGTAAAGGCTGAAAATTCCTGTACAAGATATAGGAGCAGTACAGAAGAAGGAGTGAGCTCTCTTAGGGGCTGCTGGCTGGGGGCAAATCAAAGAATAAAGTTTTGAAAGAATGTGGAGGCAGCAGGGTGAAGAAATCAGCGTGTGAACTTTTAACAAAATCGTGCTTAGCAGCTACTATAGTCAGGCATTTCTCTTAGAGCATAAAAATCAGTGCTTTTAGCAGAAGAGAGGATTTCGGGAGCAATACAGAGATAATGCTAGAGAAGCAGCTCCCTTCCCCATAATTCCCTGGGCTTAGAGACACCCTTCACTCTTTACATCTCAGCACACATGTGTCTCTTGTCTGGTCTCTCAACTCTGCCTAGTTGTAGCCTTGACACCACCTCTAGGCAACAGAAACCTTGCTCTGGGAACCCCTGTAATACTAGTGTTGTCTAGGCCATGCTACAGGCCAAGAAAAGCATTTGGAAAGATGCCTAAGGATTAGCATTCAGGTAGAAGAAAAGATAATTCATGGAGCCTAGAAAAAGTATTAGACTTCCTCAAGCGGGATTTTTAAGGTCAAGCCTCTTATGTCTGTAATTTTGGGGCACTTCCTAAGAATTACGTGCTCTCCAGGGACTAGTCATTTTGTCCTCATACTGTTCTGAATATCTAACCCTCATTCTTATTTCCCACCCATAGACATAACTCTTAATTTCCATTATGTTCTTTGGAATGGCCACTCCACTGTAAACAAACTTCCCTCACCCTTCGCCCCTTTAGCAAGCACTGGATATATCTCATCACCTTAACTGAAATGCTATTTTGACTAAGATACTTTAGAAAGGAGTCTGCTTTCTCTCTCCCTTCACATACCACCTGGTTAGAAAGTGGCAGTTGCATTGACTAACCTATACCCACTCATAATCATCACTTTAAAAAATGACTGAATCCAATCAATATTGTTTTCCTCCTATCTTGTATCAGAAGAGTAATAGCTTACCCTGCTGTTTTAACCTGGGAGCTGGATCACAAGAGGCTGTTGTGCTGAGCTGGAAAATGTGGACAACCATCAAAACATTCTATGTGGCAGAGTGGTTGATCAGAATTATGCCCATGGTTTAGAAAATTTATATTTTAAAGAGATCAGAAGGGAGTATTGTTGAAATGAGCTTGGTAATAGTAGTGAAAGGCCACTATGAAAAGATCATCGTAATTCAGATAATAGCTAAATACAACCAAAGAGGAAATGTTGGGAATGAGAGGCAGGATTGTATTAACATAATTTTAAGAGGTGGGGATAGAGTCATTAAAATTTAGTAAGTCATCCTGAGATTAAGTGGAGGGAGCACCAGGTAACCACCTTCTGCTGGAATCACAGGCTCAGCAGCACTTCTAGGGGAATATTTTGAGTTCTTGTGGATGTATTAAATTAAAGGCACCTAAAGTGTTCTCATGTAGATGTGCAGTAGTCAATCAGATGTGCTCAACAGATAATTCTGGGTTGTGTATAGAGAATTGAGATCTAGCACAGTGAATTGAGGCTTCGTCTCTTGGGTGAGGGGAAGTTCATCCAAGAATTGTACATAGAGTGAGAGAAACAGATGGCTTAAGATAGATCCCTGGAGATAATATAAATGATTGAAACAAGGAAAAGGACCCTTCACAGGAGAGAGAAAAACAGTAGAATTAAAACCAAGAAAAAGCAGTTTGCAAAACTGTGAGATGAGTGAGTTCAAGAAACTGGTTTATCTGCAGAGTGTCTAATTCTGGAGGAAAGGAAAGAGTTTTGCTCAGGGCCATGCTTACTTTTAGGTAACTGTGAGACATCTAGTAGGATACGGCAAATAAAAAGATGATAATTCAGTTCTAGAAGTATCAGCTTTAAATAGACATTTAAAAATTTTTATTTTGAAATAATTTTGGATTTATGGAAGAACTATAAACACTTCACCCAGATTTCCCTAATGTTAACATTTTACAAAACCAAGATATATTTATGAAAACTAAGAAACTAACATTAGTACAATACTACTGCAATGCTAGAGCATTTCAGTTTTTCCACAAATTCCCTTTCCAATAATGTCCCTTTTATGTTTCAGGATACAATCAGGATAAAGCATGGCATTTACTTGTCGTTTTCCCTTAGCCTTTCCTGATCTAGCAGAGTTTCTGGTCTTTTCTTTTGTTTTATTACTGTAATACTTTTGAAGAGTAGTGATCAGAAATTTTGTAGAATGTCCCTCAATTTTGACTTTTCTGACATTTGGCCATCACTAAACTGAGGCTGGGGATTTTGAGGAAGAACATCACACAAGTTAAATGCTCTTCTCATTGCATCATATCAGGGGATACACGATAGCAACATGTCTTTTCACTGGTGATATTAACCTTGGTCATTTGGTTAAGGTGGTGCCTTCCAGCTTCACACACTGTAAAGTTACTATTTTTCACTTTTCGTGCTCTACTCTTTGGAAGAAATTCACTAAGGAAGAGAACATTATTCAACAAGATCACTACAGAATTATGGAATATGAGGACAAGAACCAGGAGTCTTTCTAAATGTGAAAATGTAGGCAGATCACAGGCAAAAAAAAAAAAAAAAAAAAAAAAAAAAGAACAAGAAGAAGAAAGAGAAATCTAGAGTTAAGCATTCAACTCTGATCATGGAGATACAATCTTGAATGACAAGGAAATCTTTAAAAAATACAGCTTTCTTCAGACACATAAAGACTTGCTCTAGATGAGAAAGGAGAAATTTGTCTTCTCTTGAGATGCTTTAAGATGTAACCCAGGGGCACCAATTAAATGAATGCCACTCAAGCCTTCAGAAAACTTTAACCAAATTCTTCTTGGAAGAACCACAAGGAAACAAAGATTCAGGCTATGTTGCCTAATAGATATGTTAGCTCTGCTAGCACACAACTCTTGCACTCTTTTTTCCATTGTTTCATTCTTAGCTTTCATCATTCATTTAACAGAGAGAGATTTTTCAATGTTCTTTATTTAGGTTACAAATGACAAAAATAAAAAAAAGTATTTTTTTAAAGCATTTGGTTGGTTTTGTCTATTCTTTGATGAAGACAATGCTCTTGAAAGCTATGGCTTTCAATTGAAAGATCCTGAGAGAAAAAGTTTGTTGCTTTGTATCAATTCTAAAAGCTTGATTTTAAATAGCAAGAGCTTAATAATGAAGAAATCAAGTATACTGGGGGCAATAATATCAATTTGCTAACCAAATGTAAATAAGTTTTATGACAAAGTTGAAATAAGGCAATCAAAGATGATGCGACTAGGGTTTAGACGCTTATGGGTTTCTAGGAAGGGAATTGATGCCAATACTACCATTGGAGGAACTTCAGACAGAGATAAAAATGCCCAACTTCCTGGAGTTTGCACAACAATTGATCCAGGTATGTGAATTTACATTGTGTCTGAGCAGTAATGAAGCATGTGGTTCTGAGGACCACTGCATGGGGTCCTGTAAATCCCAATATGGTGTGTCTTCCCACCATAGTAGATTGTTTCTAGGTTTCCTGATACTGCTAAGTGGGATTAAGCAGGTTTCCATGGGTGGGAAGGGAAGGAGGGACCCAGAACCTGTTGCCTTGACAAATGGAGGTAATGGTGAGGCCGTAGATACCAGGCTAAAGCAACCAGCATGGATGTTTATACTAGTACCTTGGTCATAACCAAACAGAGGAATCGGGGAAAGAAAAAACTTTTCTTTTTCTTCAGACAAGAATCTCGATCCCAATTGTTAAGCATCCCTCTCTCGAAATAAGAAGTAAACAGGAGAAAAGAAGAAGAAAAAGAGAGGAAAAGAGAATGCTGAACTGACTAGCGAGTAATTTAAAAAAAAATAATGGAAAAAGTATAAAAAGAAACAGTACCAGATGCTCGTGAAAGGTGGCAAGATGGATTTTATTCAGACACTGCAGTAAGGAAAAGACTACAGTATAAACTGATCTCAATTCCAGCTAACAAAGTTGACTGAGGTTTTTAAAGGGAAAACTGAGAGGGAAGAAAAAAGATCTATGGGGAAGTGAAAAGTGGGAATGGATAGGGATCAGAGGGACTCTGGGGAAATGGAAAATTACAGATGATGACTGGAACATTACTGGAAATGGTTTGGCTGTGTAGGTTGGGACAACGTATGTCTCGTGGTTTGGCAGCACTGCATTTTTTTGAGCAAAGATTCAGGGTCTTGAGCAAAGACAGGGTCTGGGGCTGCTTTTAGGGACAAGGCCAGGCAAATCTGGCCAGTTGTCTTAGCACAGTGTTTGGACAAGTTGTGCTCTGAGGGAATTCACAGTCCCCAAAGAACGGTGTTTTCTTTAATTTTCAAGATTCAATCTTCAGTTACCAAGTAAGAATGGAGGCTCCTAGTTTTGTTCAGTTATAAAATAATAATCTACTACTCATATCTGAGTAGTAGAGAAAAGTTTTACACTATTACAAACTAGTTTCATTTAAAGCTCTCTACTACATCAGTAAGAGCACAGGTGAGGGCTTTGGAAGCACTGGGGAGTGGCAAGGTTCATTACAACTCATCTGACACCACTCAGCCTCCATAAAACAAACAGCAAGAAAAGCTGTAGACACCAGGCCACACTCTATGGAGGGATGGTAGCATCAACTCTATAAGCAAGAAATATTTAATTTGGGAGCCTACTTGAACCTCATCAGGCAAATGAAATACAGTTCTTATAATGTAAAATTCCATCTGATGCTTAAATATTAGACACACTGGGACTTGTGGGCTATGCTTCTTTCACAAAGTAGATGAGAGTCACCCTGGAAAACACTAACTATAAATGCAAGAAGACTTAACTGGACCTGAGCTTTAGTTCTGGAAGGTTTAGGAATAGCCCGCATTTCCCATCCTCCTGCCATGTATGCACAACCAAAGCTAGTCAGCTGGCACTCGGCAGCCATTTCTCTACCAACCACTCCCTAAGGCTTGGTCCTATTTTCTGCTCTTACTTACACCACTCATTCCTATCAGAGTGACACCTCATAATTTGGTGTATTAGCTAATATCTGCCATGTACTCACAATCTGCCACTCCTGTCACCTCTGTTTCTCAGATCTTAACAATTCCTTACAGATTAGAACAAACAGAAACAGAGAGAAGAAAAACATATATGAATGTGGGTTATATGGTATAAAACTTATTTAATCAACAACCTCCAATGTTTTGTCATTTTGGTAAATAAAACAATGTAGTTAAAAATTATTTGATTGTAAAATTCCTTCAGAGAAAATATAGAGATAAATTTAATTCTAAATTTGAATGATATTCCTAGTTTCTGAATAAGCAGGCAGTTAGTAAGGTATTAGGGCAGTTACAGAAGATATCCTAACTATTTAGGAACTTTTATTTGAATAATGGTAATAATCACTAATTCTCAATAAAATACACAGTAGCAAAATATTTTAAATCTTTGGAATTATTTTCAGGAGAGATTTAAACTTACCTTTGTCAGAAAGATTTTGTAATTTAAAATGTGGCAATATTTCTCAAATGAGGAAATTGAACAAAAAGCAAAGTAGTTTAAAATAAAAAAATCAGAAAGATCAGATATATTTAACATTAATAGGAAGTAATTTTTAATATGTCAATGTAACAAGTTAAGGAGTTGATCTAGGACTGGTTGAGATATATGTATTTGATAAGTAAGGAAATAGCCAATAAAATTAATGAACTAACTCTTTAAGTTACTTGGTATCATTTAGTTAAGGAACATTTCTAATTGAGGACTCAGTCACTGCCCCTGTCTCTCCACTCACACACTCCATTAAAGTTGGGATGAAAAATCTAGAGATGACATCAGCAAGATGGAAGATACCATAGGAAAATAAAATTAAAGGCCGATATTCCTGATGAACAGATGAAGAAATCCTCAACAAAATGCTAGCAAATTAAATTCAACAGCACATTAAGAAGATCATGCACTATGATCAAGTGGGATTTATCACTGGCATACAAGTATGGCACAGTATATGCAAATCAATAAATAGGATACACCACATTAACAAAATGAGAATAAAAATCATGTGATCTCTCAACAGATGCAGAAAAAACATTTGACAGAATTCAACATGCAACTCTGAACAAACTAAGAATACAAGTACTGTATCTCAACATAATAAAGGCCGTACATGACAAATCCACAGCTAATGTAATACTCAATGGTGAAAAGCTAAAATGTTTTTCTCTAAGATCAGGTAAAAGACAAGGATGCCCACTTTCACCACTTATACTCAACATAGTACTTGAGGTCCTAGCCAGAGAAATTAGGCAGGAATAATAAATAAAAAATATCCAAATAGGAAAGGAGGAAGTAAAATCGTCTATTTTTGAAGGTGACATGATGTTACATATAAAAAACCCTAAAGACTACACCAAAAAACTGTTAGAACTATTTAATGAATTTGGTAAAATTACAGGATACAAAATCAACATACAAAAATTAGTTTTGTCTCTATACACTAACAACAAACTACCCAAAAAAGAAATTATGAAAACAATCTGATTTACAATAGCATCAAAAGAATAAAATATTTAGCAATAAATTTAACCAAGAAGAAAATGACCTGTACACTGAAAACTATAAAGACATTGATGAATGAAATTAGAGAATGCACATAAAATGGAAAGATATCCCATTTTCAAAGAGCAGAAGAATTAATATTGTTAAAATGTCCACATCAACAGCAATCTACAGATTCAATGCAATCCTATCAAAATTCTAATGGGATTTTTCATAGAAACAGAAAAAAATTATCCTAAAATTTATTTGAAACCACAAAAGATCTCAAGTAACCAGCGTAATGGTTCTTGAGCAAGAAAAAAGAAAAGCTGGAGACATCACACATCCTGATTTCAAACTATATTACAAAGCTGTAGTAATCAAAACAGTATGACATTGGCATAAAAACAGACACATAGATCAATAGATCAACGGAGGAGAATGGAGAGCCCAGAAATAAACCCATGCGTATACAATCAGCTAATCTTTGACAAGACTGCCAAGAAAACACTAGGATAAGAATAGTTTTTTCAATAAATGATTTTGGGAAAACCGGATATCCATTTGCAAAAGAATGAAACTGGAACCCTAACTTACACCACTCAGCAAATTAACTAAAAAAGGAATGAAACTTAAATGGCCGGAAACCATAGGACTCCTAGAGGAAAACATAGGAAAAAAGCCTCTTGATATTGGTCTTGGCAATAATTTTCTGCCTGTGTCACCAAAAGCACAAGCAAAAAAAGAACAAACAAATTTCTGCACAGTAAAGGAAATCATCAAAAAAATGAAAAGGAAACCTATGGAATGGGAGAGAATATTTGGAAACCATATATATGATAAAGAGTTAATATCCAAAATATATAAGAAACTCATAAGCAAAATAATAATAATCAAATTAAAAAATGGACAAAGAAGCTGAATAGATATTATTCTAAAGAAGATATACAAATGGCCAACAGGTACACGAAAAAGTGCTCAGTATCAATGCTAAGCATCAAGGAAATGTAGATCAAAACCACAATGTGATATCACCTCACATCTGTCAGAATGCCTATCATCAAAACTGCAAGAGGTAACAAGTATTGACAAGGGTGTGGAGAAAAGGGAAGCCTTGTGCACTCCTGGTGGGTATGTAAATTGGTGCAACCACTATGGAAAAGAGCATGGAGGTTCTTTAGGAAATTAAAAATGCAAGTACTATTTGATCTAGTAATCCCATTCCTGGGTATATAATAAAAGGAAATGAAATCACTACCTCTAGGAGGTACCTGCATTTTGATGTTCAGTGAAGTATTATTCACAATAGCCCAAGTAAGGAAACAACCTAAGTGTGGCCAACAGGGGAATGGGTAAAGAAAATGTGATATATATATATGAATAACATATGTAAGAATAGTGTTCATATATATGAATACTGTTCATATGTATATGAATTAGTCATTTGTATATATTCGGCCATTATTCAGCCTTAAAAATGAAGGAGATCTTACTATTTGCAGCAACATGGATGAAACGAGGTCATTATGCTAAATGAGGTAAGCCAGACAAAGAAAGACAAATAATGTATGGTATCAGTTATATGAGGGATCTAGAAGAAAAAAGTTGAACAAAGCGGCCGGCCTGGTGGTGCAGCGGTTAGGTTCGTACCTTCTGCTTCTTGGCGGCCCGGGGTTCGCCGGGTCAGATCCTGGGTGTGGACATGGCACCGCTTGCCACACCATGCTGTGGTAGGCGTCCCACATATAAAATAGAGGAAGATGGGCACAGATGTTAGCTCAGGGTCAGGCTTCCTCAGCAAAAAGAGGAGGACTGGAAGTACTTAGCTCGGGGCTAATCTTCCTCCAAAAAAAAAAAAAAGAAGAAGACTCAGAAGCTGAGACTTTTCAGGGGCTTGAGGGTGAGGGAAATAAGGAGATGTTGGTTAAAGGGTACAAATTTTCAGTTATAGGGTGAATAAATTCAGAAGATCTAATGTACAGCCTAGTGACTATAGTTAACAATTCATTGTTAGTGCCGTTGAGTGGACTTTTGACTTCTAGCAACTCCGTGTACAGCAGAGCAGAACCTTGCCCAGTTCTTTTTTTTTTTTTTTTTGCAGCATCCTCTCATCTTCTGGCACTGGGTCAGACAATGCTCCACTGCTATTCATAGAGTTTTTGTGGCCAATTTTTTCAGAAGTGGAAGGCCAGTTTCTCCTTCCTGGTCTGTCAGTCTGGAAGCTCCGCTGAAACCTGTCCACCATGGGCGACCTTTTTGGTATTTGAAATACCTGTGACTTATAGCTTTCAGCATGACAGCACACACAGCCACCACAGTACAACAATCAACAGATGGGTAGTGTGGCTCTCTGACTGGGAAACAAACTCCGTCACAGCGGTGAGAATCTTAACCGCTTAATCTTAACCACTAGACCACCAGGGCTGGCCATAGTTATGATACTGTATTGTATATTTGAAATTTGCTAAGAGAGTGAATCTTAAGCATTCTCACCAGAAAAAATGTAAAAGATAACTCCATGAAGTGATGGAGGTGTTAATTAATTGTGATAATCATTTCACAATGTACATCAAACCATATCCTTTAAATATATACAATTTTATTTTTCAATTATACCTCAAGAAATAAAATAAAATAAAACAAAATAAAATAAAAAGATGTGTGTATGAGTGATGTAGTTGAAATTAATACAGCACTTTTTAGTGCAGGGATATGAGCCACATGATCTGCAGTTATTATTCAACTTTCTTGCTATGATTTACTTCATCTAATTTTCAGTGAAATTGCCAATTCAGTTTAGAGACAATTGTAACTTGATGGACCATGTAACTGGCAGAATTAATACACAATTTAAACTATTTTGTTCTTGATCAGCACATAATTGATAATGTCTTCTTCTGGATGCGTGTAGTCTTTTTTATTTCTGAAAAGTTCCTTATTAACATGAATTAACTTCATCATTTCTCCATAATTAGACTGAAGAAAAAATACAAGTCTTCTGACCATTAGGCAATGATTCTCAAGTCCCCGATATAAACCATCATTCAGTCCAATCCTCTTTAAATTCTGGCCTGTCTGCAAATCTCAGGATGAAAGTAATATCAGTATTTTGGCAAAAGTGATAATTTCAATATTGCTGCTATTCAGAATTAGTGTTTAATACACTTTGTTCAAAATGAAATATTGCATTTATAAGTTACAGAACCAAATTTATATATTTTCCTATCACCACTCTCTGGATTCACTATTCTTTGTTTGGTATTATGATGTTAGCTTTCCTTTTTCTATCCCAGTTTTTCTGGGATATCTTGTTTACCTCAGCTTATATTTGGAAAAATCACAAATCTATTTTTGATACAAGATGAGTTATAAAATTAAATGAATAATATGATATGGTTAGATATTAACATCATTGAATCCATTTAAATCAGAACATATTCTAATAAGATTATGTTAATTAACTTTCCTTCTGAGGAAATTACAAGTCCAATTTATCATCAAGGAGAGGTGAATTTAGTTCTCTCTGTCTGTGTTTAATGACCCAATGGCATTTGCTTTAACATTTTGTACTTAGATATTCAAGGTTTGTTTCCCAGAAGTTGTTTTATTTTTTTATCATTGTCTACATTTTGAATGTAAGACGTAAGAAATGATTCTGTACTCTAAATGAACAGGTGAAAATCATTTATAATGTTCTATGCAAATAGAATTTCTAGAAAAATAAAATTAAAAAGTGTAGTGACAAAATTATTCATATAACTAAAACATTTGGGTTATTTTTTGGTTCTGTTAAACATACTTCTCATTAGTCTAGTACTGAGTTCTGATGTTAGACATACATGAGTTCAGATTCCAGGGCTCTGGTTTAATTTATTGGCACTTCTCTATATTTCCACTTACAGGCGGCCTGGTTATTATGCGTAATATATGAGATGCAATCCATAACTCACTGTGCAGTACTTAACACACATGAGCAGTTCATTACTCATCTCGCATCAATACCACTCAGTATCTCACTGGCCTCCTACATACCTGAGGAGACAGGGTCTTTAGTTTATCTTGAACAAGGTTTTCCTAGGTCATAGTTCAAATAGTAACAGGAAGTTTTAATAACTTTTAAAATCTCTTAGCCTACAGTCAACAACATGCTTACCAGTGTAGTACTTTTTGGTATTACTGTTTAGTCAAAACAAAGAAAAGAAGGGCACTATCAATGTTGTAACTTAATACCATTCCAAAGAGTCTAGCAATAAGGTAGGAGAAAGAAATAAAACAATAAAAAATAAGAATTTAGGAAAGAAACAAGTTATTATTTCCTCTGACAGAGTGTTTTGTTTTCTATTGCTGCATAAAAATTGTTCCAAAAAATTGCCTGGAGGCGGCTGTGCAAACTATTACTAACCCGGCATCTCTTTCTCTCTCTCTCTTCATATAGTCTCAGATCTTACCTGTGTGGTTACAGCATGTAGCCTCAGAGCAATTAGATTGCTCACAGGTTGACTCAGGACCCTGGAGAACGAAATTAAAGCTGCATCATTCTTTATGCCCTAGCCCCAGGGATCACTCTGCCATGTACATCAGTTACCGGAGAGTCACTAGCCTGCCCAGGTTCTTGTTGGGAGAAATACTAAGATCATATTGTACTAAAAGCTTGCAGGTGGGAGAAATTGTTACAGCCCTCTCTAGGAAATGCAATTTGCATATATAAAATTCTACCTGAAAACAAATAAGATAAAATGATTGAAATCGTATTAGCTATTACAGGGACTCAGCCATGTCATCTATATAAAACAAATATCAAAATCAGGATCAGAAATCATTAATTAGTCCACAATAGGGAGAAAGATATCCAGTTTATATAGCAACTACAATTGAATACATGTGTGTGTGTTTTAATCATGAATAATATGATGTATTTATATTCATATATATCGTAATCTACATGATGAAAACAAAAAACACTTTATTGAAAGAGTTGATTTGTTTTGAAGAATTTGAACACATGCAGAAACATACCAAGTTTCTGAAAGAATCTACTTTTCTACAGAAGTACATGTATTTTATATATTTCAATGAAATTTCAACAGAATTTAATTTTTCAAGGTGTCAAAATTATTCTGAAGTACATCCATGAAAAGAGATATGTGAAACTAGCAAGGTCTCCTTTGGAAAAAACTATGAATAGGGAAAATTTTATTACCAGAAAATAAATGTAGAATAAAATTAAAATTATTTAAATTATTATACAATATCAGTTAAAGGATTAATCAGCTACTCAGTGAAATGAAATGAAATTTGCATACACATAGATGGAAGTGACCACACAAGAATTTGATATATGATGGAAATGATATTTGAAATCAATGGTGGAAAAGGACAGATTATCTAGTAATTTACTTATGAAATAAATAAGAAAATGTACTATTTAGAGTAAAAAATTATAGATACATAGCTCACATTTGAAATACAGGGAATCGAATTCCTAGTGTACTAAATAGCAAACTGTAAAAATTAAATCACAAAGATAAAAATATATGTAATATAATAGAAATAAAATAAAACACAGCACTATATTTATACAATTGTTGTAGAGACAATCATAAACTTATGGTCTCTTTAAAGGAAATGATAATTAAAAAAACAGGTATCAGGAAAATAGCTTAGTAAAATTAAAACAGATGAAAAAGAGAGTGAAAATGAAAGATTAAGATTTAAAGTTATAAGAAGCCTGAAAAATAGGATAAAAGAGCCTAGATACCA
The DNA here is from genome assembly GCF_021613505.1 of Equus quagga. Classification (NCBI taxonomy): domain Eukaryota; kingdom Metazoa; phylum Chordata; class Mammalia; order Perissodactyla; family Equidae; genus Equus; species Equus quagga. The sequence goes on along the minus strand of NC_060274.1, from coordinate 49,206,661 downwards.
TCATAATTATGAACAGGAAATTTACAAAAGAAATACAAATATTGCAAATCAAAACAATATACATTAGCATTATATATATAGTCACCGCTCTTAACTTACACTAAAGGAAATTATAAAACAGAATGATCAGATGCAAGAAAGCAGGTTCTTTCATCCTCTGCCTGTGGAAAATATAAACCAGTATATCCTTTCAAGAAGGCATAACAATGCATTAAAGTAAATGTGCTTTTGCACAACCAATATATGTCCTAAGAATTTATCCAAGTAAGATAAAAGTAGTTGTTCCAAAATCATTTTTCAATATTTGCTGTTAACCATGAAAGCACTTTGGAATCACCTGGGAAGCTTTAAAAATTGTGGATGCCTGGGTCACACCCAGAGTTTCTGATTGAATTGAGTTCGTCCCTACCTCAATACCTTGCAAAAACCCTCATGCAATTCTAATTCACAGACAAGGTGGAGAAAAATTAATCTAAAAATTCATTCAAAAAGTCTTGTTGATATTAATGGGTGAGTTTGAAGTAAACTAAATTCCAGGAGAATGACTAAATATGATAAAGTATTAATATGATGACAATTTTGAATCAATAATACATAACATGGCTGAGAATTAATATAAATTATTTCAAATCCATACATTATTTAGAAATTATGCCATATTTACAGTATTCAATATTTCTACCCATTAATATGGTTTGCCATTCATTTACTTACTCATTTCATACACTCAATAAAATTGTATATTTTTCTTCTTAAATCCATTTATTTTTTTACTATTTTAAGATTAATTTTATGTTGATTATTTGCTTAATTTATAGTTTTGTTATTCTTACATATTCCATTTATTTTCATAATTTTTAAATCATATTTTTACTCTCCATAGACACTCTTTCCCCACAACAGCTCTCAGTTGATTATTGCTGATATAAAGAAACACTATTGCACCTGACAAATAATTTGTACATTATTAAACTTCAATAATTCTTTCAATGGATCTTTTTGTGTGCGTATGTTCTTTATTTATGTTTCTGTTCTCTTTCTTTTTTTCTGTTTTTTGAGGAAGATTAGCCCTGAGCTAACATCCATGCCTATCTTCTTCTACTTTATATGTGGGACTCCTGCCACAGCATGGCTTGATAAGTGGTGTGTAGGTCTGCACCCAGGATCCGAACCAGTACACCCCTGGCTGTAGAAGTGGAGTGCGAGAACTAAACTGCTCCGCCACCGGGATGGCCCCTCTGTTCCTTATTTCTTGACCAGAAAATGTTAAATGACTTTAGTTTGGATGGTTAAATATAGCTTGTTGACATGGTTTTCAAACAAATGTATTTTAAGGAAATATCTATTTCAGATTTTGGAAGTCATTTTACCATAAATTTTTAAAGAATTTTATCAAATTGTAGACGTCTATTTAGATGGTAGTCTATGTGTTGATCATCTGATATAATACCTATTATGTTAAAATATCCTATTATCAAACTTGGATTATTATGACTAAGAAATAGTTGGTATGGTGGATAATTATTTTAACATCTTTTCAATTTAACTTACTGGTAGGATTTTTTAAGAATTTTAATGTCTATGTTCATAAGTGCAGTCATCTAAAGAATTAATTTATGATCCTGGCTATGTCAACATTTATTTTTTATTCAGTGTAATAATTTTATTATTGATGTATTTTTAATATTCAGCTTGTGAAAATTTGAAAATGCTTGCTATTTCACCATTTTCTCAAAATTTTCTGTAATGACCTCTAAGTGTCTGTACCCTTATTTCAGGACTAGATGGCTCCCGTAGGACTCACGGCAGCACCTCATGGCAGTTCTGGGGCTTGGGAAAGTGTCACTAAATGCAACACGGATCTGGTCCCTTCTGAATATTTGGTCATATATTCAATCTTCTACAGCTCTTAGTTTTCTGACTCTGTAGGCCAGACCTCTTCAACTCTCTGGTCCGCATTTGACAGTAAGATGGATGCCTCCAATATATCCTCCGCTCCAGATGCCTCTATCATCCTGGAATGTTTCTTTAAATTGCCTCTTCCTTACACATGAGAAAGAACTGGTGAATTTGTCCACCTACAAATCATGCTTCTAAGGTAAAAATTGTTGCATAAGCAATTATGAGGGTTTTTGCACAATTAACATATTCAAAACTCAAATCAGTTGTATAAAAAAACTGAAAATATATCTTCTTTCAATGATGACATTGAAGTGAGTATCTGTGTGACTGTGATCAAATTATAAGAAATTTTCCTCCGGAATTGGGATGCAGTTGATTAATTTTGGGGAATATGCAGAAATTGTCTGAATTTTGAGGAATGCAGAAGTTATTTAAAATTGTTGGGTTTTTCTTCCTTTTGTTAGTTTGTTTCAATATCTTTATTGCATCATCCCTGTTGTTTTGGTTGAAAGACTGGGGTGACCATGGATCCATTTTAAGTCTCTCCCATTCACTTCTTTCATTTCTTTACTTTTCCAAAGGTAACACCAACTTTTGTTTTTAATATTTATTGTCCCGCATATATTTTAATGTGAACTTGAGACAATATTTATCTAACACAACATTTTAAGCCAGTTAACTTGAGGCCTGACTTCAGATTCTGATTTCTTCCTGAGTCTGTTCTATGTCCACTATGGAAGCTTTGTGGTCCAATCAAAAAGGCTGCCTCAGGAATCAAAGGTGCATTCTGACAACCAGCGGAGGGGACCATCAGTCCATCAGTGGACTTATGTGACACGTTCTTGAAATCGGAATTTATTTAGCTATTATTAAACGCTTTGTATAATTTAAAATAATTTGGGAGGGATTTTTATTTACCATGTATGCTGAAATAAACCATTGCTCCTCAGATTCTTTGGATTCTGGACATTAAAGTGAAAGTTGAAGACTATTAAGAAACTTCAGGTAGCGCATACTTCATTCAATATCAATTTTAACTTTTCCAGTAAAGTAAAATTGCTATCTGATATTATAGTAAATGATCCCTTACAGGGTAGGCAAGCTGAATGGAAATAGCTACACTTATAGAGTGAATTTTAGGGTTTCAAAGGTATTTTTAGCAAAATCGAAAAATGCAATCACACTTGGTGGAAAGATTAGGTCGAGCTTATTTGTTTAAACTGAGTTTGGAGTACAAAGGGATCACAGCGAATGTTTTGATCCGTTTCAGTGCTGTTTACTCTTGTCAAGTCCCCTTGGGCCTTTTGTCATTCCACACTAAGAATCACTTCCCAGTCTTAGGAATCTTGATTTTGCTGTATAAGCTGATAAGTCCTGATGTTTCTCCAACTACATATTTTCTTCCATTCTTTCAAATATTCTCTCCAAAGATCATTTGTGTTTTATGCTGAGATAATGAAAATTATTCACAGAAAACAGTGTTAAAAAATAAGTGGAATGAATGTTTCATTCACAGCAAACCTATGATAACCATCACGATTTACATAAGCAAAGGCAGAGGAGAATATATGGGCAATTTAAAATTATTTGAAAGCTGTATACCAGGGCTTTAATAAATAGTAAATTAGGGTAATAACAGTTACAATGCAGAGGGATTATAAATATGCAGAATGGAATATAAATTTTAATAAGTAGTATATATTTCCTATTTCTGCTGTAACAAATTACCACAAATTTAATGGCTGAACACAACACTAATTTATTACTTTACAGTTCTGAAAGTCATAAGTCTGAAAATCAATGTGTTGGCAGAGCTGTGTTCATCTGAAGACACTAGGTGGGGCCTCTTGCCTTTTCTAGCTCCTACTGCCTGCCCACATTCCTTGGCATGTTGTCCCTTCCTTGCATCACTTCAACCTCTGCTTCCACCATCAACTCTTCTACTGCAAAAGTGACCTTCCACCTTACTCTCATAAGGACCCTGTGATTACATCGGACTCACTCGTAAAGTCCAGGAAAATCTTCCCATTTCAAAATCCTTAGAATAATCACATCTGCAAAGTCCCTTTTGCCATGCAAGGTAATGCATTCACAGGTTCCATGGATTAGAACACGGACATCTCGGGGCGTCACTATTCAGCCTATCACAATTAGCCTGTATTTCTCATCAATTATCAAATGATGTCCTAAGAAAAACAACTGGTTTATATGGGTCATATCATAGGTGTTAATTGGGTAAAAGTCAGGAAAAAATATACATATTTACATACCTTTATTTCCAAATCTCTACTATTATTGTTATTTCATATACTTTTACTTTTTTTGATGTGGTTTTAGACTTTGAGTTTATATTATATCTGGTGTGTATGTCCTAAGAAAAAAATAACTGCTTTATGTTGGTCAGATTGTAGATGAAAAAAGGGTGAAAGTGAGCATAAATTAATCATTTATAAAATACTTAATATCAGTGATCTATTATTCTTGTTTTTATCTTTAATTTATAATTAATCAGGTTTGTATGTGTTAATGCCACTTTTACCTTAAAAGTGAATAGAATCTAAATTACAATGCATGAACATTAATAAAAACAAATGGGAAAGTGGAGATTTTACCTTTTCTCATGATAATAACTGATTTACTGATTTGCTAGTATTGTAATTTATATTTCTTAAATTTTGTTATTTTAGAAACAATTATAGTATTCAAATGATCTATACTATTATAGATTTACTTCTTATTCATACGTCCTTCAGGATCTAGTATCATGCCTTGTACAACCTGAATAGTCAGACATCTTTTGGGGCAATGAATGTCAGTTCTCCAAGGCAGAGTTGTTGCATTCCCTCTGCCCTGACCCTTCACTGCTGTATCTTTGACACTTAGAATAATGCCTGGAACTTAGTTGGTGTTCAAAGATATTTGTTAAATAAAAAATACTAAGTATGGTAATTCTGCCCAAAGATTTATTTTCCTCAGTTATTATTTATTATTCAATTGCTATAAAACTTTTAAAGCATGTTGCATTAATGCATGCATAACTATCTGCTTGAGAGGAGTGTTTTACTAGACAAAACAATGACATATTAGAAGTTTCAATATACATGTTATGTTTTGTTTAAATGGGTTAAACTAATATCTATTATTGATCATACTGCTGATCAAAGATTTGATATATCATTAAAGCATTAACAATAAAACACACTTTTCTAAAGATTACTGTTGAGATTTCGAGATATAACCAAAGTTTTATGTCAGTTTACTGAACGCCATTTTAAATCCTAAATACCAAATTTGAATACAAGTCCAGAAGTGACATTAGTGTTTGCAGTGCATCCTGGTTTTTAATAGAGATGTTATCAAATTTAGCAGGACCCATTGAGCTATAATCAATTGTGAACTATTCAGCAAAATATTTTACTGCTGCTAAGATAATTGCCAAATAAAATAAAACTGTGCCGATGCATGTTGTTACCATGCATAGAACCTTCTAATCAGTAAAGAGAAATGATATTTTCAGAAGTATTAGGTGAATATCTGTTTACTCTCATAACTTATGATTGATCTATTTTGAAATTTTTACCTCATAAGGACTTTCTCATTTTGTCTGTCTTGTCTCTCAAAATTTTGTTACATTATTATACATTGTTAAGCATATCCTTGAAGAGAGAAATATAGAATGCATATAAATGCATTTGATATTAACTTAATATGCAGCAAATTAGCGTGGCATATTTTCCTTAGCTTAGTAGAAGAGAAAGGTCACATATCAGATTATTAGCTGAATAACGTAAAGTGATGCATCTCTTAGTAAATTTAGTAACTCTTAATATATGAATTTAGAACCCACAATATTCAACTCTGCAGCAGTAAACTGGATATGACAACTTCTCCTTAAAATAATTTATTGCAGGAAATCAGATTCAAGTTTCTTGATTCCTATTTTTAAGTTACTGCTACGTCTTCTAGAAAGTGTAAGTACATAAGAATGAAAAAAATATATAAGTATTTTTAGAAGTGAATAACTATGGACTTCATCTGTTTATAGACATTTTTAGTTCATTTATTTATGTTTTTCCACATGGCAGACTTTGAATTTATCTGCAGTTTCAGTTCACCAATTATCCAATACACTTGAAAATTAGCTAGAATTTCTAACAGGAATTTTTATAGAGAAATAATTTTATGGAACACTTTGACATTAATTCATAGCTATTTTTGTATATCTTCAGTGTGTGAAAAATAATTATACATGAAATGAACAATTGCTAGGAACAAATTCATGGTATTTTTCACCTGAACAGTGGTATTGTAATTCTTTCTATTTATAAAGCAATAATAGCATGTTGGGAGATGGACAATTCTGTCCTCAAACATTTACTTTTCCAACACAATAAACATTTGGTTTTTAATCTTGTTAATAAAGTCAAATCTATTAAATATTACAATACCTTATATACCTAATGCTTGATGAATATAGCAAACAAGGATCTAGGGTTAATAATGAGAGATCCAGAAAGTTGGAGTGTCCTTGGATAAATTATTTAATACTACTACACAGGTATACAGTGTGATTCTGGTGGTGGTACTAGTGGGGGTATATACTGAGTGTTTTGGGGGTAAATACTTTCAAAAGCATTTTCTACATATTTGTCTCATTATTTAATCTTTAAAAAAGAAAGAAATGTAGGTATTATTAACCTCATTTAGCAAATGAGGAAACAACATCCTGAGATGCAAAAAAACTTGGACAAGAGGCTAATCCAGGTTTTCAGAGCACACCCAGAGTTTTATTAGAATTTTGAAGCTATTCATTACTCTTAGGTTGCCAGAGGCTTACATCCATATTGAATTTGCTTCTAAAAAATAATTCATTGGTTTAAATAAGTAAAACTCAGACATGTGGGTTAGAGATAAAACTAGATTGCTAGGACTCCCTTTCTCATGACTGTCTCTTGCCTGTACTTCTCTCAGCATGTGTGATTCATACTCTCTAGTCCTGTAGATACTAAAACAGGGATGTGGGAGAAGCAGGGTATTGGGGAAAATCCAGTTAGGTCACATGACGTTCTCTAGATTAACCACTGCTCTCTGTCAATATGATCACCTCTCTCTGTGTCAGTACCATTTTCCCACCTGGGGACCAGGGGGTGTGCTGTCATAGTTTGAATGAATGTGAAATGATTTTCTAAAAAAAGAGGATGTTCTGTTCTAGACACAAGAAACAATAAACACCAAACGCAGTCAATTCCTGGCTGCCTGGTACGTGCACACACATGCACAGGTATATCAATACCTTTCTTCATATAATATCTAAATTTATTCATTGTTATTATAATACAAAACTGTTACATACAATCAAAGACACACCTACTCCAAAACCACAACCAGTCATTAGTCTAAATTCTAAGATCAAAATCCCTCCATCTTTTCTATTACTCTCAATTTGAACCTCATTTGGCTTCTTATACATAACTGAAATCTATGAAACAACAGAAAAACTCAATTATTCCTAACATACTCAATTAAATAGTGGATGAGATATAAGATGTCTTAAGCAAAACCTCCCATTTAGAATAGTGGAAATGGTAAGGAACTTGTGTGCACCCAGTCCAAATCTTATGCTAACTCAATCATTCATTTATTCGTAGAAAAAATAGTTATTGAGCCTACTATGTGCCAGATACTATTCTAAGCACTAGGTAAAGGGTAGGGAGGAAATAGCAAAGGTCTCTTCTCATGGAGTTTGCCCTCTAGGAGGGGAAGAGGAAATTAAAGACTAACTAACTAAATAAATATGGAAATAAATCAAATGTTATGAGGACAATAAAGCAGGAGAGTTATGTAGAAGGTGTGTTGGGATGATGTTAACCTTAGACATCACTGGTGATCAAGAAAAGTTTGAGAAAGGGGACTTGATTGATGAGGAGGAGTCATCTACATGCAGATTGATGAGAAGAACATCCCAGAAAGAAGAAAGAAAATCTTCAAATCCTCAAGTTTTATGGATCCAGGAAACAGAAAGAAGGCCAGTGGGAGTGAGAACATGCTTGTGCTGAAACAGAGTAGTACTTAAGGTCAGAGAAGTAGGCAGAGTCCTCACATTTTTAGGTTTTGTGAACCATATATTAAAATTCAGATTTTACTCTAAGTGTAATTTAAAAAGCCAATGGGAGAATGTAAGCAGAAAAATAATTTATTTTTTTCGTATTTTTAAAATAATAATAGATTATTGTGTCAAAGTAGGTAGGCAACCAGTAAGCAAATAGACTAGGCTAAAATATGTAGTTTCTAAGGTGAGAACAATGACAGATGGAGAAGAAGAAAATATTTGCTATAGGAACAATAAGACTTACTTAAGGATTGAGCCTGGTGACTGAATTTTTTAGAGATGAATCCTAGGTTTGAGACCTAAAGTATTTAGTGAATGATGTCATATAAAGAGGGATACTTTTTGGGAACATTCATTTCTTTATGCACAAGTAGGGCAAACAAGAACTCTATTGCATACACAAGTAAAGGTTTCTCAAAAGAGATATAAATGTTAGAGGTATGAATTTTGGAACTATTAGCAAATACATTTGAATTTACCTAGAGAGAGAATATAGTCAAAAAAGCAGTCATCCGAAGGCTGTAAAAATTCACTTCACTGGTACAGGTTATATTCTTCGGTCAGCCAATTTAGCTGCTCCTGGTTCAACACAATGAAGAGAACCAGTAAGTCTGTTTTCTTTCATGGCCACATAAGAGAAAGTACTTTGAAGTTACTTCTTTAGAATTCCATAAATACAGCAGCCAACTTCCAATGGTTTCTGATACCAATCATAAGATGACACTCAGGAGATGAATTGGCTCAAGAAAGAAAGGCAAGGCCCACATGTTCAAGTACAAGAAGCTGAGAGCAGAGCAGTGGAGACATTAGGCCATGAAGTGGAGGTGTTAAAAGTTGAAATTGGTCATGCCTGGTTGAAGGTTTTATGTTCCAACTACAAAGTCTGTTTATGCTTTCGCATATATTGCATGTGTCTCCAATATATGCTCAAAGTACCTAGTAAATACATATTAATTTTATTTTACAGCAGGAGAACATTAATATTGTCCTATTATCACTGTAAACATAGATGATCTAGGCATTAAAACCTAATGCTAAAAATCAAGGACATTACAACACATTATTAACAGTCAAGGCCATTAGTGAAATGGGATGATATAAATTAATACAGAATTATTTGGCTTTGTAGAGACTTAAGAGTTGTCTTGACGTTGGGTTGCTTATCTCCAGCAAACACATCCAAGGTTCCATGATCATGTTCCAAAATGAACTGGACTCTCCAAGTGAGTTTCTCAAAGTCTACAGGTTTCAGAATAAATATTAGTCTTACTCCAAAATCATTTCTATCTTCTCAGTTCACTACAGTAACCACGAAAATTATATGCTTGAGGAGTGTATGAGGAATGGAGAGCTTTCCTTACCAGGAAAGCCAGCTTGTGGCTTCTGCAATTTCCATTTTTTCCTTAGAGGACATTGATCTTTTCTTGTTAGGTTGAGATTTCTTGTTTTATGATCTTCATCATCTACACATAAATGTTAAAGACTGTGGCCTTTACTTGACATTTTGAAGGTACAGGTTAAACCATGATATTTCTAAATTTACAGAGAATAAACATTTTTGCTTTTTACATGTACAAGCTTCTTTACAAAGTATTGTAATTGGGCCAAGTTCAAGTCAAAGAAAGATGAGCTGTTTTGTAGATGAATTACTTTTCAAACCTATCCCATCTTCAGATTTGCTGGCACTGAATTGGTGGAAGGTGCAAAGTCTGAATATTTAGTGCCCTCTCCAAGATTTCATATCTGACCCCTCTGTGACCATTAAAATGATGACTCAAAAAAAGGCCAATTACAGTTTTGAGAAAATTGCTAATAGATTAGTCACTTAGCAATCATTCTTCGGGTCTGCTAAAGGTCTTTGGCTGAGGACAAAATGGTAGCCAATGTGGTATAAATCTCTGACCTTCACATGCCTAAATCAAATAGGAGCAATAAACCATGCTAAAAATAACTGAAATATATTACTCAGATTTTATCACGTAATTTGAAATGTGCTAATGGAATCAAATATGCCTGCTCTGCAAAAGGAAAGAGTTCTAGAATATCATGGTAAAATGCTCAAAGACCAGGAATTTGGGCCAATGAAAGAAGCTGTTAGGAAAACAGAGATCACTGGAGAAATAGTATTTTTAAGGATCCAGGCAGAAATCATCTGCCTAGAGTATTCGTTTAAAGAAAAGTGTCACCCGAGAAATATGGGGATGGGCTAGTTAGTATCCTACTCTCTAGACTAAAGACCAGAAGCAAGTATTTAGTTAGTTACTCAACTAAATTGTGTGCACCATGAGAGGAAGTATATGGGTATAAAGAATGATCACCACTGCAGCACTGGAAAAGACAAAAGATCCTGGGTTATTACTAGACTCAACTGAGAGTTACGCTTAAATTAAAGAAAATTCAAACACCTTACACTGGATATACTTTGATTTGTAGTGTTCACTTTTAAGAAGACATTATTTTAAATTCTAATCTCCCTTAAAATAAAGTCCCAATTAAATATCACTTTTTTGTGGAATAAACAATTTTTTTAAATGACGTATATACAGATGAGAATAACTTGAAAATATATCTGAGAAAGAGATTAAATGAAGGGAAACTAGCCTTACAACTTATTAAAATATACTCTAAAGCACTGGTAATCAAAAAAATATGACCATTTCAAAGAAACAAAATGAAATCAAAGAAACAGAAATAAATTCATGGATGCATAATGATTTAAGATGTGATAAAGTAAAATTTAAAATATTCCTGGGCAGGGGTCGGCCTAGTGGCGTAGTGGTTAAGTTCACGCTCTCCACTTCAGCGGCCCAGGGTTCACTGGTTTGGATCCTGGGCACAGATCTCTGCACCACTTATCAAGCCATGCTGTGGCAGGCATCCCACATATAAAGTAGAGGAAGATGGGCACGGATGTTAGCTCAGGGCCAATCTTCCTCAGGAAAAATAGGAGGATTGGTGGCAGATGTTAGCGCAGGGCTAGTCTTCCTCAAAATGAATAAATAAATAAATAAATGAATAAAAATAGTTGTAGGCAAATGGATTATTTTATGAATTATGTTGAGGAAAAGTTGTTGGAAAATTATTTTAAACACATGACATACATTGGATCAATTTCCTTAAAGTTAAGATGTTTTACAATGGAAAATGCTTTATGGAATAATGGGCAAAGGATATAAGCAAGGAGTCTACAGATTAAAAAGGAAATATAACAAGCTAATAAGCCTGTAAAAAATAATATGCAACATGAAAAACAAATATAAGAATTAAAATGTCTGCATCATTGAATGTTTTACCTGTTAGTTTGGGAAAGATTAAAAATTATAATAATACAGCAGAAAAGAAAACCCACTTCTTACTAGTTTAAACGTTCTAAAATTTGCCATAATTATTTATATTCATTGTGTTTTTGCTGTATTTCCTTTTATTCCTTTATTGTTTAATTCAGTATTTTGTTTTACCTGATACCTGGAATTTGGGCTACTAGACATGGGGAAATATGTCAAGGATAGCAAAGCAACCAGTGCTGACAATCCACGACCTGTGGTGTTTAACATGAGTGGAGGCAATTTACAGTCACAGATTGCTCAAAATTTCCTACAGGGTTTGAGTGGTCTCATTCCATAGGAGCCTTTTATTTAAATTCTCAGCATTGCTGCTACAGATGGGCATAGGAGAGAATGTAGGCTGTTCACATACATTTAGAAAGCCCACCTCAGAAAAGGAGAGAATTTGTAAATGTAAAGTGTCCTTGACTAGAAAGTTAGGTGCCAATCACCGCATAGGTAAGTCACTCACCATAGATGTAAATCCTAGCAATGAGAGGAAATAATTTTAAATTAATTTTGAATCGATTACTTTGATTTATTTCTTTACTTGTTCAAGTGGACTGACATTAAAGATACGGCTTATAAAGAACAATTTACTAGTTTCACATCTCTGTTTTGGAAGGCCTACATAAATACTATTACTGATCCTTTCCCTTAATTATTATTTCAACTAGAAAATGCAGGGAGATGATCTTCCATGGATCTGTCATGTTTCTTCATATATTATGAGCAGAGGCACTGGCTGCCAGTGTTCTAGTTTATCTCTTCAAGGATGTTTGCAGAGTGACCAGTCTTAGAAAAGAGAGAAGGGAGCAAAGGACACTTTTGTTGGTCCTTCTATACGATAAATATAAACATACTGTCCCCCTCTAGGACAAAGGCCAGGACGTATCCCTCTCCACTATGAGGAATTCAGGTTCCCAGGCTTGGGTTTCCTTTCCTGTGTAACTCACTGCAGGTACAGACTCTACCTGACCTTCTTTATGTCACCAGAGGGAGGCTTGTGTCTTCCACTTGCATTCACTCACTGAAGGCAAATTAATTTGTTAGCTTGCTATAAAAGTAAAATATCAAGGTTTAAGCAGTTTTTGATTGTTTAGGTGATGAGAATGGGATGGTGACAGAGATGTGTCTTAAAGCAAGAGGAAAGATGAGGGACCTCATGAGCTGACTAAAGAAATTTGACAGAAGTCTGTGGAAAGCAATGATGAAAATGTTCATCAAATTGTATTATCAAATGAGCAATAAATGATCCTCTACTATATGGCCTGTTGAAGAAGAAGAACTGGGGAAGTGAATGAACCCTTAGGATTAGCAGCTCTATGGGAGACCATGTCATAGACATCATTAATTGGAACCCCTGACTGATTTAGGTCCCAGTTAAAGGGTCTCAACAATTGTAAAGAGTACCATGTGTGTTCCAGGGCACCAGGTGTACCATTGTACTATTTTTACTGAAACCAGGCATTACTTTGCCTCTGCCTATGCGCCCCCCCCCCCCCCCCACCAAAACTGATGAAATGCACCTTAGGGCTGGTGGTAAGTAACTTTCAAGTGTTAGAGAAACAGCATCAGTAGGTTACGTAACCCTCAGACAACTGCAGACATCTCTCCAAAATAATAATAATCTTGGTTATCCAGGGGATCTTCCAATAACTAGAGGATAACTGATTAGCTAAGCACAGAGGGATAACTAATTCGTTATTGAGGCACACACTGTTGGCAGTTTTCTCTATGAAGGGAATCATCCAATTAGAAAAGATAATCCAAGGTTTGTGCCTAACTTTACCTGAAGTGATCAATAATACCACAGTAGCCCTAGAAGGCTTTCAGGTCTGCCTTAATTCCGTGGCCAGGGTAGTTACAGATGATAGAATTACTCTAAACTTCTTCCAGATGGGTGAAGGTGGAGACTAAGTAATCAAGAGTACCTCCTTCTCTACCTGGATTGTTTCTTGAGGTCAAATCTTTGGGTCCAGAGCTCTGGGAACAGAGATGAAGTCAATATTTGAAATTGGACTCATCCTTCAGAAGGGAGTCCTATTGAAAATAAACTTAATTAAATGATGTACGAGATTCATTGAACGGATTTGTTACCAGCCTATGCCAGTCAGATTAATTAGAGTGACTGGAGAAATGGTGCACTCATGGGAAGTTTTCCAGAAGCCAGGATAGTGTAGAAACAAGGGGTAGGTATTATTGGGGGAAACTTTTCTGTGGATCTCTCACATTTCTGCAGATCTTGGGATTGGGATTGATTTTTGTTCTAGACTCTCTCTCCAAGAATGTTGTGTAATGAATGACCCTGAAGATAGTGTCTTCCTCACAATCCCACGCCCCCACACCCTAGAGTAAAGGCTGGGTTTGCTCACTGTCCAGTATCATAAAAATAATGCCTTCCCCAAGGCAAAGTTCAGGTAGACTGTGATGCTTAATTTTACAAGTCAATTTGACTGGGCTAAAGGATAACCAGATGGCTGATAAAACATTGTTTCTGGGTGTATCTGTGAGAGTGTTTCCTGAAAATATTACCACTTGAATCAGTAGACTGAGTAAAGACGTTCCCCTTTGATGCCCTCACCAATGTGGGCTGGCAATATCCAGTCCTTTGAGAGCCTGAATAAAACAAAAGATAGAGGAAGGATGAATTCTGTCTGTCTTCTTGAGCTGGGACATCCATCTTATTCTGCGCTCAAACTTCAGAGATCCTGGTTCTCAGGCCTTCAGACTCAGACTGAATTATACCACTGGCTTTCCTGGTTCTCCAGCTTGCAGACAACATATTGTGGCATATCTCAGCTTCCATAATTATGTAAACCAATTCCCATATTAAATATCCTCTTATATATCTATGTAGATTGTATTGAATCTGTTTGTCTTGAGAACTCTGACTAATACATAGGCTTACTGCCCCTTATAAAAGATTTAGTTTACTAATATGAGAGTCCTTTTCTTTCAGCACAACCTGCTGTAGATGTGGGCATTGCCTGACCCTCTTTGTGTCCGCCTGTGTGACTTTGGGCTTGAGGAACTGGCACAAATGCTGATACTCTAGCTACTGCCATTGCTCTGAGTACTAAACTGTCCTTTGTCTCTGGCACTGAAGCCTTGTGTCTTCTACCAGCATCCATGAAGCTGTGGCAAGTTAGACTATTAGGTTGCAAATAGGGAAAATTCTCAGATCCTTTATAATTTTTGATAGAGGATATTGTCAATAAATCATAAAGTGATTTATTAAATTTTAATCAAATATATAGTTAATATTTATTACCAAAGGACCAATCCTTAACATGGAGAAATTCATTTTAATTTAATTTTAGGTAGTACAAAGATAGCTCGGATGAAATTTATTGAAATACATATGGTAAGAAATGTCCACAACCAGGTCTTATATTGGGCCTAAAATATGGAACATGTAGGAATTAATTATCTAAAAGAATAGGTCCCTCTCTTTTGAACTCTTTCCTTTTTCCTCCCTGCCCTCTCCATTTGAACCCAACTAGCTTCACCAAGTAGTTGAAGTTATGACTCTTGACACCACAAACAGTCTGCTCTTAGAAGTGATAGTAAATTCATGGAAGTAGAAATGACCCCTAAGAGAGGAATACAAAGTAAAATGCTGCTCATTGAAGGAATCTTGGGAATGACTTATTTAAGAACAAGGCAGGGGAAATATAGTCATCAGAAGAGACTGAGAATGAACATTTTTAGAAAAGGACTGAACTAGGAGAGTTTAGTATCAAGCAGCGAGAAAAGATTGCAAAAAGAATGTGGTGTTTAGCAGGGTCAAATACTGCAGAAATGATGATTAGCATAAGAACTCTAAGGAGGCCAGTGGATTTGGCAATTAGGAGGTCATTGATGACATTTAATCTTGCAAGTCGTCACATAAGTCAGCTAATGAAGACAAAGCTGTCTAGTGCCCCCAGTGTATCATAATATCAGCCTTGCAGTGGATGATACTATCCACAGGGTAACATTTAATGATGAATAGTATCATGATTAAATTGCTATAGAATACCAATGGGAATTTTCATTGCAACCATTTAAATACCAACAGCACGATTAATACTCTAGAATAGACATGCAAAAAATAGATGGTGCTTTGCGACTTAAATCAGTGTCAAATTTTATGTCACCCTTGGGGGTTTACTGATGTGAAATGAAGTGCATTTATTGAAATAGAGTTAGTTCTGCTTTATAAGGAATAAAAAAACTATTAAAGTGGGCTTCTTCATAAGGAAAAAACAGAAGTGTTTTCTAATATGCATATGTTGTTGTTCTTGCATATTTGCTAAGGGTATTGTTTCTATAACTTGGATTTTTTTTAAAAAAAGAACTAAAATGACAATTGTCAGGTGGCAAACACACCTTTAGGAAAGGTTACCTTTTTGGATTCCTCAAACAGGTATATTCTATTACAGATATTTCCTGTAGTAAGAAATTCAATTCTATGTAATTAAGTGTGTTATTCTCCAATTGTACTGTGAAAGTATTTTTTTTTTCAAAATGACATGATTTCTAGATTTCCCAGATGGACTTAAATTTATTCTTACAATTTTAAAGAATAACTTTTAGGTGCTAGACCCATAGTATTTAACAGTATATCATCAATACTTTATCTTGTTGGTTAAAATTTACTTTAAATGTCAAAGAGGAATGTGTGTATGTATTCATGTGTGCATGTGTGTGTGTGTGTGTGTGTGTGCATTAAGATCAGTGGTTGACAAATATTTTATGCAATGTGATAATAAATATTGTCAACTCTTCCAGCCATAAGATCTTTGTCATAATTATTCTTCTCTGCCATTAGAGTGAGAAAACAGTCATTGATATGTACGTAAGTGAGTGTAGCTGTATTCTAACAACACTTCATTTACAAAAACAAGTAGGGGGCAAATTTGGAACAAGGCGCTATAGTTTGCCAAACTCTGCTATAGATAAATACATAGTGGTTCATTCTTGGCAGTCATTGTTACTTAAAGTAAGATTGAATCAAGTATATGTAAAGATCACTGAAACTTTTAAGTTAAGTAATAGTAAAAGATGTATAATTTTTAAATTACAAAATGACTCAGGAAATAACAAATTAAGTGATCTATATAGCATATTACAACAAAGTAAATATACAACACAGAAAACATTCAGATGATAGAAGGGAAACCAGTGTCTTCACTTAGGAGAATAAATGTAAACCTGGACATTTTTCCTAGGAAAGAGAAATACACTGGTTAATTTTTGCTTTCAGATCAAATTATTTCCAAGAATATCATATATGGAAAATAGACATATTAATTGTAAAAGTATAAAGATAGATCAATTAAAAACAGCCAGACAAAAGATTAAATGAAAAATTAAGTAAAATAATTATAGATGTCAGGGCAAAGAAAAAAGAAGAAAGGAATAAATTTACTACAGAAATAAATGAATAATTTTCCAACAACAATATTTGTGTGCCAAGTGTTATGAAAGCTAATTATATTTAAATGTGAAAAATAAAAGAAGAAATGCATACATGTAAAATGGACATGTAAGAGATAAAATAATAAAAAAATAATGGAAAAAGACTGATAATTTCGTATCATACATTATCTTCTGGGGAGAACTCTTAAAAATTCACATTGTATATTTGCAAAAATGGATATTTGCATACACTGGATATTTGTAAAAACTAGACTCCTATAAAATTTCTCAATAATTCCATAAAAACCTATTTTTTTTTGCTTTCTCCATATAGATGATATATCTGTGTCCTCATCTGGTTCTTCTTCTTGCCTAAATGGGATCCTTCGCTGGAGGTGGAGCCCCACCTTGAAAGGATGCTGTGATCATAGAATGAAAAGTGAAGCAGGGTAAGAGAAATTTAGACCTTTTAGAAAGGTGCTTCACCAACCCTTCTCTGTCCACCTTAGTCTTTCAGTTATGCAATGAAACAAATAAATAAGCAAATGACAATAAATATTTTTGATTGACCTACACCAGTGTTATGTTTGTTGCATGCTACAAATTACCATTCATAATTAAAACAATGTTGGAGATTTTTGCTTAAGTTACATTTCAAAGCTGGAAATGAAATATTCCATTACCACCACACATTTACATTCTGTCACTGCAGAAGACTCATGGCAAGAAGAAAATTAAATCTGAGTCTTCCTGTCTCTGAGTCTGCTCTCATAGGTCTATTTGAATGGTTTTGTCCTCCCTCCAAGAACACAATCCACCAGGGCCTGGCATCATCACCCTCCTTTTTCATGGGTGTTTTCTGTTTTACATTACAGTCTCTGAATGGGTGCATCTTGAGGAGAGTGGTGCACAAGCTGAAAAGCTGCACATTTTTAGGCAATGGTAACATGTCAGGTGCTTGGGTTACAAATGTCTTGCATTTTTGAATCAGGGAGAAAATAGTAGGGGAGTAAGTAGGGATTGAACCATTTAATTCAAAGCAATAGTTTTTTTTCTTTTTCTAGGCATGTGTCTCCTGTACATGAAACCTACATTATGTATTCCAATTCTCTTAGGCAGTTAGTGAAAACTTCCCCAGACATGGGCAACGAGTTGAATTATTGTTGTTTTTTGAATTTTTGTATGATTATTTGAATTTCCATTCAAACTCTAGGGGACATTAATAGAAATCCTCACTTTTGCCTAGTCAGACTTTGTTTCTAAATATATCATATGACACAGCAATTCCATTCTTAGGTATTTGTCCAAAAGTAAAGGAAACATATGTTCCTGCTAAACTTTGTTTCCAAATGTTTACAGCAGCACTATGTATAATAGCCAAAATGCAGAGACAATATAAATTTTGCTCAGCTGGTGAATGAATAAACAAAATGTGTTTACCCATACAATGGAACACACCCATACAATGGAACAATATTAAAAAAAATATTGACTCATGCTATAGCGTGAACAACCTCAAAAACATTATGCTAAGTGAAAGGAACCGAATGGAAAAGATCACAGATTATATTTCACTTATACAAAACATCATGAAAGGAAAAAATGTAGACACAGAAAATAGATTTGTGCCTGCTGAGGGCTGAGGGTGAGAACAGAGAATGACTGCAAATGGGCATGACAAATCTGAGACGACAGAAATCTCAATGTAAAACTGGTTGCACAATACTGTATATTTACTAATAGCCATTGAATTGTACAATTAAAACTTATGAATTTTATGGTATATGAATTATACTTCAATAAAGCTGTTAAAATAAACATAACTACTGAACTATTTAAAAAGCTACCATGAGAAAAAATTAAATTATAACAATAATGTGGAGTTTTTTCTACACAATACCAAAGACTCTATTACTTTGCATGCTATTTTATATTATGGAGTAAATATTTCCCTGTGAGTAAATCTCATCACCAAGCAGGATATGATCTCTTTGAGACACATAAACCTCAGATATGACCTAAGAGACATGTACGGATACTTCATTTTTGGCCTCCCCTGCGGCAGTTTCTTACATGTAATAGTTTCAATGGTTGTCCCCTTGCTATTTGTGGAACCATGGGGTGAATAATGGCAGCCTAATAGCACTCTAACATAGGCTCAGGAAAGTGGCAAATTAGGTCACAATGGTAAAACCCAAACTGAAATTCAAACCAGAATTGTAAAGATAAAGATGTGGTGCATGAATTTGGCATAAATACAAATGTTCATTATGCTAAAGGTGTGCTCATAGGGTGGGAGTCAAAATTTAGCTCTCAATGGTAAGATAAACCCAGGGATGGAGTCCTGTGAGAGGAAGAGCCTGCAGGATTCAACAGCAATAGCTAAATTCTCACATTCTTCAAATTTCTCTCTATCTAGGGCTAAGAAAGGCAGGCAGTCATCAGGGTTCTAGGTATTGAGTCATGGCAATTTGATGAAGGGGCTGCAAGTACTCAAGGACAGCAATTCTGATCCTTGAGACTAGAGAGAACCCCACTACTAAGGATATGGTTTAAATACCTTGGAATTTTGGTCAGAAAGACTCAAATCCCACGTCCATTCTTACTGGCTCTGTGATCTTGGACAGGATACATTTAGTTTAGAAAGACTCAGTTTCCTCATGTGTAAAATGGATTTAATAAATCCTCACAATCAGACTTACTTCTACAATCTAAATCACTTACAGAGGGTCTGATATATAATGAGTGAACATTTATTATTACTAAAGTTTTGGCCTGATGGAAACAAGATTGGAATCTAGTTATTGGGATAATCTGATAAATAATTAAGTCAATCTCTGAAGAGGAAGCAGAAATTTAGTTACCTGGAAGCTGGATAAAATGTTAACATGACTCCAGCGGCAGGACTGAGCAAGCGTTTCTCATAAACGTGCATGACTTCAGTCTTGGGTCCTACAATATGAAAGATACAGTGATGCTAAATGATTGTATATTTCACAGTAGCATTAAAGGGTATCATTTGCCTGTATGGGGCAATGATGTGTATTAAATCTTAATTTTATAAAACTTGCACACAGATGTTTATAGAGGCTTTATTCATAATTGCCAAAATTTGGAAGCAATCAAGATGCCATTTAATAGATGAATGGATAAATAAACTGTGGTCCATCCAGGCAATGGAATATTATTCAACTCTAAAAAGAAATGAGCTATCAAGCCATGAAATTATGTGGAGGAAACTCAAATGTGTATTACTAAGTGAAAATAGACAAACTGAAAAGACTACATGCTATATGATTCTAACATGATATTCTGGAATAGGCAAAACTATAAAGGTGGTAAAACAATCAGTGGTTGCTAGGGGTTAGCGAAGAGGTGGGAGATGAAAAGGCAGAGCACTGAGGATTTTTAGGGCAGTGAAACTATTCCGTAGGTTACCATAATGGTGGATATATGTCATTATACATTTGTCAAAACCCGTAGAATATACAACATAGGCAAAACCTGATATAAAATATGGACTTTGGCTGAAACTGCTTGTCAATGTAGGTTCATCAATTTTAGCACGGACCACTGTAGTGTTGGATGTTGATAATGGGGGAAGCTGTGCCTGTGTGGAGGCAGGGCTTGGGAACTCTCCATATCTTCTGCTCATTTTTGCCATGAACCTAAAGCTTCTCTAAAAAATAAAGTCTACATCATGTACTGCTTAACGATGGGGAAATGTTCTGCGAAATGGATCATTAGGTTATTCGTCATTGTTCGAACGTCATAGAGTGTACTTACACAAACCTAGATGGCATAGCCTGCTAAATACTTAGGCCATATGGTACTCATCTTATGGGACCACCATTGCATATGCAGTTTGCAATTGACTAAAACATCATTACGTGGCTTATGATTGCATTTAAAAATGAACAAACAAAACCCTAATTTTGTCAATATCGAGTTTCCTCTGGGAAAAGTTTTATGTTCATCTCCAAATCACTGTAGTTTCACTTCTATAAGAAAAGCTATGGAGGCCTGTAGAAAACTGAATTATGTCTCTTTGCATCATTTAATTATAGGGACCATTGCCACTTATTGTACTCTAGTCTCTTAGTATGTATCTTGACCTACATGATAAATGGTGAGTGGTGAGTTGTTGTTTACCTTAAACTTTATTTATGATACAAGTAGTCTGTCTAGGTTCATGTGGTGGGTTGAAAAATAGCCCCCCAAAAGATTCTCACGTCCTAATCCTTGGAATTTGTGAGTGTTACCTTATATGGAAAAAAAAGGAAGAGATATTTTCCAATATGAATAAATTACGGAATTTGGAATGGAGAGATTATCCGAGATTGTCTGGGTGGGTCTGAAATGCAATCACACACGTTCTTCTAAGAGGAAAGCAAAGGGAGATTTTATACACAGAGAAGGTGGTATGAAGATGGAACAGAGAGAAATTTGAAGCTATTGATTTTGAAGGTGGTAGTGATGGAGTCACATGCCAAGGAATGCAGCAACCATCAGGAGCTGTAAGTGGCAAGGCCTCCAGAGAGATGGAGGTCTTGAGCATACCTTGAGTGTAGCCCAGTGATACAGATTTTGGACTACTGGACTCCAGGACTATGAAAGAATACATTTATGTTGTTTTCTGCCACCAACTTTATGGTAATTTGTTACAGCAGCCACAGGAAACTAATACAGCTCACGAAATTATTTTGGAACAAAATGCTATAACACTATTGAAGCTAAAGTGAGGTCACTGAGCTAAGCCCTCCCATCCATTCTCAAATTCCTTTTCTGAAGGATCACACATAGAGACTGTATTTTTTTAGGCAAAGGATTTCAAAAATTATGGATCAGTCATAAGTCAATTCATCTCAGTGCTCTACCAGCTTGGTCTTAAGCCATGCCTCAATCTTTGTTTCCTGAGGTTAATGATGTGTGTTTGTGTGTGTGTGTGTGTGTGTGTGTGTGTGTATGTGTGTGTTTATGTGTGTGTGCCTGTGTGTAATCCTTCTCCAATTTACACTACTGGGTCAACATAGGGCTGTAGTGCATGTAGAAAATGAAATGCATACGTAGTACAAAAATGCTTTTGCCAAAGAAGTCATTTCTGTGTACACATGCTCTATAATGAGCATTTCCTCTCATTTATTTGAGAAGAGTAATAGAGACATCCCTTTATCTCTTGGGCACTTTTCTTTCAGCCAGCTAAATCAAATCCTACTCACATTTCTTAGTCTTTCAATTATTTTTATTGCTTGTTTTACACTTCTCTCCAATTTATTTTTCGTCTGTTTAAAATTTGGAAATTAACCATTGAATTTAGCCTGCATTCACGTTTTCCTGCACAATACAGAAGAGGTATATAGCTTGCCTAATATCATTGGAGAATTCTTTATTTTTCTTTGTTTGATCAGTAATAAGATTCAATTTTTAAATAATCATAATGGCACATATACAACCAGCTAAATGTTATCCTTTGAAATAGTTACAGAAGGTGAAAAACTTGTCTTTATACTTGCACTGCCCTAAGCAATGCCACATTGCCTTTACATAATTGCCTTTAGAGCTAGTTTTAAGGTTAAACAACAAAATAAGCATCCCATCATTTGAAAGTCACAATTCGTTTCCTGTTGGACAAGAACAATATCCAAATTTATCCACTATCCATCCCTTTATAAAATTCTAATGTATATTTTAGAGATTTTTATTTACCAGACTTGAGGATATTTTAAATGATGATTTATGTTAAAAGTAATCTAATCTTTCTTCTTGTAGTGGTTAAATAGAAATTACTTTGTCTCCTAGTGGAGTCCTTAGACCCTGGGCCCAGAGCCTCAAGGGAGCTCCAAGTTTTGGAGACCCTTCATGGAATTTTCGAAGTCTCCCTTGGGTCCCTAGGGCCAGTCAGCTTGCACTTTAGTCTGGAGAAGGCACTCTGAGCATTTAGGTGCTCCTTTAGGGGAGCACTTGTTTCTATCCTGAGGGGCACTCTCTGACTCTCCTCCCTTGCATGCTCCCCTTGCTCTTGGGGACATTCAGATACTTAGGAAATGGGAGGTTGGCACCCATGGTCTGGCACCCCACCAGAGTGATGCTGACACTCCTGGGATCTTGGGGTGACATTTGGTTATTTCGGAGTCAGAGTCATGTCAGGGTGGTGAGCTGAAGCCATGTGTGCAGCCAGGCCTGTAGGTTCTTGCCCATCTTCTGTCTTTGCTTTCTGTTGTGGCAGAGCCTGAGATGAGCTACTCCCTCCTCAGGCTTGGCTCACAGTCAGGCAGGCCAGCCTGGGTCCCTTGCTCAGCAACGCCAACAAGCCCTTCAGATACACAGTGATTGGAGACATGGGGTCCTCCAAGGGTGGTCTTAAGCCACACCTGACTGATGGAGGAAGGACTTGGTTCTGCTCACTCTGTCCATGGTTCTGCCCATCTTCCCCACTCTGGGGGTATGTGGAAGTCCTGTGTCCTCTACTTTGAAAGAGATCCCTTTTGCAGCTTAAAGAGTTCAAGAGAACACATGGTTGAAACACACATTTTCCCATGTTTAAACTATGAAATTCTGAATGAAAAAAAATTAACATGACAAGGAAACAAATTATCATTCACATTTTTCTGAATATTTTTGGCATGAGTTGCACTTGGTATCATTGTCGATGAAGAGCAGTGACAACCTTTGAGAGAGTCATTGCTGCACAATAGACACAATACATAAGGCATCATGAGTAATAATGTAATTAGCATTAAACAAACAATGTTAGGAAACCAGAAAGGCAAGAAGATTTATCCTGTTCCAAGACAAACAGGGCCAAATAAGCCATGGGATGAGTAATAGGAGTGCTGCCTCCATTTTTGTTGGAAGGAGACATGAAATTATAAATAAATGATGCATTTGACAATACAGAACATGAAGAGATGGTCTCTGTATCTTAGAAGGAGGACACGCAGCTTGGGTACTATGAAGAATTTATCTGCACTGACTGGACATTAAACGAATATGTAGGAAATCACCTTTACTGTATACATTATTCTAATCTTCACCAATAAATTGCTGTACTTTTCATGAGCCCATGATTTTTGTAAATCTATTATTCAAAAAAAAATGTTTATTTAGATAAGGGCCCCATCCACACAAAAATGCAAACCTTTTGGGCAGCCATGTACTCTAGATAAGTAACTATACTGACCCTAGATTCATGTGATAGTACATGTGATTTGTACTCTAATTCATTTTTCTAATAAATAATTATTGATCTCTTAGTAAGTTCCAGACACTCTTTGTTGGGGACAGTGAAGAGGAATGTATTTTACAAGAACATCTTCTCTGAAGAGGTGACATCTAAATTGAGGGTTTGGTGAAGTAAAGAGTAAGCTATGCAAAGATCTGGAGAGAAAGCATTTCAGCCAGAGGGAACAGAAAGTGAAAAGCCCCCAAAGTTGGAGTGATATGGCCAATGTGGCTAGATCTGAATTATTTTGTGATCTGAGCATCAGCACATCACCTTGGGCTGCCACATCACAGTGAAAAGCATAATTTATCTTTTTAGTAAGATGGGAAACCACCAGAATATTTTGAATAGTATATTTTCATGATCTGATTTATATTTTCAAATGATAACTCTAATTCTTGAGCAAAAATATTGTGTAGAGGGGCAAGAATGGGAGCAGAGAGACCCATTAGGGATAGCCAAGGCGAGATTTGATGGTGACTTTCAATAGAATGGTAAATCCTAAATCATTGATCAAAAGCAGATCTGAAAAAAACTTATTGATAAGTTGGATATTGGATATGAGAGAAAAAGAAGGAAAAAGGAATGTTTTCTAGGATTTTCTCCATAGCAATTGCATAAACCGAGTGCCATATTCTGAGAATTGTAAAACTGCGGGGAGGAAGGAGGTAGGTTATGTGTTTGTTTATTTATTTGGAGGGAGAGGAGACTCAACAGTATTGTCTTTGAAATGCTAAATTTGGCCAGCTTATTAAACACTGAACTAGGATGAGAAGTAAGCACTTAAATTTTCAAGTCTAGAGTTCAACTTAAGATCAATGTTGTGGGTACAAGTTTGAGAATCACTAGCAAAGATACAGGATTCAAAGGAAGGAGACGGTACAAGATCTTCTAGGGAATGGTTGGTAAGGAGAAAAATCAATGAGCCAGAGGGCACTCCAATATTTAGAAATAAGAAAGTGCAGGAGGAGGATTTAGCCATGAAGACAGAGAAGGATTGGTTAGTTAAGTAAAAGGATAACAAGGAAGGGTCTTGGGAATCAAGCAAAAAAAAAAAGAATTTTAAGATATATCAACTCTGTCAAAAAGTGTCAGAAGACCAAATAAGATAAGAACTGACAAGGGTCATTGAAACTGGAAACAGGAATTGTTAGTGTCCTTGCAAAGAGTAGCATTCACCTTGCTGGAGATGAAAGTAAAGAGCTTCATACTCAATGGAAGTTGAGGAAATGGTGACAAAACATAGATATATACGGTTACATTAGTTATAGTGTGACTTTTATACAGAAAAAATGACCAGAGATGAAGCAAAGAAAATGAGTAAAAAAAAAAAAATTAAAAAAAAAACAACCCTTGGGGCCAGCCTCGTGGCTGAGTGGTTAAGCTCGTGCGCTCTGCTTCCCACGGCCCAGGGTTTCGCTGGTTCGGATCCTGGGCACAGACACGGCACCACTCGTCAGGCTACATTGAGGCAGTGTTCCATGTGCCACAGCTAGAAGGACCTACAACTAAAAATACACAACTATGTGCTGGGGGGATTTGGGGAGAAAAAAGCAAAAAAAAAAAAAAGAAGATTGGCAACAGATGTTAGGTCAGGTGTCAATCTTTAAAAAAAAAACAAAAAAAACCCTACATTCTTGGTAAGTATAATATGCCTGGAATATATATGCACCATACATATCTAACGTATGACTTTAATATTTTGCAGATTAGTTAATGCATATAATAGAGAAACATGGTTGTAGATGAACTCTTTTTGGGAAAAATGTTTTTGGGGAATGTCATGTATTATATTGAAAAGATAAGAGGGTATCTTTATCCCTATTTTGAGGCGAAAATGTTTTGACTGGATTCTAAAAACTCTCACTCTAATTTAAAATTTAAATGATAGTCATCACATTTTCAAAGTTCTGGATTTCAGGTGAGAGAGATTGCAAATAGAGAGCAAACTATCATATACTCTCAGATCAGTATTTTCTGTACTGATAATGGCACAGATGTATTATTCTACTAGCAAAATAATGAAAATGTTTATAATTGAAATAAATTGTGTTAAATGAAAGGTGAAGATCCTATTTTTAACAGGAAACTTTCATTAAGATGAAGTTAAACTAATAAGAGTAGTGGTCCTTCTCTCTTCTGGTAACCTCAATTACAAATTATTTGATCAAGGGGGACACATTTTATGATGTATTAATCAGTGCAGAATGGACCTGGAATGATTAAGTTCCTACTTCTCTCATTTGTCTTTAGGAGGATAGCTGAAGAAAGACAAAAAAGACTGAATTCTAGGCCCAGGTTGGAAATCTAGCAACTAAATCTTTGAATCCTGCTTTTCCACATGCCCGAAGTCCCAAGTTTCTCTGCTTTCTTTTCTCCCAAGAAAAATGGCTAAGTTATGGACAATTAAGAATCATTTTTAGCATACCCATCCTCTGTCATCATCTTTAGAAAGATCATGCTTCTTGGCTGGCCCCATGGTGAGTGGTTAAGTTAGCGTGCTCCACTTTGGCAGCCCCAGTTCAGATCCTGGGTATGGACCTAGCACTGCTCAGTCAGGCCATGCTCAGGTGGCATCCCGCATAGCACAACCAGAGGCATTCACAACTACAATACACAACTATGTACAGGGGCTTTGGGGAGAAAAAAAGAAAAGAGGAAGATTGGCAGCAGATGTTAGCTCAGAGCCAATCTTCCTCACCACAAAAAAAGAGAAAAGCATGAAAGAAAAGAAGGACCATGCTTAGATGTGAAAAACATGCTACCCTTAGATCAAGGGCTGAGGTGGGAGGAAATGAGTATGCTATTCTATCTTATATCACTCTATCCTGAGTAAATGTGTTTCTTCTAAGAACAGAGGTATTTTGTATCATTAATATGATTTAACAAAATAGGTTGCTAGAAGCAGGGAACAAAGTGATTTGTTGCTTGATTATTTAGGTCTTCCTCCGTCAGCTCCAGGATCTAAGGTGTGGTAAGGAATGAGGGACAGTTAGGCTAAGTTTGGATGTATTTGATGGAAAGTAAATGTACACCACAGGATCATGTTATCCATGAGACACTTCATTTAGTATAGGACCTTCTATACAGGGTAGGCCACCTGGTAAACTGTGACACACTATATAATTTATTGAGTTTATCACATGACCTCTATCTTTCTAAGAATTTAATTGCATCTTGCTCCCTCTGAGCTAGGATTCAATCTTTATTCTTGTCAACATGGTACATTTTAGAATGCAGTGACAAAATTAAAACATGTCATCACAGTACAAGACACCATATTAAGAACACACCAATAATTGTCTCTCTAGTATGGAAATATTGGAATTAACATTTGGGACAAAGGCAAAGTCTGTGAAGACAAACATCCCAACATCCTTTCTAGACCCTTTGATCTGGGCAAGCTAGTTAACACGGTTATGGTGAATAACCTGCACTTAGCTGTCTGGGGATTAGAGAGGAACCCTTGACTAGGGATATAAACTGATGAATTGTCAGCATGTATGTGTTATTTAAGTAAAAGAGGACCTACAATTAAAAAAGGAATGCCTATAAGATAAATTTAAAACTAGCATCCAAAGAGTAGGAAGGAAATCAGGAAACTATGCTATCAAGAAAGCCAAAATAAGAGTATGTCAAGAATAAGTGTCCTCCTTACTCCTAGGAGGACAAGAGAGATAGGAGTTCCCTTCTTTGGCATGAAGAGGAATGAAGTTCGTGTCATGAGGCAGAAACCAAGAACCAGACTCTCTCTTCAAAACCAGAGGCTGCTATAGGGCTCCCTTGCTTGTACAAGCTGAAGAAAAAGTTATAGATTTTATGCCCTCTAAGGAGGCTGATAGCACAGATATTCTAATGAATAGGATATGAATCACTGGTTGACACCAGATCTCTCCTATTCACAGTGTAACCACTGAGCAAGAGTTCCAAGACATGTAGAAAAATCTTGATTCCCAGGATTGTGTGGAGACACCTAAAAGCAACCAAAGTAGAACGGAGAATGGAGAAAAAGAGTTTAAAAAATAAATGAAACAACAAAAATAAAGCAAATAATAATGCTTACTAAGTTGGATTTTCAAACAAAATTTTGAAAACATATAAAAAATATTAACACTAAAAAGAGAAGCCTGTAGTATATATAATAACAATGTCAATTCACGCTGGGTCAAATGAAAACAATAGAATAAAACGAATACAACTTTAAAATAAATATGTTTAGGATTCTCAAAGAGATAGAGGAAAAAATGGTAATATGAAGTATGAAACAGGCAGAAAAAGAAGAGATGCATATTAGGATATTTCTTTTAATCTTTGTAAATTATAGTGGCTGAAACTTTTTAAAAAGTCAATTGTCACAATAAAATGTATGCACTGGAAACAGATAGGCAGGTTAATCAATTGCAAGATGATACCAAAGTAATCACTTTGCATCACAAAATGGCAATTCAGTTATTGAAGAACTTAAAAGAAATGCTAGCAGACTCTACTTCAGCAAGAAAAAAGGGTTCCCAAGGACAAGGCCTGAAATAGTAAAGACTAGTGCAAGCAAGTATTAAATGCAACATGCAGGTAAATTAATTTAACTATTGATTGTAAAACTTGACTAGTGTTTTGTATTTGAAAGGCAACGATATCTCTCTAGACAGCATTAATGCAGAAAATAATTGCAGAGAAGATGTCTATAAAAAGTTAAATTTTGCTAACGACCTTGCTCAGGAAGAGGAAAGAGTTGTTGAATAATTTTAGACTTTGTTAGAAACATTGCAAATTTAATTAAGAATGTTAAAATTTTAAAGGTAAAAGATAAATAATTGAAATTTTCTCTATACCTTCCGAACGAGTAGAGAAAAACAAAAAGAAAATATAAAAACTTGATCAATCCAATCTTAAGCAAGAGAAATAAAAAAGAAGCCAAGAAATACGAAGGTGAATAAGAAATACAGACTATTATATAAGAAATAGTTACAAATATATGGGTAACTATAAATATGAAAATCTCACCAATAAAAAAGCCAAATTGCAATAAAAATTTTAAATGTAGCTAAACAATGTTTGCAGGAGACACAACTAATAAACAAAACTGAACATTTAAAAATTAAAGATTGTGGGGCCGGCTGGGTGGTATAGTGATTAAGTTCATATGCTCCGGAGTTCTGAGGCCCAGGGTTCACCAGTTCAGATGCTGGGTGTGGATCTACACACAACTCATCAAATCATGCTGTGGTGGCATCCCACATACAAAGTAGAGGACGATGGGCACAGATGTTAACTCAGGGACAATCTTCATCAACCAAAAAGAGGAAAATTGGCAACAGATGTTAACTCAGGGCCAATCTTCCTCACACACACACACACAAAATAAAATAAATTAAAGATTGAAAAACATATGTCAGAGAAATACTACTATGATGGTTTATTTCATGTGTCAATTTAGCTGTACCACAGTGCCCAGATATTTTGTCAAACATTTTTCTAGATGTTTCTATGAAGGTGAGATTAACATTTAAATCTGTAGACTTGGAGTGAAGCAAATTGCTCTCCATAATGCGGGTGGGT
This sequence comes from Equus quagga, assembly GCF_021613505.1. NCBI lineage: Eukaryota > Metazoa > Chordata > Mammalia > Perissodactyla > Equidae > Equus > Equus quagga. Next base: position 49,177,143 of record NC_060274.1, on the reverse strand, counting down.
TGCATCCAATCAATTGAAGATTTTATTAGAATAAAGACTTATCTTCACTGAGCAAAAAGGAATTCTGGCAGTTCACTGCCTTTGGACTCGAACTGGAACTCTTCCCTGAGTCTCTAGCCTGCTTATCTTCCCCATCAGATTTTGGACTTGAGCCTGTACAATCACGTGAGCCAATTCTTTAAAATAACTCTCTTTCTCAGTCTCTCTCCCTCTCTCTCTTTCCCTGTGTGTGTGTGTGTGTGTGTGTATACATATTATTCACATACACACACACATCCCATTGGTGATGCTTTTCTGGAGAACCTTGACTAGCTAATACACTAACTAAAATAAAACATATGTTTCCATATTAAATTATGGAAAATATTATTTAAAACCAAAAGGATGAAACAATCACTGAGGACTAGTTAACCAAAACAATTTTACAATTCCAAATTTTCTATAATTCAGGGTTTAACCACAGTGGCAGAATTACTGTTACTGACGTATTTATATGTACAGAGAAAGAGGTCAATTACAAGTTTTGGCCTTGTGCAATTGTGGGAGCTGGTTAAGCAGTGTGTCTAAGGCTGTCATCTTCACTTTGATATCTACCCTGATATCAGTTTCCCCACATTAAACCCAGCATATATGGGGTTAAAACCAAAACACTCATTCCCTGCTAACTCTCTGGCTTCCTGGCTCCAGAATCCACTCTTCTCCATGGAGACAGACACTGTCGAGGACAAGCACCTGGACTAACTCCTCCGGCGAAGAGATAGGGGCTGGTGGGAAAGCTGCTGACCAGCAAGGTCACAGGCTTCTTCCTCTCTGCAAGTGTCTCAAGGCCAAAGACAGGCTGGTGGGAAAGCTACCATCAGCAAGGCCATATGCTCCCCCTCTCCTACCTAAAACCCCAAATAAAAACCCTTCCTTTTAGCTTTTCGGGGAGTTTGGGATTTTAGCGTTAGCTGCCCTCTCTCCTTGCTCAGCACTGTGCAAAAATAAAATTCCTACTTTCTTCCACCCACCCGGTGTCAGAGATTGGCTTGCTGCGCAACGGGTGAGTGAACTCACTTCAGGTTCAGTAACAACATCCGATGCTGGAGCTTGAAGCCCACAGTGTAGAAAGTTGCAATGTGATTAATATTAGATCACAAAGTAATTTTTCATCACTTTCAGAAACCACTTAAAATACAGAACTGGACTTTGAGATCCAAATTCAATTATATTAAAATAAACAACAAAAGGCGACTGTTAAGAAAAACAAAAACTAAGGGTAACCCCCAAAATTGGAATGGGTGTAGTAGATTGATTACAAAGAGATATGAGGGAGTATTTTATATGATGAAATTCTTCTATATCTTTTTTGTGGTGATGGTTTCACGACTGTATACATTTGGCAACACTCAGTGTGAATTATAACCTAAAAAGGGTGAATTTTATGCTGTGCTGTGTACCACAATAAAACTGACTCTAGAAACTCCTGTGCTTGACAGCTAAAAAGGCAGCCTTAAATAATGAATTGTATAAAAAGATGAAATTATGAAATAGTTATAACTACACAAGAAAGCATCACTTATCAAAACTTCTTGGATAAAATTAATGTACTAATTATAAATACATGTATCTCTTTACACCAGACTGTAAAGAAAAGTTCAAAGGAAGAGTAGGTATAAAATGAGGAGTTGGAATGTTTTTGAATATGAACTTGCTGAATTGAATATGAAAATACACCAGCAATAACTAATTTGAAAATATAATCAAAAGATAATAATGGGGAAAGAATAACTAATATAAATAAAAACTGAATAAATGGCAGAATCTGCTTTTTCAGGTATCAAAAATTAAAACAGTATATATTGGGAGAGGGTGGACTAATAAATCAGGGAACCCACAAAAGAGTCCAGAAAGAATCTCACACCTAGAGGCCACTCGGTATAGGAGCAAGAGAGCATCACAAATCAGTTGTGAATTTAAGGAAAATTTAACAATTGTTGTCAACTGAGTATCAATATGACCCCCAAACTCAATTTCTATTCTCAATTTACCTCCTGTAAAATAATTTTAGATAAATTAGTTATTTAAATATGAAAAATAATACAAAATACTTTTAGAGAATTGCAAAGAAAATAATAAATATGATTATATAAAAGTATAAAGCATTTATATTTTTTAAAGGACACGTGGATTAATTTTAAAACAAGCACACAGACTGCAAAAAGATATCTTACGTCACATACTCATCAGAGAATTAGATTCCGAATATGTAAATCAACCCTAGATTTAGACAAAGGCATGTAGCCTAACAAGTAGCAAAGTAGGTGATAAAGTAACTCACAGAAGCAGAAACCCAAATCTCCAGTATATGAAAAGATGCTAATCATCATAATAACCAGGTAAGTGCAAATGCATTTTACACACATGGGGCTGGCAAACATTTCAAAAATCAGATCAGAACATATGCTGTTGGTCTGACAGAGGAAAGCGAATCCTTGCAGTGCTGGTGGTAATATAAACTGATAAAAACAATTTAGAGAGCAATTTGACAACATCTACTTATGTTGAGAATGAGTGTATCCGATGAGCAAGCAATTCATGTCCTGGGTATTTATTGGAACTGGTCACACATATACTTAAAGATACAGGAAGGCAGATTTTCATTATAGCATGATTTGGAATAAGGAACAATAGAAACAGGCTGACTTTTCATCTAAGGAAATAACCAAAACATAATAGCTTCATACAATGGAATAGTTCAGAGTATCTTAAATAAATGATATAATTCTACATAGAACAGTGTGAATAAATGTCAAGAGCTTAAAAACTACAGTTTTCAGCATGTATGTGAATTTAAACAAATGTGGTAAAAGAATAACAATAAAGGACTAGACCAAAATTTCAAAATAGCAGTTAACTTTGGAGAAGAAAGAAAAATCAGTGAATTGAGGAAAGGGGCACTGGCATTTCACATGATACAGTTTTATTCCATTTTAAAAATAAAAATCTGACCCAACTATTTGCAAAATAATCATGAAATCTCTGTAGGGAAACATAGTCGGTAGTTATTGACTCATTTGGACTTTTCCACGAGTGAAACATTTCAAAATTCAAAATGAAGAAAAAATGTAAGAACGTGCAGACTGTCAGATTAGAAAACATTTGAGGATTTAGTTGGGTGGAGAAGTATGTTTTTATGGTTAAGGGAGGTTTGGAGCAAGAGATTGGTTTGTTATTTCTATGTTTCCTTTGATTAAAGATAGGGAATTAGTGAACGTGTTCAGATGCGGATGGGAAGGAGCCAGGAGAGTGGAAGACGCTGGAAGTAGCAGGGAGGATGACGCCGCCCCTGGAGCAAGGCCTTGAGAAAGTGGATAATGGAAAGATGCTGCACATTGGGGTGAGGGTGGGTGAGGATGGTCCTTGACAGAAAGCTACACTTCTCTACCAGGGTATCAAAATGCTCTAAATGTGGAGGGGAGGATAGCCATAGAAGTTTTGCAGACATAGCCACCAGAAGATGATGGAGAAACTGACTTATGTTTTCTGATTTTCTACAAAGTATAGGCAAGACTCCCTTCTGAAGAAAGGCGTGCAAGGCAGTTATGTTAAATTATAAAATAGTCATTGAAGATATTGAGAGAAGACATTTACTAGAAAAATTTTGTAAGGTTTCCAGGCAACACTGAGTGTAGACCTGAAGTTAGAATATTTCACTATTCATTTATTTTTCCTAACAGTAGTAGAAATAGAGGCAGGAATGAGGCCAGAGAGAGAAAATGTATGCCCATTCTTATAGTGTCATTATACTTCATAGAGAAGGGTGTGTGAATGCTTCTTTGCTGTGAATGCCTTCTTCTAATTATTTTTTTTAACTGGGCTCTTTATTTAAGGCAATATATGCATTCCTTTATAACTAAATTTTCAATTCTGAGTATTCTAATTTTCTGAATATCCTCCCCTGCTCAAATTCATTTTTTATTCACACACATAATTTATTTAACACAATGTGCCTATTTATCCTTTTGAAACAGTGTGTATTGTAATCTTGTGGACTTAGCCATTAGACTAATTGGTTTGTTTTTGCATTACTACTACTTTAGTGAATGATTATCCACAATTACAGTGGATTTAGCAAATGGAGAGTTCAAATAGGTAGCATACTTCCTTGTGTTTCATGCTCTTTTGAGCAAAATGTGCACATAGATTTCTCACATCTTACAGAAGGAATATAGTCTCAGCAGGGTTTTGCAGCAGTTGAACAAAATTATTCTTGTAGGAGAAAATAGTAACATCTACTAGTTCTTCATAATTATAAATGAAAGCATTAAAAGGTGTAGGTAAAAATGCACTTTCTGCAAATAACCCTCCAACCATCGCTCAGGATTGCTGTGTCCTGACATCCTTTCCGTCACCGTGCCCTCAGTTGACTTCCTATGACTGCAGAGCACAGACAAGTTAGTATCTCCCTTCTGCATTGCAATTTCCTTGCCTGTAGGAGGGGTAACTCGTGATGGGACTGGAACTTGATGGTTTAGGGGTTAGGAATAAAGGAATTGTTGCACAGGAAGTATTTTTAAAGGAGAGGTTACACACGTAAAATATTTTGACTATAGTTATCTAACAAGTAAAGCAGTATACTATACATGAGCAGTGCTTGCCGATCCTCTTGTAAAGCCTCAGGAACTCCCCACATTTTGTAAAATATGAAGTGATAAAAAAAGTATAAGAAACAAAGAAAATGTTAAATGTGGTAAACTTTAGGTGATAGCTACTAGTGAGTGTTATTTTCATCATGATTTTCTGAATTTTCTATAGCTAACGTGATAATTTAATAGATGCAAAAGCAAATTTACCAAAAAAAAAAAAAAGTTGATGGCAGCATTAGGGGATTGGATGAGTTTTATATTAAAGGAACTCATAAGATTGGATTATCACTGTAGAGATTATTTGAAATGTATTTGTACAATTCAATGATTTTAATACAAGAAGTATGTGATCGTCTTCCAGAAAGGGGAGTATAAAGAGATGAATGAGGCTTACTCCCAACCCTCTGGAAGCACACACTCTCAGTACACATTCTGTTTCAATTGTTTCTATTTACTTAGATGTGATATTCATGGTAAGAACAAATTGTCAGTACCATAAAAGCCATAAACATGTCTGCAATGTATGCAACGCCTACCAGCAACTACCAGATGGAACTTGCAAACTAAGCAATTTTTTTCTTCTGAAGGGGAATTTCAAAGTTTATGGACACAAACTTATGAAGACAGACCCTCATTCCACTTTTAATGAGTGAATGAACCATACCAAGAGATAACAACTGCTGAGATAATGGAGGTTTTAACAACCCATGAGAGTACTCAGATATTTCTTGAGAATAACCCACAGTCAGACACTCAGGAGTTAAAAACCCCTCTCTGGCACTAGGGAATCAGATATTTTTTTAACTTATATTTTGTAATAATTGTAGATATTAAAGAAATGTTGAGGTACAAGTTCAGAGTTCACACATACGCTTCACCCATCATTTTCCAATGTTATCAAACTACTTGACCCTAGTACAAGTATTACAGCCAGGAGATTAACATCCTAATGCCTTTTTTCCCTGTTGAACCAGCTTTTTACAAGTAATTTCTCATTTTTTTCTGTACATAGGGGACTGTCTCTGGAGACTGACAATTCAGGTAGAAAATGACAAAGAGAAAAGTAGTTAATGAATTTCTGATTAGATTCAAAGTCTACAGCTTCCTTCACAGACAATGACCTTTATCTTCATGAGAAAACTAGTCCTGCCCTACTGGTCCCTCAGAACTCACCTCCCTTTTAATGTAATTCTGTTCTCCAAAGAGAGAAATCTGATTTCCTTTACTTATTTTCAATCTATTTATGGATTTACTCAAGGCTAGATAAGAGAAAACAGGGTCAGAATTGCTGATCCAAACCACTGTAAAAAAGCAAAACTACTGTCTAAAATTCAATATATTTATAGTTCTATTTTTTTTTTTTAATGAGGAAGATTCATCCTGAGCTGACATCTGTTGCCAATTTTCCTCTATTTTGTATGTAGGTCATTGCCACAGCATGGCCACCGATGAGTGGTGTAGGTCTGTGCCCAGGAACTGAACCCCTGCCACTGAATTGGAGTGCCCTGAACTTAACCGCTAGGCCACAGAACCACCTATTTTTCAAATGTACACCTAATATGTTTAAAATTTTCACACATCTTAAAGGTTCAATTTGATGAGTTTTGACAAATTCATAGACTTAAATGATCCATAACCCTCTCAAGATATACAATATTTTCTTCATCCAGGAAGTTCTTCGGAGCAATTTTGCAGTGAATCCTCCCACCTGCCCAGGATCAATCATTTCTCTGAAGAACTGGGTATTAACATCTCCAACTAAGACTGTGGATTTCTGTATTGCTCCCTTTAATTCTGTCAGTTTTGCTGCATCTACCTTGAAGCTCTGCTATTAGAGGCATACAAATTTAGGCTACTATCCTAAATTTATCTTCCTGATCTATCAGTCACTTTGTCATTATGAAATGTCCCTTTTTATCCATGCATATGTTCTTTGTCTATTTTTTACGATGTTAATAGAGCCACTCTAGGTTTCTGTTATGTTTACAATTGGCATGTAATGCACTTTCCATTTTTTCACTTTTAACCTGAACCTTTATATTTGAAGGATGCCTCTTGAAGAACGAATATCTTGCCTCTTACTTATATATCTAGCTTGACTTTTTTCTTTTATTCAATTATTTTATTTTAGTAAGTACACTCAACATCAGATCTACTCTCATATGAGATATTTAAGTGTTCAATATAGTGTTGTTATCTATAGGATAATGTCACATATCAGATCTCCAGACCTAATTCATTTTACATAACAAATTTATGAATATTGATTAATAACTCTTCATCCTTCCCCCCACACCAACCCCTGGCAACCACTATTCTATGCTTTATTTCTATGAGTTTGACTATTTTAGATACTTCATCTAAGTGGAATCATGCAAAATTTGCCCTTGTCTGTGTGACTGGCGTATTTCACTCAGCACAATGTCCTCCAGGTTCATCCATGTTGTTGCATATTGAAGCATTTCCTTAGTTACAAGGCTGAATAATATTCCACTGATTATATATATATATAATTCACATTTTCTTTATCCATTCATCTGTCAATGGATATTTAAGTTGTTGCCGTGTCTTGGCTATTGTGAAAAATACTGCAATGAATATGAGTAGTAACAGCACTTCAGGATCCTGATTTCAGTTATTTTGAATAAATACTCAGTACCGGGATTGTTGGATCATGTATTAGTTCAATTTTTAATTTTCTGAGGAACCTCCATACTGTTTTTGATAGTGGCTACACCATTTTGCATTCCCACTAACAGAGTATAAGAGTTCCAATTTCTCCACAGCCTTGCCAAAAGTTGTTATCTTTTGTTTTTTGGCAATAGTCCTCCTAACAAGTGTGAAGTGATATCTCATTGTGGTATTGATTTGTATTTCCCTGACAATTAGTGATGTTCGGCATCTTTTCATATATCTGTCAGCCGTCTGTCTATCTTCTTTGGAAAAATGTCTAGTCAAGTCTTTAGCCCATTTCCTTAATTGAGTTATCAGGCTTTTTTGCTATTGGATTGGAGCAGTTCCTTACATATTATAGAAATTAACCTCTTCCAGATAAATGGTCTGCGAATATTTTTTCCTATTCTGTAGGTTGCTTTTTCACTCTGTTGATTGTATCCTTTGCTATACAGAAGATTTTAAGTTTGATATAGTCCCATTTGTCTAACTTTGCTTTTGTTTCCTGTGCTTTTGATGTTATACTCATGACATTTTTGCCAAGACTAGTGCCAAGAAGCTTTTACCCTATGTTTTCTTCTAGAAATTTTACAGTTTTATGTGTTACATTTAATCCATTTAGGGGTTTCCTTTTGCCCATGGTGTGAAATAAGGATCTGATTTTATTCTTTTGCCTATGAATATCTAGATTTTCTAACTAGAAAGGAAATTGGGAAAACAGTCTTGTTTACAATAGCATCAAAAAGAAAACATTAGGAATAAACTTTTAGTTAAGTAAGTGAAAGACTTGTATACTGAAAACATTGATGAAAGAAATTAAACAAGACACAGGAAAATGGAAAGACATTTCAAGTTCATTGATTGGAAGACTCCATATTCTTAAAATGTCCACACTATCTGAAGCTATCTACAGATTCAATGAAATCCCTATCAAAGTCCCAATAGCATTTCTTATAGAAATAGAAAAAAATTCATATGTGACCATAAAAAATTCTGAATAGCCAAAAGAATCTTGATTAGACAAACAAAGTCAGAGGGATCACATTTCTAGATTTCAACATATATTACAAAGCTACAAAAATTAAATCAGTATGGTACTGGCATAAAGACAGACATATTGGCCAATGGAACATGAAAGAGAGCCAAGAAATAAATCCACGTATGTATGATCAACTGATCTTCGAAAGGGTGCCAAGAAAACACAATGGGGAAAGGATAGTCTCTGCAACAAATGGTGCTGACAATTTCTAAACGTAATTGGAATATGTAGTCTATATTTAACTTATTGATAGGTTTAGATTTACGGTTATCATTTTGCTAATTGTTTCTATAAGTCTCATCTCTTTTTTTGTTCCTCTATTGCTGCTTTTCCTGCCTTCTTCTTGGTTAATCATGTAGTTTCCTATCACTTTAATTTAAATTTCTATAGATTTTTTTCTGTTTAAAATGTATTTTATTTACTTATAGGTAAATCCATTCTTTTTTCTGTATGAAGTTTTGAGAAATGCATAATGTCACAAACCAAACACCACAACCAAAATACAATGCCATAATTCTCCCCCAAATCCTTTATGCTACCTCTTTTCAATCAACTGTACCCCCATCCTTAATCCATCCTAACCTCTGATCTGTTCTTTATCTGTACAGCATTGCTTTTTCCAGAATGTTATACAAATGGAATGATAAAGTCTGAATTCATTTGAGATTGGCTTCTTTCACAAAGTATAATGCATTTTTAAGCATAAATGGGGCTGCAGGTATCAATAGTTTGTAACTTTTTATGGCCATGTAGTATTTCATTTTAGGTATGTGTAACAGTTGATAAATTCCACAGCTGAGGAACATTTAGGTTGTTGCTACCTTTTAGTGTTTATAAACAAATCTGCTATAAAAACTAATGAATATGTTTTATATGAGCAGAGGTTTTCATTTTACTTTTGCAACTACCTAGGCATGAGACTGCTGGCTTGTAAGATAGGTCCTATACATAGTTAAATTTATAAAAAATTGACAAAATGTTTTCAATAGTGGCTAAACTATTTTACATTACCACCAGCAATGTATGAGGTTTCCAGTTTATCCACATCTTCACTAACACTTGTTCTTATCTTTTTGATTATAGCCATCCTACTGTGTTTAAAGTAATAATAGTATTGTGGTTATAATTTGCATTCCCTTCATAACTAGTGACGGTGATATATTTTTATCTACTTATTGACTCCTTCTATATCTTTATTGGTGAAATGCTTATTCAAATATTTTCCCATTTTTTAAAAAAATGGATTATTTGTCTTATTTTTGAGTTGAAAGTGTTCATTATATATCCTGGATGCAATCCTTTTATTAGATATATTATTTGTGAATATTCTGTCCCTGACTGTGGCCTGTCTTTTCATTTTCTTAATGATGTGTTTGGAAAAGCATAAGTATTTTAATTTTGATGAAGTTCATTTTACCCTTTTCTTCCCTTTCATTTTTTATACTTATCATGACTTATTTAGAAATAATTAGCAAATCTAAGACCACGAAGGTTTACTCCTACGTCTTCCTTGAAGAGCTCAATAATTTTATTTGTTGCAATTAGTTATCTTACCTATTTTGTTCATTTTTGTATATGGTTGAAGTAAGGATCTATCCCAAGGATTGGCAAACTTTATTAGTAAAGGGTCAAATAGTATTTTTTTAGGCTTTGTTGAGTGGACATTATTTTCTCAAGCACTTAACTCTGCTATTGTAGAGGGAAGCAGTCATAGACAATAGGTACATAAATGAGCATGGCTCTGTTTTAACAAAATTTTCTTTGCAAAATGAGGCAGCAAGCTACATGTACTTTGTGGGAGTAGGTTCACCCATTGTCTAAAGATATGTTTTTGCATGTGGATATCCAATTGTTCTAGGACCATTTGCTGAAAAGGACTACCCTTTTCCCATTAAATGACCTTGACATCTTTGTTGAAAAATCCATTGGTCATAATGAGGCTTTATTTTTGGGGTCTTGATTGTGTTCCATTGATCTGTATGTCTACACTTATGCCAATAGCACACTTCCTTCATAAATGTAGCTTGTAGTAAGTTTTGAAATCAGGAGGTTTAAGTTCTCCAACTTTACAAATAGTTCCAAGATTGTTTTGGCTATTCTGCATCCTTCGTATTTCAGTACAGATTTTGTGATCATTCTGCCACTTCCTGCAAAAAGCCCTACTGAGATTTAAATGGAATTGTGTTGTCAATTTAATTTTTGTGAATGGCTATTATACAGATACGCGCTTTATTTTTCTTATGTTTACCTTGTATTTTGCTACCTTGTTTAACTCAATTTTTAGTTCTAGAAAGAGGTGTGTGTGTGAGAGTGTATATTGCTTAGTATTTTCTACATGGAAGATTCTATGAATAAAGACAGTTTAACTTCTTTTTCAATTTGGATGCCTTTTATTTCTCTTTTAATTTTTTTGCCAGATTGCGCTAGCTAAAACTTCCAGCTAAATAGGATGAAAAACATTAATATCTTTAACTTTGTTAAGATGGAAAAGAGTTCAATCTCTTCCCATTAAGTATGATGTAAACGGTAGGAATTTTTAGGAAAGGTTTTATGAAGTTAATGAAATTCTCTTCTATTCTAAGGTTGTTGAGCTGTTTGTCATGAAGGGATATTGGATTATACCAGTGCTTTTTTCTGCATTTAGTGAGGTGATCTTGTGTTTTCTTGTTTTGTTTTGTTTTTTTTTTTACTATATGGTATATTATATGAAGTTTTTGATGTTCAACCAACCTTGAATTCCTGAGAAAAATCCAAACATGTCTTGGTACATAATCCTTTCTGTATGTTGCTATATGTTGTATACATAATCCTTTTGTACTGCTTTGTTAATATTTTTGTGGTACCTGGTATCTGTATTCATGACAGATTTTGGTCTGTGGTTTTCTTTGTGTGTGAAGTATTTGTCTGGCTTTGATATAAGGGTAATACTGTTTTCAGAGAATGAGTTGGGAAGTGTTCTTTCATTATCTATTTTCTAGAAGAGCTTTGAAGAATGGAATTATTTCTTCTATAAATGGTTGATAGACTTCACCATTCAAACCATCTGGGCCTGGGCTTTTCCTTGTTGGAAGATTTTTAAGTACTAATTTAATTTCTTTAGTAGTGTTATAAATATATTCATATCTGTTTCTTCTTGAGACAGTTTTGATAATCTGTGTTTGTCAAGAAATTTGTCCATTTCATCTAACATAACTACTTTGTTGACATAATGTTGTTCATAGTATTCACTTATAATCCTCTTAATTTCTGTAATGTCAATATTGATACCCCTCTTTCATTCCTGATTTTGGTAACTTGTGTATGTTCTCTTTGTTCCTTGATGAGTGAAGCAAAATTTTTGTAAGTTTAGTTGATTTGTTTTTCAAAGAACCAACTTTTGGTTTTATTACTATTGTTTTCCTGTTTTATATTTCAACTTCTATCTCAAATACCTAAATTTCCAAACTTACACATATTTCCTTTCCTCTGCCAGTGTTGGGTTTAGTTTTCTCTTCTTTTTCTATGCAGTCTAAAGTCCCATTCTTTTTGTTGTTGTTTTTCCTAATAGAGATATTTACTGTTATAAATTTTCCCCAAGCATATCTTTAGCTATATTGTATAACATCTCACTATTTTTTAAAATTTTAAATCAGTTCAAAATTCTTTCTAAATTTCTTTTGATTTCTTTTTTGATCAATAGATTATTTGGAAAAGTGTTAATTATTTACCATGACTTGGAGATTTTCCAAGGATATTTCTAGTATTTATTTAATTTGATTGTGGTCAGATAATACATCTTGTAGGACTTGAATAATTTTTAATTTATTGAGATTTGCTTTATGGCCAGAATATGATCTATTTTAGGAAATGTTTCATACACCCTTTAGAAGAGTGTACATTGTTTTTAGGCAGACTGTCCTATAACTATCAATCAGATTGACTGATAGCATTTTCAAGTCTACCATACCTTTGCTGACTTTTCTGCCTTATTCTTCTATTAATTATTGAAAGAAGGTTTTTGAAATATTCAGCTATAATTATATATTTGTTGATTTCTCCTTGCAGTATTATTAGTTTTTACTTCCTGTGCTTTGAAGCTCTTTGATTAGGTGGATAAGTACCATAAGATTGGTGTGTCCCCTTGATTAATTTATCCTTTTATCATTATAAAATGAATTTCTTTATACCTAATGATATAATTTGCTCTGACATCTACTTTTCCTAGTATCAGTATAGCCATTCCACTTTTCTTGCATCTAGTGATATAATGGTATAGATTTATCTATCCTTTTACATTTAACCTATTTACGTTTACATATTTAAAGAGTGTTTCTTATAGGTTAGACATGATCTTTCATTTTTATCCAATCTGACAACCTCTACCTTTTAGTTGAAGTCTTTAGGCCATTTACATTTCATGTGATTTTGGTCATTAAATATGACTCTATCACCTTACCATATATTTTGTATTTTTTCATTTGTTCTTTTTTCCTCAGTATCATCTTTTTCTGCTTCTTTAAATTAATTGAATATTTTTTTAATATTCCATTTCCACTCCTGTATTGGTTTATTACCATTTTTTTATTACTTTACTGTTCATTTTAGGATTAATGTCTTAAATTTATTATCATCTAGCATCAATTGATATTATATAACTTCATATACCGTATGTGAACCTTCTAAGCTTCCTCCCAGGATTTATATTATTATTGTTAATCATTTTACTCTACTATATGTTGTAGACCTCATAATGCATTATTATTATTTTTTATTTAAAAAATCAATCTTCTTTTAAAGCAATCATTCAATTAAATGTGGTTGACTGAATAACAGCTTCCCAAAGATTTCCACATCCTAATCCCCAAAACTTGTGAATATATTACCTTACATGTTCAAATAGAATTGGCAGATGCAATTAAAGATTTCAAGATGGTGAATTATCCTAAATTGTCTAGATTAGCTTAATGCAATCACTAGGGTCCTGATGAGAAAAAGGCAGGGGTATCAAAGTGAGTAGTAGGAGATACAAGGACTAAAGCAGAGATCATAGAGGTCCATTTTGCCGACTTTGAACATGGAGGAGGGTCCACAAGGCTAGACATGTATGTGGCTTTTAGAAGCTGGAAAAGGCAAGGAAAGAGATTCTCCAACAGAACTTCAAGGAGAAACATAGCCTTGGAGAACTATTTTAGGCTTCTGACATCAAGAAATTTAAGATAATAAATTTGTAGTTTTAAACTACCAAGTTTATGGTAATTTGTTGCAGCAGTAATGGGAAATTAATACAAATACTAAGAAAAAAAACTATGCATCTACCCATATAATAACATTTCCAGTTATCTCTATTCCTTTTTGTTGATCCATATTTCCCTCTGGTATTATTTTTCCTCCTCCTGAAGAATATGTTATATATTTCTTATATTGCAGGTCTGCTGCTGATGAATTCTTCCAGACATGTTTAATGTCTGAAATTGTCTTTACTTCACCTTCATTTTTAGAAATATTTCATCAGATGAGGAATTTCAGATTGATAGCTTTTTTCCTTTCAATATTTTAAAGATGTTGTTCCACTGTCTTCTCATTTGCATTGTTTATAATGAAAAATTTGATGTCATCCTTATTTTTTTCTTTATGTATCACGTCATTTTTACCAGATGCTTTTAAGATTTTCTCTTTATCACTATTTTTAAGCAATTTGATTATGATATTCTCAGTGTATATTTCTTCATGTTTCTTATCCTTGGCCTTCCTTGAACATCTTGGATCTACGTGTTTATAGTTTTCATTATGTTTGCAAAGTTTAGGCCATTATTTCTTCAAATGCTTTTTCTAGCTCCCCTCTTCAGGAATTTCCAACTACCTAATATTAAGACACTTGAAGTTGTCTGATAGTTCACTGATGTACATTATTTAATTTTTTTCTTCTTTCACTTCATTTTGGATAGTTTCTAATTCGATACTTTTGAGTTCACCAGTCTTTTCTTCATGCGTGTTTAATCTGGCATTAGTCCCATCCAGTGAATTTTTCATTTCAGACATTGTAATTTTCTTCTGTAGAAGTTCAGATAGGTCTTTTTTATATACCTATTTCCCATGTCTCTATTCAACTTTTTGAACACAAGAAATACAGTTATAGTACTTTTAATGTTCTCTTTTCTAATTCTATCACCAATGCCAGTTCTGGGCTAACTTTGAGTGATTATTCACCTTTCATGGGCAGTGTTTCCTCTCTGCAAGTCTACTAATTATGCCCTAGGAATTATGATTTTTTTCAGTCTCTTGGTAGGACCTAGGAGTATTCCTGACACTGTTAGAGTGCCAGGAACTGTTATTACTAATTGTTTCTTGTCATTCTTTCCTTGGTCTCAGATAATTTACTCACACACATGCTTTTGCTGTATCACTTAGAATCTTTTAGCAATTAATGATTACAATAGGCATCCTTAACATCTCAATCATCTTGGCGTTAATATCACACCATTTTTACTTAGGATGCAAGAATCTTGAAACTGCAGAGCTCTGTTTATTCAACCCACATTTTGAGTTTTTTGAAAAGGTTTTGTTCGTTTGCTTCTTCTAGTACTTTATACATGCCATTCTATTTTCTTCTGGCCTCTATTTTTTCTGATATGATGTCAACCATCATTTATCATTGATTCTTTGTAGGTAATACATCTTTTTTAAAAATCTGGTTTCTTTTAAGAATTCCTCTTTATTTTTGGCTTTCAGAAGTTTTACTATGATTTATATTTATATATGGTTTTCTTTTTATTTGTCATCCTTGAGATTTGTTGAGCTTATATATGTGTAATTTGATATTTTTCAACAAGTTTTGGAAATTTTCTGCCATTATGATTACAATTACTTTTCTGACTGATTTTGTCTCTCTTTTCCTACTGAATCTTCAATTACAATTACATTCAGGTTAGATCATTTGATTACTTGTTATTCTTGTACAGATCTCTGTCTCTGTTCTCTTCATCCTTCTTTCATTCCATTTTTCACATATTAATTTCTATGAACATTTCTTCAAGTTCATTAACCTTTTCTTCTTCCATCTCCAATATGATGTTGTCTGTCTAGTGAAGTTATCATTTCAGATATTTTACTTTTAAATTCTAAAATTTCCATTTGTTGTTTTTGAGAGTTTATATCTCTGTGGTGATTTCCCTCTGTGCTCATTTTTCATGTCCATACTTTTTTTTTATCTTAAACATACTTTTGTTTTTTTAAAGATTTTCTTTTTTTCCTTTTTTTTTTCTCCCCAAAGCCCCCAAGTACATAGTTACATATTCTTCGTTGTGGGTCCTTCTAGTTGTGGCATGTGCTACACTGCCTCACCGTGGTTTGATGAGCAGCGACATGTCCGCGCAGAGGATTCGAACCAACGAAACACTGGGCTGCCTGCAGCGGAGAGCGTGAACTTAACCACTCGGCCATGGGGCCAGCCCCATATATTAAACATACTTTTGACAGCTTTTTAAGCATTCTTTTATGCTTATTTCAACATCTGGGTCATCTAAAGTCTGATTTATATAGTCTTTTTTTTTTTTGGACAAATGGTCACATTTTCTAGATTCTTCACTTGTTTATTGATTTGTATAATGTACAGAACTTTTTGCAGTATATGCTGTAGAGATTTTGGGTTCCACTATTTTCTGTTGAAGAGTGTTGGTTTTTGTTCTGGCAGGGAATTAATTTGGTTCAACTGTAAAGCCGAACTCTGCCTCTTCCGTGATGGGTAGAAGCCAAATCACTTCAGTTTTTCATTTTTCTACTTGTCATTCATTCCCATATATATATACTGTTTAGCAGTCAGCCAAATATTTGGGTGGGGTTTATATGCAGACTTGGGGCTTCCTCTTGTGACACTATCATTTTTGGAATTTCTGCTACCATTTTCCTGCCATCCCAGCAACCTCAATCCTTGTTCTCTGGCTTCTCAAACCAGTAAGACTGAGAGGTCTTCATATAATTTCCTGCTAATTCAACTGGGAAAACCATAAAACACAATTCTTTCTCAATGCCATTCCTCTGCTATTCAGTACTTCTCCTTTGGTTTCCACGTGTATTGATAGCTTTCCACCACTTTCATGCAGTTATTTTTCAAGAATATACAATTGTTGTCTATTAGAGAGAGGGCTAATTCAACACAACCTCTACTGCAATCACCAACAGTAGAACCTTATATCAAAATTTACAACTCCAAGTTCAATTTTCAAGCAGTCTGTTCTGTATTCTTTTATGCTACCCTTGCTTAAGCACCATCTCTATAGACTGTGAAGTCCCGTAGGCAGTTCCAGACTTCATAGATCCACATGTCACATTTCTATGAGATGGTTTATTAATTGACCTATTATTTGTTCCTGAGCCTAGATACCTAACTGAACAATATGTTCTCTATAATTTCCAAGCCAGATTCTCAAATGAAATAACTACTCAGAACTTTATGAAGTATAAATAGGAGTAACGATGCTTCTTTCATCCCACCATCTAACCTTTCCTATGCCCTAGAAACTGCCTTACACTTTGCAGCAACCATTTCAATTGTGCAGACCTTCCCATACTCACTCGTCTAGCAAACAGGCATGATTAGTGGATAAAGAAATAATCCCAAATAAAATAACATAAAAGGCACTATTATCCATTTATTTTCTAATTATTACTCACGTTCCCATACATGATGTTAAATGATAGAGAAATTAATTTCAGGCATTTCCCATGATATACAATTTACTAGAGGTAGAATGTATATAAAGCAATCCATAGTTACAGTGCTGTAACAAGAATCATGATTGCCCTCTATTTTTATTATAGATATAGAATATTGGCCCTATCATAATCCAAGGAATTTAGCAGAGCTATTACTCCTGAAAATTTGCACAGTAAAGTTGTCCAGGAATGCTGCATTTGAAATTATTTTGTAGTTCTGTGAATCTACCTCAACCTCAGGTGGACTTGAAACTCTGTTGTAGTAGGAGGTGCTATTGCACATTCTTTGGAGCTCACTGTACAAGTCAAAATTTCAGGAATAGAAAGAGTCCCTTCTGAACACTGAAAGCAGCTGAAAAGTTTTTTAACATCAGAGTTGTTTTCTATTCTCTAAGGTAGACTCAACTGTTACCCAAACCAAGTTTCCAGATGCTTTCCCTTTTCTGTTTTGTGATATGAAGAACTAGTTGAGTGTGGAAGAATATAAAAGACTTCCACAATAATATACACAGCATCCAGTTCCAGAGAGCATGTGTGCCTCTATTTTCTGATCATGTAAACCATCCGATGGCCACCTGAACGAGATTCAATTGTCTACAGTTAGTACAAAATCTGAGCCTACAGTTCCTCCTTTGTTTAGTAAAATTGGAGAGTGATCAGACTGTGAAAATTTGTAAACCAACTGTTCATTTATGTTTATAAGCTTTATTTCAGCCTTTATGAGAATGATTAATCTGCCCTGTTTATGAAATGAGGCTTACAGCATTTAATACACGCATAAGCTGAAGCTGGATGTCCACCCCCTCCTACTCACAGAAATATAGAGAAACAGTTGGTTATCCTTAATGGCCTTATTTTCTCCAGTCTAGCATAACCAATAACCTTGGTGATTGTTTTTATTCTGGGAAAAATAGTAAATAGTACACAGACACAGCAGGGGACAAGAATTAGTCTGGTAAACCCATCTTCTCAGAGGCTCTTAAGGGAATGAGTTTTCAATTATCTCTCTGGATATTCCAAAGGTCAAAGTTTTATATGTGCTAGCTCTTCAGCCATACTTTTCTTCTGAAAATATTTTTGTTCAATTCTTATGTAGTTTTGACCATAGTACAAATGATTAAATGTTTTGTACATATACTGTTCATTATAATGCTTTGAAAAATAGATATAAGTACTGTTATAACACTTACATGTAGAAGTAGTAAAAAGTAATGAGATTGTACATGACAATGTAATTACTTTGAAGGATAATTCTAAATTCTTGTTCATATGGAAAAGTTCTTTGTTCTTCGGTCATCTGTGAATTTGTAGCTCTAGCAAATAAACAAACAAAACATATCCTTTTCCATTCTGAGTATCTTTGAAATTTCTACATTTTTATGAACACGTAGTGTGATCCATCTCAATACTAGCCTTAATCTTCATGACCAGTACCCCATTTAGACTTTATTTGACTTCTATCTTTTTGCATATATCTAATATACCTTATGTGTAATCTGTCTTCTATTTTTTTCCTGGAGGTCATATGCAATTCTTTAATTTATCTGTTGAGCATATTTTAAAATCCACCCCTCATCTATGACTTAGTCTTTCCTTCCTTCCTTCATTCTGTACTTTCTTCATGCTTCAGACTTTATTTCCTTTTAGATGAGATATAAATTCAAAGAAAGAGTAGAAATCACCTGAACCACCATCATAGGAAATC
Source organism: Equus quagga (assembly GCF_021613505.1). Lineage (NCBI taxonomy): Eukaryota > Metazoa > Chordata > Mammalia > Perissodactyla > Equidae > Equus > Equus quagga. Next base: position 49,158,407 of record NC_060274.1, on the reverse strand, counting down.
AAAATCCTGAAACTTGTAGGTATCCTTCTTTTCCACACCTTTATAATATTACCTCATATGTGATAAAATTTTATATCATATGTGTGTGAATATATATACATATATGTCTGTGTGTTTATGCATGTCTGTGCTTCTGTGTACAACAGTATTGTGTGTTTTGAAAATTTATGTAAATTGTATGACACAGTACATTGGATTTATACTTGTAATTTGACCAAAAAAAAGAAATGCTTTTTTGAGATTTATCCATGTTGAGACTTGTAGCCTAGTTTTGTGATTTTAGATGCCCTGTAGCAGCAGATTTCAAATTGTTGTTCATAGATATTATAGAAGAAATGTTTCCAGATCCTCAATGTCATTACGTGTCTTTCCTAAAAGTAATCTTTCTGGGTCAAGGTGTTCCTTTGTCAATCAACTTCTTCCTATTTTACAAAAGAATTGCAAATGACCATGTAGAAAAAAAATACTTTTTCAAATCATTAGTTTCATTTTTTTGCTTTCAACAATTTGAAGAAGGAACTAACCAAGCCCTCAGCTATTTGATCACTAGAAGCAATAACTGATAAACCACTGTGTCATTTTTGGCATTTGACTCAGAAGAAATTCAAAATATTGAATGACAAAATTCCTCGCCTTCTCATCTATTAATTTGTGTGAACATAGATACAGTGCCTATATCTAGAGAAATGATGCTGAACTCTGACGCACTTAAGCAGAAAGTCATAATCACTCAGAGGCATACAAACATAATTTAAAGTAAATCTTGGTGTCCCTCATTTAGATATGCACATAGAGATAAACGATGCTTCCATTTTTATGTTTAAGATTTACTGAAATTTATAAGACATTTCTATTGTTTGGTCAATTTTTAATACTAGCCATTGTAATAAATAAATCCAGACTGTTTATTGACTTGGAAATCTACAATTATAAAAACTTTTAAAAATCAATTCTATATATAACTTTATAGTAGAGACGATGGGTTAATTAATAAAATAATTTCAAGGATAAAATGTATTAGGACAAAATTCTATGGGGAAAATAGAATGAAATAATATTAGAAGAGAAAAAAAACAACATAAAATTTCTGACTTGTGAAGAAATGCCTACACATTATGGAGAGTCGAAAATCACTATAGTATTTAGATTCTTTAGGAAAGGTTTCAAAGAGCAATGTAACAATTTTATTTTTAAATATTTAATCAAGTTGGAAATTTCATCCTTTGTGACTCTCTAAACTTTGGATGAAATAATATTATTCCTCAACTGAAAAACATCCAAGGTAGTACATAAATTTTCAAAATTCTTTTTAATACAAACATACATATAAACTAAAACCCCTGAGGAAAACTCTTCTATAGTATTCCTTTTTATATTTTTAATATATTATGTCAAGAATTCAAAGTTTTTCTTAAGACAATTCATCATTTTCCTGCTCATTATAAAACCATCCTCCATCACTCTATCATATTTCAACCTCTCATATTGACGTTAGTTTGTTTCTGGGCTCAGTAGTTTTAATTGGTCTACTTGTAGATTTCTGTGTCAAAACTAAGCTGTTTTGTTTTTACAGACTCAATACCTGATAGGTCATATTCTCTTTCTTTATTCTTTTTAATTTTCTTTTTGAGGAAGATTAGCCCTGAGCTGACATCTGTGCCCATCTTCCTCTATTTTATATGTGGGACGGCTGCCACAACATGGCATGATAAGTGGTGCATATGTCCGCAACCAGGATCCAAACTAGCAAACTCTGGGCCGCTGAAGCAGGCACACAAACTTAACTGCTATGCCACTGGGCCAGCCCCATAACTTTTTTGACTGTACTTTCTTCATGCCTGAATATATTCAAATTGATTTGTAAAGTTAAAAAAAGTATGTCTCCTAAGTTTTTGATTGAATTTTAAATATATTTTGGAAAGAATGTAACTCTGCTTTATATACAATTTTTCCCTCAGTGGACATAACTAACCTCTCCCTTTAATTAGTTTTCTTTTATATCCTTATGTGATATTTCATATTTTTCTCCATAGTGTTCTTTTCCTGGGTTTATTGGATTCATTCCTCAAACTCCTACAGCTTGTTTGTTATTGTGATTAGGCTCTCAAAATATTAACCTTAATGCATTGGTTGTTCTTGGTTACTATAATGTCAATTTTGGTTTACTCTATACATTCAGAAATCTTACTTAACTCTGGTTATTTTTGAATTATTTTTATTTCTATAGATTCTCTTGTGTTTCTCTGTAGAAACTCATATTATTTGGAAAGAAAATTTAATTGTTTTTCTATTCATAGGCATAACTTTTATTTTTTCCTTTCATTTCTTTTGTCTATAATTGATTGTTTAACACTAGCGTTGGCAAAATACTCATGGGACTATTTCGTAAAGAATTTTTTTTTAGGAAGATTAGCCCTGAGCTAACTGCTGCCAATCCTCCTCTTTTTGCTGAGGAAGACTGGCCCTGAGCTAACATCCGCGCCCATCTTCCTCTGCTTTATATGTGGGACACCTACCACAGCGTGGCTTGCCAAGCGGTGCCATGTCCACACCCGGGATCTGAACCTGTGAACCCCAGACTGCCGAAGCAGAACATGCAAACTTAACCGCTGCTCCACCGGACCAGCCCCTGTAAATAAATTTTAATGGAACGCAGCCACATGGGTTTATTCACCTATTGTTTATGCCTTGATTGCAGTAATTGGACAGGAAACCCTTTCAAATACCTAAAACTTGAGAATTTTGAGATTTAACAAGCAGAAGTAAGGTATCAGGATTAACATTTTATATTACTACACTAAAGCTAAGTTGCCAGCCCAATCCCTGCCCCATGACCTTTGGTTCATTTTCATCTAGAAACAGAAGATTCTTGGCTTTGATGACATGCCTCGGCTTACATGTGGATGCCCGAACAACTTGTCAAGTTGCAGAGGTACTCTGCCATTTTGTTGTAGCCTACTGCAACCGTAGGGCAATGGAACTTAACTATAACCACAGAGCTGAAAGAAGTCCTCTGAGACAAAAATAATCACCAGACATATGATAAGGTTCTGCAACCCAAAGTAAAAATGAAAATCAGAATAAATGTTCACCTTGGAAACTGTTAATGCAGACAAAAGAGATAATACGCCTGAAAAATAATATATGGCCAACTTTCATTATTTCCTCAGATTGAAAGAGTAAAAATACAAAACAGTTGAGAGAAAATATAAAGGACATATATACTAAATTCAGGCAGTCAAATATTGTGTAAATAAGGTTTTGATAAGAGAAGAGAATATCCAAAAATATTGATCAGCTGAAAATAATTTCACTGAGTTGAATCTTTGATTTGAAAAGAAAGGTAACATAGACACAGTGATTGAAACAAAAAACCATAATAACATATGTACGTGGAATTTCTGAATGTCACTGATAAAAAGAAAACTTCCAGGGAGAGAAAACAATGCATCTAAGGGAAGTCACAATCTTTTCATACAAAACAACGAAAAATTAATATTCTCATAAAATAGAGCAACATATACAGCAAACAGAAATAGATTACAAAGCTGAATTACAATTCCAATATACTTTTATGTTTGAGAAAGAAGGAAATGCAATTTCAAGCATACAAAAACTGACTTATTTTCACTGTTATAACACTTTAACTAAATAAACAAAAATAAAACAATATGGTATATTGCCAACAAAAGAGTATCCTTAAAAATTAAAGAAGAGAGACTGGCCCAGTGATGCAGTGGTTAAGTTCATGTGCTCCCCTTCAGCAGCCTGGGGTTTGTGGGTTCAGATCCTGGGTGTGGACCTACGCACCACTCATCAAGCCATGCTGTGGCAGCGTCACACATACAAAATAGAGGAAGATTAGCAAGATGTTAGCTCACTGACAATCTTTCTAGTCAAAAAATAATTAAAGAGGAAATATTAAACGCTTTCCTTTTGAACTGGGAAAAATTCAAGAGTGATTGATATCACCACTTCTATTAAGTATTAAGAAGTTTAGTAAAGTAAAGAAAAAAAGAAAGAAAAAAAGGAAAACACAAAACTCTCACTGTATGTGGATGATATAATTGTGTATCAAGAACATCCAAAGAATAAATTATTGTAATAAATTATTAGAATGAATAAGAAATTATAGCAAGTTTGTTGGATGCAATGTCAGTAAAAGAAGTCAATTGCAATTCTACAAATGAGCAATAAAGAATTAATTAATAATTTTAAAGATACCATTTACAATAGCAACCAGTTATCCAATACTAAGGAAAAAAACAAAATAAAAGATGTAAAAGATTTTTATGCAGTAAACTACAACAGTATTGTCATAAGCTATAAAAAGCATACACGAAATGTAAATATTATGTTTACACAGATTAGGAGACTCAATAAAGATGTGAATTCTCTCCACATTCTTCTCAGGTTCAATGCAATATCAATGAAATTACAAACAGATATTGCTGAAAAAATTTACTAGCTAATTCTGAAACTTACATACAAAAATCAAAGGGATAGGAATAGACAAAACCCTCTTGAAAACAAGAAAAAGGTAGGGGAAGTAAGTACAAAATCGCAAATTATTTCAAAAGCTACATTTAGGACTTCTGGTTCTGCCAACATGTGGCAGTCCCATTCCTCTTAGGTACTTCCTTTACAACTAAAAAACCTTGGAAATAACACAATCACATAGAAAGTCCCTGAAATGTGGAAAGAAAGAAAAGGGCTGCCTAGGGGCCTTAGAACTTCAAGAATGTCCTTTTTCCTCTGATATATCCCTACCAGCGTGCTGCTGAAGACTTAGCCCTGGAAACTACAACAGGAACAGACAAGGAGAGTTTCAAAGAAGGCTGTTCCCTGAACCAAAGAATGAGGAAAAAATGGCCTGACAACAAAAATAATTTTGGCAACACCAGCCCTACTTTAGTTAAACATCAATGGTAAAAAAGACCCCTCCCAAGGTTTCAGCAGAGGCCTATGGGAAATTGACCTTACATGCCTCTACTTCCCACCATCCCACCCCTAAGGAAGTGAGCAGCAGTGCTCAGAGTCCTGCAAAGTGGTATTAGCTGGCTGGGTATGAAGCTAATCTTCCATCCTCTATACAGTGGAAACAGGAGATGTCCCCTACGCTGGAACAGTGTTAGTGGGGCTGGCAAGGAGCTGATTTTCCACTCCCTCCTGAAAGAAGTGGGTGGTCCTCTGATTATCCCATAAGGAAAGTGTTAATGGAGTCCAGTGTCAAGCTTAGCCTCCAGCTCCGATCAGCAACAAAACTTAATTGAGATGGAGTGAGGTAGTACTTGTTACCACTAGGCTTTCCTACTCCCTCTCCCTCCTCTGACATGCCAACCAGCTCCTGCAGATAACAAATCCTCGGCCTCCATCTGCATCAACAAAACTGAACAAGGTGGTGCCAATCAGGGCTAGAAAGCACTCCAATCACCCCTCCAGTCCTACCTATAGTATCAATTCTAGGGGAAAGCTGAACCTCCACACGAAGTTGACAACAACAAGACTGAAAGAGGCAGTATAAAACAGTGGTAGTTATTGCTCTGTTCTGTCTTCCAACCCTTCATGTCAGAAGGTCCAAGAAAGAAGCTTAGCCCCAACTCCAACCTAACATCAATAAGGCAGAACTGGGTGGAAAAAGTTGGGGTAGCCCATACTGAGATTCCAACCTTCCTGGTGTCAGCAAGGCCCAATAGGGAGCTGCATCTCCATGTCCAACCTGCATCAATGAGGCTGAGGTGGAGGGAGAGGGCACTCTGGGTTTCCCTACCTCTCCTCCTTGGGAGTTGGTAGGACCCAGTGAGTAGCTAAGCTTCTGGTACCAAATTATAACAACAAATCAGTGTGAGTAAGCCCTCTGATTGTACCCTATTTGGTGGCATTAGGATGCAGCAAAGAGCTGATCTTACAACCTCACTTGGAGGCAAAGAGATGATGTAAATCAACGATCCATATTTGAAGTGGTGTTGGTAGGATCCAGAGAGAAACTAATATACACACACCTCAGGCTCCACCTCAACAGAGGCGGCCTGCTAAAAAAATAATGCTAAATAAAACCCAAAGTTCATAATATATTATCCAAAATGTCCAAAATACAATTGAAAATCACCTGTCAGATCAAGAACCAGAAAAAGCACAAAAAGAGTGAGAAAAGGACAATCAACAGATGCCAACACTGAGATAAAATGAACGTTGGAATTATCTAACATGGGTTTTAAAGAAATCTTCATAATAGTGTTTCATCAAGTAATCATGTACTATCTTGAAACAAAGAAATGGAAAATCTCAAGAAAAGAATAAAATTTATAGCAAATAATCAAATGGAAATCATAGAACTAAAAAATTACAGTGACCAAAATAACACACTCACTAGATAGTCTCAATAGTAGAAGAGAGATGGCAGAAGATATAATCAAGAAACTTAGGACAGATAAATACAATTTATCTAATCTCCATAATTTTAAAAAAAGAGCATTCTTCAGGAATATTTGGAACAATATCAAAGGAGCTAACATTTATGCCATCAAATACCCAAAGGAGAGGAAAGAGAATTGGACTGAAAAAGTATTCAATAAATAATGGCTGAATAATCTCCAAATTTGTCAAAATTCATAAACCTACGAACTCAAGAAGTTGAATAAAGCCTAGATAAGATAATCCCAAAGAAAGCCATATCACACTATATTATAATTAAAATCGTGGAAATTAAAGAAAAAGAAAAAACGTCGTGAAAGCAATCAGAGAGAAATGATGCATTACTTAGAGAGGAGCGACAATTTGAATGACAATAATTTCTCATCTGTAGCAGTTGAGACCAGATGAAGTGGCACAATATTTTCCAGCAAGAAAGTCTAGAGCTGTTAACTCAGAATTCTGTACCTGAAAAGAATATCCTTAGGAATAAAGAAAGCGTGAACACATAGTCAGAAAAAGGAAAAGTTAGACAATTTGTTGCTACTAAATCTATCCTCAAAGATTGACTAAAGAAAGTTCTCCAAATAGTAAGGAAATGATAACAAGAAAGCTTGAAACTTCAGAAAGGAGAGAAAAATATTGAAATGATTAAAAATAGAGGTACTTTTAATATACTATCCTTAATCTCAGGAGTTTTTTAAATCATATTTGGTGATTTAAATAAAAATTATAATGCCATTTCATGAGAAGTTCAATATATTTATAAGAAACACAGTTGTATTTAAAACATGGGGAGGGTAAAGGGACCTACTCTTCACCCAAAATACAAAAACATTAATAGCAGTAGATCATGATAAGTTTTGTATAAATAATTTGGTACCTAGAGTAACCAATTAAAAAAAAATCTATGAAGGGCTATATCCAAAAATACTGTAAATAAATCAAGATGGACTCCTAAAAAAATATGTTCAAATAACCTATACAGTCACGAGGAAAAGAAAGACAAAAATGAGAAACAGAGAAAAGAACCAAAAAGAAGCAGAAAGCTAATAAAATGGCAGAGTTAAGCACTAACATATCAAGAATTACTTTAAATGTAATTGTTTAAAATTCATAAGTAAAATACATAGATTTGCAGAGTGGGTTAAAAAATAAAACATGATCTAACAATATGTTATCTACAAGAAACTCAATTCAAAAACAATTACCTAGGTTGGCTGAATGTAAAATGATGAAATGTATCCCACACAAACATTAATTTAAAAAGAAGTGAACACATGACTATCAGGTAAAGCAGACTTCCAAGTGCTGAAAATTATTACAGACAAAGAGGTATGTTGCATACCGATAAGCAATCCAGCAGGAAGACATAACAATCCTAACCGTGTACACACTAAACAAAAGAACTGTGAAACACATGAAGCAAAAACTAACAGAGCTAAAATGAGGAACAGACAAATCCACAATTATAGTTGCAGACACCAACACCCCACTTTCAGCAATTGATAGAACTACTAGATGGAAAAATTAGCAAGAATAAAGAAGGTCTGAACAACACCATCTCCCAACAGGATCCAATTGACAAATGTAGATCATTAACCCTAAAGCAGCAGAATATATATGTTTCATATCCTGTGCCATAAAGCACACCTCAATAAATTTAAAGGAATGAAAATCATACAGGGTGAGTTCCTCCACCAAAATGGAATCAAAGTAGAAATCAATAACAGAAAAACAAAAAGAAAATTTTCAGAAACTTGGAAATCAAATAACACCCTTCTAAACAGTCCATGTGTCAAAGAGGAAGTCAGAGAGGAAATAAAAAAAATGCATAAAACTGATGAAAATAAAAATGCCACATAAATGATATAAATGCAACTAAAGGATTGTTGAGTGGGAAATTTACAGCAGAGAATGCTTACATGAAAAAAGAGGAAAGGTTGAGGCCAGCCCATGGCCGAGTGGTTATGTTTGTGCTCTCTGCTTTGAGGCCCAGAGTTTCACCAGTTCCAATCCTGGGCACAGACCTAGCACTGATCATCAAGCCATGCTGAAGTGGCGTCCCACACAGCAGAACTAGAAGGACTTACAACTAGAATATACAGCCATGTCCTGGGGGACTTTGTGGAGAAGAAGGAAAAAAAAGATTGACAACAGATGTTAGCTCGCAGCCAATATTTAAAAATAATTAAAAAAGAGGAAAGGTCAAAAATAAACCATTTAAATTACTATCTCAAGAAATTAGAAGAGAGAACTACCTAATAACAAAGTAGAAGAAAGGAAAAAATAAAACAAGAGCAAAAATTAATAATATCTGTAACTAAATAAGAATAGAAAAAAATTAATGAAACAAAAAGGTGGATTTTTGAATATTTTTTTAAAAATCCAAGAACATTTAGCAAGGTTGAAAAGATAAAAAGAGAGATGAAAAATATTTTAAAGATCTAGAATTAAACAAGGGATATCCCAGCAAATTCTGTAGTCACAGTAGACTTAATATGCAAAAAAACTTTGCTCTCATAAATTTGAAATGTTGTAACAGATAAACCAATTTTATGAAAACCACAAAGTACCAGAACACAAGTAAAGTAGAATAGACTATTTGAATAGTCCTATAACCACTAAAGAATTAAATTGGTAATTAAAAACTCCCCCAAAAGAAATATCTAGTGTGGGGCCGGCCTGGTGGCGCAGCGGTTAAGTTTGCACATTCCGCTTTGACGGCCCGGGGTTTGCTGGTTTGGATCCGGGTGTGGACATGGCACTGCTTTGCAAGCCATGCTGTGGTAGGCGTCTCACATATAAAAGTAGAGGAAGATGGGCATGGATGTTAGCTCAGGGCCAGTCTTCCTCAGCACAAAGAGGAGGTTTGGCAGCAGATGTTAGCTCAGGGCTAATCTTCCTCAAAAAAAGAAAAAAGAAATATCTAGGGTAAAATTACTTCATTGGAGAATTTTATTAAACACTTAAATATGAATTAGCACCAACTTCATAAAATACTTTCCAGGGAGAAGAAAAGGGAACACTTTGACATTCATTTTATAGGGCTAATATTACCAAAAGGGTACACACACACACACACAAACTAAAGATGAATATCTCTTATGAACTTAAACAGAAAATTCCTTAAAATATTAGCAAATCATTCCAAGAATGTATAAAAATAATTATATACAATAATAAATGGCTTTTTGTCCAAGAATGCAAGACTATTTGGACATTTGAAAATTAATTGAGCTAATCTACCATACCATTGGGCTTAAAAATCACATGATCATAAATTGATGCAGAAAAACTGTTTGACAAAGTTCAAAATACATTCATTATAAAAATTCTCAGAAACACAGGAAGAGAGTGGAATTTCTTCAACTGAGGAAGAACTTTTACAAACAAAAATCTACCACTATCATCTTTAACAGTAAAACATTAAATGTTTTCCTTCTAAGATTGGGGAGAAGGTAAGGGTGTTCATGCTCAAAACTCTTATTCAACATAATACTGGAAGTTTCAGCCACTTCGCTAAAGCAAGATAAAGAAATAAGTGGTAGAGACTGGAAAGCCATCTCTATTTGCAGATGACCTGATTGTGTGTGTAAAAAATTCCACTTGATCTTGGTGTATGATCATTTTAATGTATTGCTGTATTCTGTTTGCCGATATTTTGTTGAGAATTTTTGCATCTAAGTTCATCAGCTCTATTGGCCTGTGGTTTTCTTTCTTTGTGATGTCCTTGTCTGGTTTTCATATCAGGGTAATTTCGGCCTCATAGAATGTGTTAGGAAGCATTCGAACTTATTCAATTTTTCAGAACAGTTTGAGAGGGATAGGTGTTAAATCTTCTGTGAATCTTTGGTATAATTCTCCAGAGAAGGCAGCTGGTCCTGGACTTGTGTTTTTTGGGAGGTTTTCAATTACTGTTTCAATCTCTGTACTTGTGACTGGTCTATTCAAATTCTCTATTTCTTCTTGATTCAGTTTTGGGAGGTTGTATGAGTCTAGGAGTTCATCCACTTTTTCTAGGTTATCGAATTTGTAGGCATATAGTTTTTCACAGTATTCTCATAATCCTTTGTATTTCTATAGTATATTGTGATTTCTCCTCTTTCATTTCTAATTTTATTTATTTAAGTCTTCTCTTTTTTTTTTTTCTTGGTGAGTCTGGCTAAGGGTTTGCCAATTTTGTTTATCTTCTCAAAGTATCAGCTCTTGGTTTCATTAATCCTTTCTACTGTTTTTTAAGTCTCTATTCCATTTATTTCTGCTCTGATTTTTATTATTTCCCTCCTGCTGACTTTGGGCTTTGTTTGTTCTTCTTTTTCTAGCTCTGTTAGGTATATTTTAAGATTACTTATTTGAGATTTTTCTTGCTTGTTGAGAAAGACAAATACTGCATGATTTCATTCATGTGCAAAATAACAAATACATGGATAAAGAGAACAGATTAGTGGTTACCAGAGGGGAAGGGGGTTGGAGGTGGATGAAAGGGATAAAAGGGCTCATATGTATGGTGATGGATAAACATTAGACTACTAGGGGTGAACATGATGAAGTATATTCAGAAATTGATAAACAATAATGTATACTCCAAATTATATGATGTCATAAATATTTATAATCCCAAAAGAATTATTTGAAAAAAATTGCAAAGTATCTGAATTAGTGTGTTAGGGCTGCTATAATAAAGTACCATAGACTAAGTGGCAAAACAACAGCATTATTTTCTTGTGATTCTGGAGGTTGGAAGTCCAAGATCAAGGTCTCAGTAGGGTTAGTTTCTTCTGAGGCCTCTCTCCTTGGTTTGTAGTTGGCTATTTCCTCTCCCTGTAGTTAAATGGTCTTACTCTGTGTGTTTCTGTGTCCTAATCTCAACTTATAAGGACACTAATTGTATAGGATTGGAGCCCATCCTAATGACCTTATTTTATCTTAATTATCTCTTTAATACAGTCACATTCTGAGGTACTAGGGGTTAGGATTTTAACATATGAATTTGCAAGGAGAGAAATTTCAGCCCATAACAGAATCTAAAATAAAAACTCCCAGAACTATTAAGTGCAACAAGATGTAATAGATCTAACATAACTATGAAATATAACAAAATAGAATATCCACACTCAACATTCAGGCACATTTCTGTATACTAACAGGAACATGTAGAAATAAAATTTAAAAACACAAAATAATTTAAAATCAGTCCAAAGAATGTGAAATACTTAAATATATACATAATAAAAAGCAAAAAGAATCTGTATGCAGAAAATTTCAAGTGAATGAAAGAAATAAAAGATCTTAATAAATGGAGAGGTGTACTTTCTTCACGGATTGGAAGAATCAGCATAGGAAAGATGGAACTTATCCCAAGATTGATATTTAGGCTCTTCAGAACTTTTATTAAATAGTTTCTTGTAGACATAGGCAGAGGATTATTCTAAAATTTATATAGAAATCAAAGTAGTTAGAATAGATAAAACAATTTTTGAAAAATACAAATAAAGTGGGAAGAATTGCTCTACCTGATTTCAAGACTTATTTATAGCCACAGATATTAAAATTATGTGTGGCTGGCAGTGGGATAGACTCATAGAGTAAAAAAACCCAGAAGACCCAAAAAAATATGTCCAACTAATTTTTGGCCAAGGTGCAAAAGCAATTAATGGAGAAAAGATAACATTGCCAACAAATGGTGCCAGACTAATTGGACAACCATAAGGAGAAACTGCAGGGAGAACCTTGACCTATAACTCACACTTTATACAAAAATTCACCAAAAATGCATCATGGATTATGATGCTTAATTTTATGTCTGAACTTGACTGGGCAATGGTGCCCAGGTATTTGGTCAAATATTGTTCTGGATATCAGAGTGTTCTTGGAAGAGATTTTCATTTAAATTGGTGGACAAAAAGTAAAGCAGATTGCCTTTCATAATGCGGATGGGTCATATCCAATCGGTTGAAGAACTAAATAGAACAAAAGACTGACTTCCTCCAAGCAAGAGTGGATTCTGCAGCAAGTGTCCTTCAGACTTGAACTGCAATGTCAGCATCAGCGCTTTCCAGGGTCTCCAACCTGCTGAGGCACAACACAAATTTTGGAATCAATTTTTTAAAATAAATCTCTTTCTCTCTCTCTCTCTCTCTCTATATATATATATATCTCCAATATCGTATTGATTCTGTTTCTCTGGAGAACCATGACTAATATATAGACCTAAATGCAAAACTTAATTTGTAAACTTATGGATCAAAAAAATCAGAGACAATATTCAGGCATTAGGCCTAGGAAAATAATTCACAGACCTTGCACTAAAGTTATGACCATAAAAGGAAATAAATGATATATTAGGCCTCATGAAGTTAAAATACCACTAAGAAGATGAAAAGATAAGTTATAGACTGGGAAAAAAAATTTGCAAACCACCTATCTAAAAAGAATAGTATCTAGAACACATATTAAGAATTCTCAAAATTCAACAGTAAAAAAAATTTCAAAATACCTAAAATAAAACAATATTAACAACTTTAAGTGCTGGTGAGGATGTGAAGAAGCTAGATCACTTATACATTGCTGATGGAAATGTAAAATGGCACAGATACCCCGGAAAACAGTTTGGCAGTTTCTTATAAAACTAAACATGCAACTGCCACATGATCAAGCAATTGCACCTCTAGGTATTTATTTCAGAGAAATGAAAACTTATATTCACACAAAAGTCTGTACAGAGATGTTCACTGTAGGTTTTTAAAAATAATACTTTAAAACTAGAAGCAAGCCAGAGGCCCATCAACAGGTGAATGGTTAACAAAACTGTTTTATAGTCACACTATGGAATACTACTCACCAATAAAACTAAATGCATTGTTGATACGTGTGAGAACCTCGATCAATCTCTAGAAAAATATGCTGAGTGAAAAAAGCCAATCTTCAATGATCCCATGCTGAATTATTCCGTTTATGTAACACTCTTAAATGTTAAAACTATAGAAATGGAGACATTAATGGTCACCAAGTGTCAGGGACGCGGTGTGGGAAGGAAGGTGGATGTGACTGGGAAGGAAGGCGGATGTGACTGTGAATGGAAACAGATGAGTTCCTTTTAGTGGTGGAAATGTTCTATATCTACACTGTATCAATGTCACTAACCTGGTTGTAATACTATTAAATAGTTTTGCAGGTTGTTACCTTTGGAGGAAATTGAGTAAATAAGTGGTACATGGCATATTTGTCCCCCCCTTTTTTTTATAACTGCTTGTGAATCTTCAACCATATCAAAATAAAAATTTTAATTTGATTAAAGCATATTGGTATTTTTCCAATATTGTATTCACCAACATATTGAAACTTGGTTTATGACAAAGGTGCTACAGAGGAACATTAACGAAAAGATAGTCATTTTAAATATTGGTGTTAGTTCATTTGCAAAAATAGGGTAAAATGAAACTTGGCCTATTCTTCCCACCATAAATGAAAGTGAATTTTAGATGAATTATGGTCTTAACTATGAAAAACCATGTAATAATATTTTTAGAAGTTAGTGTATAATAATGACTTCCTAATTTGGGGAGTAGAAAATTTCTTAAGATACAAAAAGTTGTAAACTAGAGGAAAAAATTATGTATTTAAATACATTAAAATTATGAACTTCTGTTCATCAAAATACAATATTAACATAGTAAAAACAAGTGAAAAAAGTGATGAAAATCTTTATAATGCGTATTCTGACAATAAGATTATATTCAAAATCTATGAAGAATATCTACAAATCAATAAGAAAAAAGGTACATAGTCAAGTAGAAAAATGAGATTAGAACAGATATTTCACAAAAGAGATATCCAGATAGCAAATAAATTTATAAAATAGGTGTTCAGAATTATTGTAATCAGAGAAAAGCAAACTAAAACAAATGAAATAGAGGCCTCTACACAGCAAACACAATTTCTAAAATTCTGACTGCAAATACCAAGTGCTGCTTGACATCTCTATGGATTCAATCATTTTGGAAATGAACTTAATACTGTGTATTAAAGTGGGAGCCATAAACTTCACATGTCAATTTTTCTTCTATTTGGCATATATTCGACCGAAATGTGTACATGTATTGAAAAAATATGTGGATAAAAATTTCACAGTAACATTATTTTTAAAACACAAAATGAAGAAAAGCAAAATATCCATCATTTATAATGCATAAATAAGTTATGGTATATTCATACAACATAACACTATAAAGCAACAGAATAAATAAAATATTACTACCTGCAAAACAAGCTGAAACTTAAAATAAAATGTTGAGTGAAAAGAAGCCAGATACTGCAGAATTCCCTGAATGTTCCTAGTCACATAGTTGAAAAACAAAACTTTAAACCACAGTGTATAGGTATAAATACAAATGTGATTCAATTTCAAAGAAATAAATAACTTTCAGAAAAACAGAAGGCAATAGTTGTCTTTGGAATGAGAGAGGGCCATGATTGCCAAAGAACACATTGTGGGCTTCTGGTGTGCTGATAAATTCTGTTTCTACATCTGAGGAGTGATTAGAAGGATAATTTATAGTAATTCTTTAAGATAGATATTTTTGTTTTATGCGCTTTCCTTTATGAAGGATATATTTAAATTTTACAAAGTTAAAAGTAATTGATAAATAAAAGTATAGTAAGCCAAGAAAAATAATCAAGACAAACCTACTTTCTAAGTCTAAATAAGAATTGATAATGAAGAAATGAAGCCTTATGCAGGCTTGTATATCTTGTATGTTACTAACATCTTTCTCATCACTTCTAACACATTTTTAATAATATCTCCTTTAATTGATGTTTAAAGAATTATAACTTCTGCAAATAATAAAAATTCTCATAGCTTCTAGCATTTACATATCAAGTATTTTTTTTCTCTTATTTCTTAATCAAGAGATTCTTAAATTAGAAAAGGTAAATATTTAAAAAGTAAAATTTTAATTATCTTATTCCTATTTGTGTTTTTCTCTTTCCTACTTAAATAACTCCTTTATCGTTTCTTATAAGGCTGATTTCTTGGTAATAAACTCATTTAGCTTTTGCTTGCCTGGAAAACTCTTCTTCTCTCCTTCCATTCTGAATGATAACATTGCTGGGTAGAGTATTCTTGGCTGTAAGTTTTTTCCTTTCAGCACTTTAAATACATTATGCCACTCCCTTCTAGCCTGTAGGGTTTCTACTGAGAAGTCAGCTGATTGCTGTATAAGGTTTCCTTTGTATGTAACTTGTTGCCTTTCTCTTGTGGCTTTTAGGATTCTCTCTTTATCTTTAATTCAGGACATTTTAATTATGGTTCAACATTCACAAATCAATCAATGTGAATTCACGTGATCATCTCAATAGATGCAGAGAAAGCATTTGACAAGATATAGCATCCATTTATGATGAAAACTTGAATAAAATGAGTATAGAAGGAAATATATTAACACAATAAAGCCCATATATGACAAACCAACAGATAATATCATTCTCAATGGAGAAAAACTGAAAGCTATCCCTCTAAGAACAGGAACCAGACAAGGATGACCACTTTCATCACTCTTATTTAATATAGTATTGGAAATCCTAGCTGGAGCCATCAGGCAAGAAAAAAAATAAAAAGGATCCAAATTGGAAAGGAAAAAGTGAAACTGCCACTATTTGCAGATGACATGATTTTATATACAGACAACCCTAAAGAATCCACTGAAAAACTTTTAGAAATGATTAATGAATATGGTAAACTTGCAGGTTCCAAAAAATATACTAAAATTAATTACATGTCTATACACTGAAAGCAAAATAGCAGAAAGAGAAATTAAGAATACAATCCAATTTACAATTGTAACAAAAAGAATAATATACTTAAGAATAAGCATAATCAAAGAGGTGAAAGATCTGTACATTAAGAACTATAAATCATTGTTGAAAGAAATTGAAGTAGACACAACGAAATGGAAAGATATTCCGTGCTCTTGATGGGAAGAATTAACATAGTTAAAATGTCCATGCTTCCTAAAGCAATCTACAGATTCAATGCAATCTCTATCAAAGTTCCAATGACATTTTTCACAGAACTAGAACAAAGAATCCTAAAATTTATATGGGACAACAAAGGATCCTGAATAGCCAAAGGAATCTTGAGAAAAAAGAACAAAGCTAGAGGTATCACACTCCTTGATTTCAAAATATATGACAAAACTATAGTAATCAAAACAGCATTATACTGGCACAAAAACAGACACACAGATCAATGGAACAGAATCAAGAGCCCAGAAATAAACCCACACATTATGGACAGCTATTTTTCCAGGAGGGAGCCAAGAACTTACAATGGAGAAATGAAAGTCTCTGCAATAAGAGGTCTTGGGTAAACTGGACAGCCACATGCAACAGAATGAAAGTAAACCGTTATCTTACACCATACATAAAAATCCCCACTGAAAATGGATTAAAGACTTGAATGTAACACCTGAAACCACGAAACTTCCAGAAGAAAACATAGGCAGTACACTCTTCAACATCAGTCTCAGCACATATTTTCAAAGTACCATGTTTGACTGGAGAAGGGAAACAATAGAAAAAATAAACAAAAGGGACTACATCAAACTAGAGCCTCAGCACAGTAAAGAAAACCAGAAACAAATGAAAAGACAACCTAACAATTGGGAGAAGATATTTGCAAACCATATACCTGATGAAGTATTAATAACCAAAATATATAAGCAACACATACATCTCAACGACAAAAAAATTAATAACTCAATCAAAAATGGGCAAAATATCTGAACAGACATTTCTCCAAAGAAGATATACAGATCACCAACAGGCACATGAAAATATGTTCAACATCACTAACTATCAGGGAAATGCAAATCAAAACTACAATGAGATATCACCTCACTTCTGTCAGAATGGCTATAATTAACAAGACTGGAAATAAGTGTTAGAGAGGATGTGGAGAAAAGGGAAATCTCATACACTGGAGGGAGTGCAAACTAGTACAACCACTATGAAAATAGTATGGAGTTTCCTCAGAAAATTAAGAATAAATCTACCACATGATCCAGCTATCCCACTGCTGGGTATTTATGCAAAGAATATGAAAAACACAAATGTGTCAAAATACATGCACCCCTATGTTCATTGCATCATTATTCACAATAGCCAAGACTAGGAAGCAACCTAGGTGCCCAACAAAGGACGAATGGATAAAGAAGATGTGGGATATATACACAATGGAATGCTATTCACCATTAAAAATGACGAAATCGGGCAATTTGTGACAACATGGATGGACCTTCAGGGGTTTATGTTAAGCGAAATAAGTCAGAGGGAGAAAGTCAGATACCACATGATCTCATTCATAAATAGAAGAAAAAAACAATGACAATCACATAGAGACAGAGATTGGATTGATGGTTACCAGACGGGAAGGAGAGAGGGACAAGGACAAAAGGGGTGATTAGGCACATGTGTGTTGATGGACTGCAATTAATCTTTGTGTAGTGAACATGATGTAATCTATACAGACATCAAAATATAATGTATAATTTATATGTTATAAACCAATGTTACCTCAATAAAAAATATTTACACATTGAATAGTTAACAACATTCAAAATATATGAACTGTCATTACTTTCTAAGGTAACAGTGATTCGTGACTTCATGAATTATTTAAAGCATGTTTAATAAATCCTAAAGTTTACACCAAACTTAGAGATCATCTCTTATTAGACTAGAAATTTTTTGTAATCAAAATTCATCAATTTTCACTTAATGTCATTAAACACCAAGGGGAAGCATCATGCTGTGGTAAACTCAAAGTATGGATTAATTTTTACTTCAGTATTTTTTCTTGTATCTTTTCTTGGGTAAACTTTGTAATCATTTTGGAGGTTTTGAAAATTATATTGTGATTTTGATTGGAATTTCCCTTCATCAAGTGTTATTATTTGTTCTTATACCATAGATATTTCTTTAACGATTTATTCAAGTTTGCAGCTTCTGTGGATCGGATATTTCCAATATACTTCTTAAAGTTAATACTGTTATAAAAAAAATATTTTTTGCATTTTATCTTGTATATGGCTAACATCTTTTCCATCACTTTTAAAAATTCTTTAATAATATCTCCTTTAATTGATGTTAGAGAATTATAACTTCTGCAAATGATATTCTCATAGTATCTAGTATTTATATATTATTTATTTTTTTGCCTTATTTTACTAAGTAGAAAGTCATACAGTACTTAAAATTAAAAGTGATAATAGCCATCCTTACTTCTTCTTTGATTTTCTTGCATAATTTTGTTCTTAGGTCTTTATAACAATTCTTTACCATACTAAGAAATTCTTTCCCAGTTTGTTAGGCATGTTTTTAAGTAAATTAAGAAAGTCATCTATTCCCACTTATACTGAGATTTCTACCATGTTCTGAAACCAATGTAAACGGTAGGCGTATTCTATTCCTAGAAGATGGCAACTCTACCAGCACATTTCAGAAGAGAAGTCCTCGTTGGAAACCTTTCAGTGTCCTCAGTTTCCCTTTCACTCCACCTCGGTCTTCATTCCCGAGATTTATACTTTCCATGTTCCGTTTTCTCTGAGTTTAGCCGGTATGGATAATCTCTTGCAAATGCCTCTCACATTCTCTTTTCCACATAAATCTTAGGCTGGTCAACATGTCCACCTTTCTCTCACTGCATACTACCATCCAAATATTCCTCAAATGATTTGGCTTCTTTGTGATTCTAGTCCCTCTTTTCCAGCAATATTGTTATAGTAGTTTGTGTTTGTTTACTTTTTGGGGGATTATTTAGGGAGTTTTTGGTAATATTTCTGAAAGTCCTGTTACCATCTTCACAAGAGTATGCAAATAGAGGTGAAGGTAAATGCTTCAGTGTTAAAGGTATTTCTAGCTCTGATGTAAATTGGGTAGGGGTAGAAGTGATTGTAAGCACTTCGCCCAGCTTCCAGTGACTAATACTTCTGTCAAATCTCTGATAGAGTCCATTGTTTGAGGCATCACTATGTTCACCCTTAGCTGCCAGAAAAACTTTGAAGCCATTGTCAGAAAGCTATATCCAACAAACCCAATTACCAATCCTCTTCCTTCATGGCCCCCCTACTAAGTGTTGCTCTTTGGAACCCTAGTTCTTATGTCTGTTGTTTTCAGAGGACTGTTAATTTTGCAAATGAGGGGAGCAGGAAAGTATTTTAAGAGTGGGTGGATATTTACAAAAAGTATCCATCCAGCAGAGAGATTTATACTTATTTTCTGTTTTTCTGGTTGGAACATACCCAGATTTTGGAACTTAGGGGTAGGAAAGGCTCCTGAAGCAAGAAGGAATGAGAAAAGTGTGTTCATCATTTTCACTTCTAAGTGTTAAAGATTTTATCATCAGTTATTGCCTGTGATTTTATTTTCAATTTAATATGCCATGCATTTAAGGGGAATTTGCTCAGAGTTTACCAATTGGTTGCTTCTTTGCTTTGCTGTTATTGCTTTTCATCCCCCCTTCTTCCAAATTTTAAAGTGTTTTATTAGGAAATTGGGAAAAGAAGCCAAGGACCTAGATACCATCTTAGGTAGTTTGTACTGATATTTTAGTTCAAAACAAGCAAATATTAACACAGAAGAATTATTTAAATTTCTAAATATTTTTATTACTTAGTTTTAATACAATGAAAACTTGAAAACATTTTATAAATTATTAATTTGAAAAAACAGTATGAGCGTTTATAAAACCTCTAAGGTAATTAAGACTGCCATTATTTTCACTTCCCCAGTAAATATAACATCTCTATTTCTCTTTTGTGCAAACAGTTCAAACTTAATTACATGGTTGTCCATCCTTAAATGCTATCACTATTATCTTTTTATTAATGTATGGCAAACTGCTCAGCTTCGCTTGTAATAAGGAGTTGAATTATTATTGGAACCATAGAGAATTGAACAGTTGGAAGTCATAAGCTAAATGACTGTAGGGAAAAAGAATGTCACATTGTTTAACTAGCTCATGTTACAAAATAGTTTATTTAGGGCCATTTAACACAGAGATAAATACCACACAAATTTATTTAATTTTCTGTAAGTCAAATTTCTAATGACAGAGGTTTAAAAATTCTTCACCAGTAGCATAGCTGGTGAGGCACGAAAAGGATTCCAGAAAACAAATATACTGCCTTAACTGGAATCAGAGCTGGCAAGCGATGAGAAGGCATTGATAGGATTCTGAAAGAGTGTATGGAGGTGTAAGGAAATGAAGAAGGTCATAACAAAATTTTAAAAAGTAAAATGAATTTTATAAGGAAACATATCTAATTGAATATATACAATTGTTTTAAATGTTTTATTTTGAGAAAATTGTAGATTTGCATGCAGTTCTAAGAAATAATACAGGTGTGTCATGCACCATTTATTTGGTTTCCTCCGAAGGTAACACCTTGCAAAATGATATTATAATGTCACAACTGGGATATTGATATTGATACAGTGAAGCTACAGAACATTTCTGTCACCATAAGATTCTCCTGTGTTGCCCATTTAGAGTCATACTCACTTCACTTTCTCCATCTCATTTCTGATCCTTGGTAAACATTAATATTGTCTATAGTTTTGATATCTCAAGAATGTTACATAAATGAAATCATTCAGTACATGACATTTTGTGATTGGCTCTTTTTACTCAGCACAATTCTCTGGAGATTCATCGAGGTTGTTGTATGTACCAATAATTTGCTACTTTTTTATTACATTTCATTTCATGCATTTCATTGCATGAATGTACCACAGTCTGTTTAGCCTTTCACCAGTTGATGGAAATTTGCATTGTTTCCAGTTTTTAGCTGTCACTAAAAAAGCTGCTATCAACATCTATGTACAGGTTTTTGTGTGAACATAAGTTTCTTATGAGAAACTACCAAAATGTTTCCCAGAGTGCCTGTACCATTTTAAATTCCTATCAGCAAGGTGTGAGTGATCTGGTTTGTCTGCATCATTGCCAGCATTTGGTGTTGCCAATATTTTTATTTTTGCCACCCTGATAAGTTTATAGTAATATCTCTTTGTGATTTTAATTTGTATTTCCCTAGTAATGAATTGTATTGAACATCGTTTCGTCTTGTCATGGGTATGTCTTCTTCAATGAAATGTCTGATAATGTACTGTGCCATTTGGGGGATTTTATTTTATTTATTTATTTTTTTACTTTTGAGTTTTGAGAGTTCTTCATATATTCTAGGCACTAGTCACTTGTCAAATAGGTGGTTTGAAAATATTTTCTACCAGTCTATAGCTTGCCGTCTTATTTTCTCAAAAGGTATTTTCAGAGCAAAAGTTTTAAATATGAGGTCTATCATCAATTTTTCCTTTTTTGGTTTATATTTTTGGTGTAAGGTTTATGAACTCTTTGCCTAACCCTAGATCCTAAAGAATTTTCCCCAAGTCTTTTGCTCCAAGTATTTTGCCTATGGATGTCTAATTGGTCTATCACCGTTGTTGAAAAGGCTATCATTTTTCCATTGACTTACTTTTGCACCTTAGCCAAAAATCAGTTGGGCATATTTGTGTGTGTCTATTTATGAGTTCTTTAGTATTATCCATCGATCAAGTGCCTAGTCCTCTATGAATATCATAGAATCTTGATTGTGTGGGTATATAGTAAGTCTTGAAATTCAGTAGATTTATTTTTCCCAATTTATTCTTTTCCAAAATTGTCTTAGCTATTGTTCCTTTGTCTTTTCATTTCAGTTTTAGAATAATATTTTCTATATGTGCAAAACATCTTTCTGATATAGAAATTTCTTTAGACCTATATGTCAATTTAGAGTGAATTGGCATCTTTTGTATGTTAAGTTCCAATACATGAACGTGGTATATCACTCTATTTTTTTAGATCATCTTTGATTTATTTCATCATTTTTTCATGGTTTTCAGTGTAAAACATCTGTTCATGCTTTCTTAGATTTGCACTGAAGTACTTCACTTATTGAGTGATTAAATGATATCATATTTTTAATTTCCGTGTCAGTGTGTTTACTGATAAGTGACTCATTTTTGTATATTTACATTGTATCCCGTGAAATTTTGAAACCACTATCTACTTCTTGGAGAGTTTGTGGAGATTCCTGGGGTTTTCTATGTAGACATTCCTGCCATCTGCAAATATGGATGGTTTTATTTCTTCCTTTTCTATCTTTGTGACTTTTATTTCCTTTTCTTTCTTTATTGCACTGGCTAGAATGTTCAGCACTATATTGCATATGAGTGGCAGAGTAGACATTCTTGCTTCCTTACCCTTTCTTAAGGGGAGAATGCATTTAATTTTTCATTATTAAGAATACAGTTAGCTGTGGGCTTTTGAAGATATTCTTTATCAAGTTGAGGAAGTTCCCATCTACTTCTATTCTTCCAGGTTGTTGTTTTTGTTTAATGAATGAATGCTGAATTTTGTAAAATATATTTTTGCCTCAATCAACAGGATCATTGATTTTTCTCCTGTAGCATGTTAATATGGTACATCACTTTAATTGATTTTTAAATGTGAACAAGTTTTGCAATTTTTGAGTAAACCCTACTTGATAATTTTGAATATAGAAAGACTTTTATATGTTGCTGAAATGTATTCACATAAGTTTTATTAAGGATTTTTCCATCTGTAGTCATAAGTGATATTGGTCTATAGTTTTTATTTGTTTGTTTCTTGGACTGTCTTTTTCTTATTTTGGTATCTGGGTAATACTAGCTTCATAAAATTAATTTGCTTCTGTTCCTCCCTCTTCTATTTTTTGGAAGACATTGTGTGTAATTGATGTTAATCTTTTTAAAGTATTTAGAAAAATACCCCAGTTACACTAACTGATCTTGGAGATTTCTTTTTGTAAAGTTATAAATTCAATTTCTTAATATTTGTAAGGCTATCTAAATCATCTTTTTCATATTGGGTGAGTTGTGGTCATTTGCAGTTTTTGAGGAATAAAGCAAAATTGTAAAAGTTATGTGTGTAAAATTGTATTATTCCCTTATTGTCCTTTTTATATTTGCAGGACTAGTAGTAATATTTCTTATTTCATTGTGATTATGTAATTCTGTAATTTGTGTCTTCTTTAGTCCTCTTTGTCAGTCTACCCAGACACTTTTCAATTTTATTGATGTTGTTGTTTAAAGAACCAGCTTTATGTTTCATTGAATTTTCTCTGTTGGTTTTCTGTATTCAAATTCACTGATTTCTACTCATATCTTCATTATTTCCATCCTTATTCTTGCATTGTGTTTATTTTGTTCTTCTTCTTCTGGAATTTTTAGGCAAGATTTTAAATTATTATTTAGAGATTTTCTATTTTAATGTATCCATTTAGTGCTAGAAATGTTCCTCTCAAATGCTTTAGCTATGTCTTACAAATGTCTATATGCCGTAGTTTCATTTTCGTACAATACGATATTCCTGAGACTTCCTCTTTGACCTATGGATTATTTGGAAGTTTGTCGTTTAATTTCCAAATATTTGGAGGTATTCCTTTTACCTTTCCATTATTGATTTCTAATTTAAATTAATTGTGTTGAAGAATGGACTCTCTGTTATTTCAATTCTTTTAAATTTTTTGAGGTTTGCATTGTGTCCAGGATGTGGTATAGCTTTCTGTATGCTCTACAATTCCAATGACATGAATGCTAGATTTTGCTTTTTTAATAATACCATGGGCCTATTTATTCTCTGTTGTTCAGATGGTTAATTTAAATTTCTGTGCCACTAATTCTTTCTTCTGCCTTCTCCACTCTGCTCTCGGCTCCATCCACTGAAGATTAATTTCAGATATTGTATTTTCGCTAAAATTTCCATTTTGTTCTATATATATCTTATTACTTTGCTGAGAACTTCTATGTATTTGATGAACCTTTCTATTATTTTTCGTTTGTTTAAAGTGTATTCATAATTCTCACTGAAGATTTTATGGTAGTTGCTTTAAAATTTTCAAGAGATAATTCTAACATTTCTGTCATTTTGGTATAGGCATCTATTGACTGTCATTTTTCATTCCATTTAAGGTCTTCTTGTTCTTGGAATGCTGACTAATTTTCTGCTGAGACCTGCACATTTCAGTATTATGTTATGAAACTGTAGATGTGATTTAAACCTTTTGTTTTAGCTAGCTTCCTCAGGCATCGCTCTAGCAGGGGATGGGAAGGTGGAATTCAAGCGCCCGCTTCGATATCAAAAGGTGAGGGTAGAAGTCTGGGTTTCCCAATTGGCCTCCTTTGACATCTAATGGTGGTGAGGGTGGGGTGGGTCACTTGCCGACTGAGGGGCGGGAGTGCTTTCATTCTGCTTCCCTCCTGCCTCCCTCTGGTACTACTGGGGAGGGAAGGAACCTCTTTGCTGTCTGGTGATGATGAAAGTCCTGATTCTCCACCAGGCCTCCTATGACAATGCCCTGGCAGGAAGGGGGAGAGGGCCTCATTAACGCCCCATGCACAAGAAACTCTCAGTTACCCCTTTGGCTTTCTTCAACACCACCCCAGCAGGGGCTTGGAGCTCCTTGTTACAGCCTGGTGAGGGTGGAATTCTAAGTTCCCAACTTGGCTTTTGTTGACATGGGAGGAGCTGAAGTCCCAGCTTTTCTGTGGTGTTTGGCTAGACTAGAATGGTTATTTTCTAAATTTTCTGCCTTGCGATGATACCTCTTTCCTCATCCTTTGGACAGAGAAAGCAGACCTTAGTTGGGTCTTTGTTTCCACTTGCATTTCTAGGTTGCTGGCATTTCTCGCTCCAAGTCTTGGATGTACGAGGCAAAAAGAAAAAAAACTAAGTACTCACCACCATGTTGTTCCTTGGGTCTTGAGGTCTTGAGCCAGTCTGTGCTCTCCTCAGCACCTTTCAGAGTCTTCTTAGGTTCATTTCATATATAATGTCTAGGGTTTTTTGTTATGCTTAGCAGGGGAACTACAAAAGGTATGTCCATCCCATCTTCCCTGAAGAATAGATCCCCAGTATGTACGACTTTTAATTTCAATGGTTTAAAAAATTAATTTGAAATTTTTATTGTAGTAAAATGAAGAGGACAAAATCTACCATTTTAAACATTATTAAGTGTATAATTCAGTGGCAATACGAATATTCACACTATCGTATAACCATAATCACTATCTACTTCCAGAACTTTTTATCACCCCAAATATAACTCAGTACCCTTTGAACAATAACGCCTAATTCTCTCTTTCCCCAAGTCCCTGGCAGCCTTTATTTTACTTTCTATCTCTATGAATTTGACTACTTTAGGGACCTCATATAAATGGAATCATACACTATTTGTCCTTTTGTGTTTGATTTATTTAACTTAGCAGAAAATTTTCAAAGTCTATCCATGTTGTAGCATGTATCAATACTTCATTCATTTTTAATGGCTGAATAATATTCCATTGTAGGTACATATGACATTTTATTTATCCATTCATCTGTTGACAGACACTTGGGCTGCTTCCACCTTTGGGGATTGTGAGTAACGCTGGTATGAACATTGATGTAGAAGTGTTTGCTTGAGTCTCTGCTTTCAGTTCCTTTGCTTGAATACAGGCAGCAAAATTGCTGGTTCATAGGATAATTTTATGTTTAAATTTTTGAGGAACAACCAAAATGTTTTTCACAGTGGCTGTACCATTTCATTTTCCCACAGAAGTTCATGAGGGTTTCAATTCCTCCACATCTTTGCCAACACTTGTTATTTCTGTGTTTTCTATTTTTTATATAATAACTATCCTAACTTATGTGAAGTGGTGTCTCGTGGTTTGGTTTGCTTTTCTGTAATGATTAGTGACGTTAAGCATCTTTTTTGTGCTTACCACTCATTTATATATCTTCTTTGGATAAAAGTTGTTATAAGTTGAATTGCAACCTCCAAAAAAGATAAGTCAAAGTGCTGACACTCAATACAACAGAATGTGACATTATTTGGAAATAGATTCTTTATGGATGTATTCAAATTAAAGTGAGGTCATTAGGGTGACCCCTAATCCAATATGATTGGTATCCTTATAAAGAAGGGAAATTTGGACATAGAGACAGACACACAAAATGTGAAAATGACTTGCAGTCACAGGAGACGATGACCATGCAATTGGAGTGATGTGTCTACAACCCAAGGAATGCCGAGGATTGACAGCAAGTACCAGAAGCTAAAAGCGGCAAGGAAGGATTCTCCCTAGAGCCTTCAGAGAGAGCATGGCCTTGCCAACATGTGGATTTCAAACTTCTAAAGTCTAGAACTGTGAGACAATACCTTTCTATTGTTTTTTGGTACATTGCTACAGCAGCCTTAAAAAACTAATAAAGATTTTGGTATAGAGAGTGATTTTAGAGGAACAGAATCTTAAGGGTGAGTCTGCTGAACTGGTACTGGGGTTTCTGGAGTAAGTTTTCTAGTCTGATTAGATGTAAAAGCAGTAATGACTTTATTGCCAGTAGTAAAGAGAACATGGTGTGATGTGGTAATAGACATATGCAAATTATCACCATTAGACACTCCTGATCACATACTTATAATTGACAATGTTCTGAGTGACCACATATTTGAAACCTTAACCATTTTTGTAAAACTCATGAGTATAACGAGAAAATTATGATCTCAAGGATTTAAATTACTAGCTCAAGTGCTGCATAAATGACCTGTGAGTGTCTATGTTTGCCCTGAAAGGAACCTTTATCTCTTGTAGCCACAGAGCTGAGACTCCTGAAAATCTCCAAAGTCTTATCCTGCAAGTGGCAGAATTAAAACAGAAGTAGAATTCTCAACCTCTTAGAGTATCTGCTGTTAAAGTGAGGGCACTGATTGGGAAAGAACAGGATGCTCAAAATTGGAGTGGAGACATATGGGCAGGTCCTAATGAAGTCAGGCACATTTATCCTCTAAATTCTGCTGGACCTTCTTGCCAGTAGAAGCAACCATTCCATACCTAAAGAGGTCAACCTTCCTTCCCCTGAGGAGACTATAATGGCCTCCCCTGGAGTAGTTGTCTTGCAAGACATTGCTAATTCTCCTCAGGGTACACGCCTACTACCCTTCTTTGTTTCTTGACCTATAATCAGACTAAGGTCCCAGGAAGCACCAAAAGATGAGTTATAAAATGTGACCTATGAGGAGGTGCACCACATTCTAAAGAGACTGCAAGATTTTTTTCAATTTATATAAGAAAAAATCTTGGGATTAAGTGTGGGAATGGATATAAGGGTAGGAAAGAATGTAAAGTTGAATCAGGCTACATTTACTGATACAGGCTCATGAAGCAGAGATTCTGGATTTAATGTTGTAACTTGAGTGGTTAAGAATGACTCTATCAGTCTGTTGCTTAATTGGATAAAACATGAACCAAAAGGGGGCTAACACTAAATGACATTGAACTGCTATCTAGGTATACTATAGAGGAAGGAATAAAAAGACTTAACGAGATTGTAATATTAGAATGAATTTATCATGTGAGACCTGGTCACCCACCTTGGTAAGGTCCAGAAGACACACTTTTCACCATGACTGTGAGGAATAAATTTGAGAAGGGATCCTCAGTATCCTTGAAGAGCTCTATGGTCACTTTTCTCTGTGGGTCAGAAATTAGAGCAGAACTGCAGTCACTGAACTGAGATCTTTAAATGCAATAAAGGATAATTGGATCCTAAGATGGCAGGGGCCAAGAGGCAACACTTAATTACCAAGGACAAAGTGAATGTGATTACTATAATGGACAGTAGAGTCAAAGCAGTAATCAGAATAGTATGATTTTCAGAGACCTATTTTATTGGCTAATCACAGTGCCCCTAGTCATGGAATGGATGGGTGCTTTACTCACTTCTTACTTGATCTGCACAAGCTGAAGTCTTCTAGGTCAAGTGACAAAAGTCTAACCTGAATTTACTCAACAGAGAGTTTGGCCCCTCAATAAATCCATAAACTTGAGCCAGTTTATAGACACAGAATCTCTTGAATGAAGGGGAGGCCAGGTCCCCTTGAGGAAGGACCCCACCACACTGCCAAAAATTTATAGTCTTAATCTTTCTCCCAGCCTTCCTCAAAGGGATTTCGGGCCTTTTACCAGGGTGACTGTGCATTAGGGAAAAGAAAATAACCAGACTTTAGGGGGATCACTGGACACAACCTCTGAACTGACACTAATTCCAGGAGACCCAAAACATCACTGTGGCCCACGGTTAGAGTAGGGGCTCACTGAGGTCAGGTAATCAATGGAATTTTAGCTCAAATTCATCTCACAGTGGGCCCAGCGTGTCCCCAAACCCATCCTGTGTTTATTTCCTCAGTTCCAGACTGTGTAATTGGAGCAGACATACTTAGAAAATGGCAATATCCCATTTTGGTTCCTTGATCTGTGGAATTAGGGTTATTATGATAAGAAGGGCCAAGTGAAACCCACTAGAACTGAGTCTACCTAGTTACATAGTAAACCAAATGCAGTACACACCTGGGGTTCCTCTGCTTTCGTGTCATAACCCAGAAATCATTGCCAAATCAAATGCCATGAAGTTTTTCTCCCAAGTTTTCCTCTAAGAGTTTTATAGTTTTAGCCTTTAAGTTTAGATCTTTGCTTCATTTTGAGTATGTATTACCTCTGATTTCAATGGTTTGCAAACTTAATTTGAGAATTCTGAATGAACGAAGCCCGTAAAATTTCCTTAATTGATTGTTCTATTTAAAATCTTTCTAAACATTTTATGACATTTTTCAATGAAAATAATGCCAAAAACATTAGTAATTTTAATTCTAAAATAATACTTATACATTACAAAACAAAAAAAAATGAGGCACTTCACAAGGAGATAATATACATGCCTAATAAACTCATTGGTTAACTGAGATAAACAAAGTGATATCATTTTCAATTTTATCATTACGTAGGGAGAAATTATGTCTCATTTTCCCCTAGGAATAGACCTGACTTTCCACATAAGGCCAAACTAGTTATCTGGGTGCATTTATGTATTCACTAACTACCAATTCTTAAAAAGTGTAAGCAAGCCCATGAGGCAAACCCAAAGTCCATTTATAAGAAAAACTCTTGGATGCAGCATGAGCTTTTAGCCTGGAAGCCCAGAAAGGAAGGTTGTACATAGAATAGATATTTAATATTTGCTTAATGAATGTCAAAGCATTTTATAAGAAGAATTCTGATTAAAATTTGTCCAGTTTCTAAGCTGAGGAAATCAGAAAAATAGAGGAAAAAGATTTTGTTTTTCCTCATAGAAATTCTGCCAAGCCTCACTTGGTATACTCCAGCAAAAGCAAATTGGTCTCACTTTTTCCTCTTCCTCTAATATTCTGCAGCCTACATCAACAATATCAAGGAGAGAATTAAAGGGGGAAAAATGGGGAAAATGTCATATTAATTTAAAAAAACACTGGGTGCCAAACGAACAATACCAGCCCAACGGATTGATGGTGGGAATAAAACAGCAAAGTAGACACGAGAGCCAGGGCGGGTTTGCAGTAGTAGTGCTCTGACAGCCTCCAGTCTCCCTGTACCTGTGCAGTTACTAAATCTAAATATAACATCCCCTCCCTGGAGCAGCGCGAGTAGGAGGCGCCTTGGTGAGCACTCTCCTTGGACAGAGGGAGCAAAATGCAGGGCTGTGTAAGACCTCTTTTGTGTGATTTTAAGTTGCTAGTTGTGAGAATTTTGCAGGATGGATGAGGGAAATAAAAGACTCTTTAAAATATAATTGATGAATTCTTACTATATAAATCGAAGTTTGACAAAGTACGTAAATAGAGTTTGAGAACAGCGCCCAAATATACGGTGATATTATCCCAGCTTAGAGTGGCACCAGAAAAGAATAATATGTTACAGAAAAATACCAGTTAATTGTTGATGTTTTCAAAATAATCAACCTAATCATTTGTTAATAATTATTCGATATTAATATCAACCCCACTATGTATTACTTATATAATCATGACTGAGTATAGCAAACTAGATATAATTATTATACGACCTGGAGGTTCAACCATTCAAATAATCCTTTACAGCGACTTCATAACAACCAGCATGGAAGTATATAGCTTAGGTAATTCCAGAAATAACTGCATCCACTGCACTTTCTCTCATTCCAATTGTCTCTCTCCATTCCTGCCTCCCCTATTTCTCCCATCTAGGATTTCCCAGATGTACCAACTATCACCACATTTCCTGGAAAAAAATAGCATCTCATGCTTCAGAACAAAATTTCTCACCATAGTGGAGTTCTTCAACATCTTTGGAGAAAGGACTTGTAACATTCTAACTCTGATTTCTTATACCTGTTTAGTTCAAATGACCAAAACATCCCATCTACTTTACCACTGACCTTCATGACCACAACTTTGATCTTTCCTCACTAGGAACTGTCTTAACCCTGAAAACTAATTCTGGAATATCGAGTTCTCTGGACATTAGCACTCCTCTTTTCCACTCTCTTACTCCTAAATTTTCTGTTTTGTAAATACACAGGTCTCCTTTTTCTCGCCAAGTACAATATCCAAAGCGTTATTTTATTTTCACTCCTAGGGATCTTTGAGCAAATAGCCCAATAATTCAGCTGCTTTCTTGTTAACATTCAAAACTTCCACAACCCAAAGTTGGATACACGTGACCATTGGCCTTTTGAATTTAGACAGTTGGAATTCTGAGGATTAATTGAGAAAATCTCATGACATAAGACATAAGTATTTTCAGATTTATGACATTTGGTCTTAGCTGGGGTCTCAGTCCTGATCAGCAATCTTGTTATATAAGCTTATCCCAGAGACTTCTTTCATACCCTGCAGAAGTTATTCCATATCTTCCCATTCCTTTCCAAAACAAATCGATCTCCACACCTTTTCACTCAGCAAATCATTGGAAACAGAAAATAATGAAGAAAGCACACTCTCCATTCTAGTCAAATTAATGATAAAGTTACAGGAATTAACATGATCACAATAGTATAGGAATAGACAGAGAAAAGGAGTTTAATACTAAATTCAAAATATAGAATCAAATACATACAAATTAAAGTGCAAAATAAAGGTGGCATTTCACAGCTGTGGAAATATAGATGGATTACCCAAGTCATGCTGTGAACAATTGACCAGCTAAATGTTTCCATGACACACTCATATCTAAATCCAAAGAACTCCCTTGAATTTAGATCTCTAGGAATATGAAACTACTGTGACTGACAAGAAATTCCTGCCTATGTCATGCCTCCAGGCCACTGAAAATTATAATTCCTCTGCCTCAAATTCCCTCTTTTGATTTTACCACAAACTCTACCTTACTCTTCATCTTTAAAATTCTTTCCAACTCCCTCAGACTGAGATTTTTTTCTTCTGGAACTCCACTGGAACTTGTATATTTTCCCTCTATTTCACTGTTTATAAAGATGTTCCATCCATATCTGAAATTCCCTTAGGTGCAAGGAATGAGTTATGTCATGTTTGTCTCTAACACCTTACCCAGTACCCAATAGGGGCTAAGCAATGTACTAATTTTGACTTGGAAATATTTCATTCTACAAACATTTATTGAGTGTCTGCTATAAATGTAGAGGATGATATGAGTTGTAAGAGACAGAGTGATGATAAATAAGACCAGAGACCTCCCCTCAGTGGTTCCATAGTCTGGTGGTTGAGGTTGTTTGACCTGCAGGAAAAATTTATCATAAAAAAAGGATCTGGATGCACTTAGCCTGAGAGAACCATTAGGAATGATTTAATAACAAAGTGTGACCATATTAAGTTTAGGAAAGGAGATGCATTAAAATGCTCTCTAGCTTTCTAAAGACCTAAAAAGACGATTAAGTACTATATAAAGAATATGTTTCTATAAATAGTTACTATAAAAATGTAAGTTAACTCAGGGTGCACAATTATTATTTCTGGTACTATTTCAAAATAAGGACCTTTTTTCCTAAACGAGTGTTGTGTGGAAGTACTCTTTGCTTTGCATATTATTATGCATATTTTATAATTTTAATTTTATTAATGCTTGACAATAAGTTCAAAGGGCTTAATATTCGGCTTAATCTTGATATTTAATGATATCAACTTGAAAGTGAATGATGACATATTGTAAGGCTCTCATATAAAATATTTATGGAATTATAAAATAGATCTTATACATTTATGAGTATTCAAATATTCCTGTTCAGTTATTATACTAAAGATAACTGGAGAATGTCATTTCTATTCCAGGGGATTATATGCATACTATCTTTGCTCCAAAGTCACACTTCAACAAACTAGATGGATTCAGACCTTTAGAAGTTTTGTCATTTGCATATAAATTTAAACTCTGCCCCTGAGCTATAAGAATAAATTAATAATCCAATTTAAATATTTGACAGATATGTCTTATAAGAAATATGGTATTGAAAGATATATTATAGTAGAAATATAGTACGTGAGACATTCTTTATAATAACATTTAATTTACCTTCACAAAAATAAGGTATATGGAGTCCATGCAATCTGTATTATAGAGAAAAAATACACATCTTTAATTAAAGAAACTGCCCTAAGGCAGAAGCAATGTTCTCATTGACAATTTTTTTAATTTAATTAATGAATTTAGTAATAGAGAAGGAGAATGATTATGTTTTAAAGAGAAAATTAGGAAAAGAAGAATAGTTGAAAGAAAAATCCACTAGCAACAATGTTTCTTAGGTAGGAGATTTTTAAATGCCTTAGTACAATTTTAATTTGGTAGAAATCATTCTGCGTCGGTAAGTTGAAGCTAAATGTTCAATTTTTACTCACCATCTAGGGTAAGAGAAGTGCCCAACATCCAAAGCTATCTTACTTTTCTGAATTTAGAGTTTTCTCAAAATGAATCTGGTTGCATATAAGAAAACAGTATGGTGTTTAATTGGTTATATTCAACATATGTTAAGGAATATGTTACAACACACATACATCACAAGAAGTACTTAACTCATGTGTCAATATGGTGGCAAATCAATCCCCACATCAATGAATTTGCTCACATTAAAATTTAGTTCACTGAGTCAATGCACCATTGGAGGAAACTCATATGTATGCTTCTTGTGAAATATAATAATGAACATGCTACTTTATTGAGATTTGACTTTCATTTAATTGGCAACTCATTTTTCAGTTTTTCATAATCATATCATAACACCCAATTTAGAAGAGGAAAGAGGAGAAAAAGAAGAGTTTACTTAAAATACTGTAATATTATTTGAAAGTCTCCAACATTTTCTATTCATAATTCACTTATATACTCTTGGCTAACTAGGATAATACATATGTCTTCCTTTGTGTTAAACTCCACTTGTTTATTTAGCATTGTGTATTTCACGTTTGTTATTTTGTATTTACTGGGAAAAGATTTGTCTATGTGATGATAGAGCTGATTATTTGTTTGTCAATAATTATTTTCCTTTGTTTTCTCTGTATGTAGGCAAACTGTATATGAGATTTTAAAAAAATAAAGGAGAGTTTATTGTCATAGATTTATCCCAGATAAAAGGAAATAAATCACTATTCAAAATTATTCTCCAAATGTCCTCTATTCAACACTTAGGTTAATAAATTTCCTTCATAAATACAAAATGAAAGAATAGAATTAATTTTACTCCTATCATGTATTACTTTCCCAAAGTCATCATGATGACCATATCCCAGAGCACTTGGTGACTATACCACTGCATGGTGTGGGCTGTGATTACTTGAACTGACATGTCAGGACATGTATGAAATCAATGGTGTGTTGTGGCTGATTCACGTAGGCTCACTCAAACAAGAGTTATATTTTCAGGAAGGTTATGAGTTGGTTTTAAACACAGTCTTTATTGAAAGCTAAAATAAAGAAACATAAATAAATTTTACTAAAATACAAATTAGGGGCCAGGCTGGTGATGCAGCGCTTAAGCTAGCACATTCCACTTTGGTGGCCCAGGCTTCACCAGTTCAGATCCCAGGTGCGGACCTACACACTGCTTATCAAGCCATGCTGTGGCAGACGTCCCACATATAAATTAGAGGAAGATGGACACAGATGTTAGCTCAGTACCAATTTTCCTCAACAAGAAGAGGAGGATTGGCAGTAGATGTTAGCTCAGGGTTAATCTTCCTCAAAAAAAAAAAAGTTATAAAAAACAAATTAATGCATATTCAAACTATTTGCCTCCTAGTTATGTTATATTTTACTATTATCTATGCTGTTGAGGTCATATATGTCTATTTAACATGTGTAGTGGAAATATATATAATAGTGTGCTACTGCATATCATGTTGGTAACTTGAAATTGGCCATAGTAGGAACAGTTCCACCATGGAAAACAGGAAACTCTCCAAATATATCAATATATCAGGGTTTGATATATTGTTTTGTTGACTACCTAGTCTTTAAAAAGTGATAGAGAAATATAATTATGTAGATTAAGTTTAAAAGTGTGATATATATGTCTGTAGCCATTACATCATAAATAGCACAAAAATATTGAGGGTTTTTTTTAACATTAGAAAATTAATATCCAGTTGAGTAAAGAAGTCATTTCTATCAATGACAAATAAGTGGAGTCTCAATATATGTACGTCTTTATTGTTTTATTGTCATCTTTCTCATTAGTGCACAAAAATAATCCAACTTTCATGCCAGAACTAAACTCACGTGTCAGTTTCAACCATAATTTGGCTACAGACAAAAGAGCTTGGCAAAAAATCAACAAAAGCACTCTGTGAGAGCCAAATGGATAAATAGAATCATCAAAAATATTTTATCATTATTTGTAAATTGTGTGTTATACATCCTTTATATTAGTAAAGTTTATAACAAACAAATATATATATAAATTTAAGTGTATATATAATTTTAAACTTAAAAGTATATAAATATTTAAGAAACATGTTTAAAATATATATATATATTTATAAAAAAGTATATGTATATTTTTTCAACAATCAGCAAACATTTGCCAGTATACCAGTGCATGGAATGAAAAAAAAAGTATATTTCAGCAATTTATCTCAGTCTCCTCAGTTCAGACAAATACAACCAATATTATTTGTTCAGAGTTCTCTCTGATTAATCCATGATCTTTTTCAAATGGGGAATCAGAAACATATTAACATAATACCCTATATCATAAACTCCAATAAAAATCATTGTCTCAATGTATATCATGAGACTTGCAAACTAACTATCCAGAAGATATCTGGAATGAGATTTTGGTTAATTATGTGGCACTGATTCATCTTTTTCAATCTGCATGTTAAAATTAGCACCCACATCAAAAGAAAACAAAAAAAAGAGCAAATGTTGAAATAGCATTGTCAATGTTCAATGATGTACCAGATCTTGTGAAGAATTATCACTGATTACAGAAAAATGGCTCACAGAAAGTGACATCTGGTAACCAACTCATTCCTAAAAGTTTCATATAAAGACACTTTACTGGACAGTGAAACGGCATGTGCATTTTGACCACACCACCTCCAACCTTGCAACAGAGAATGAGGCCTGGGAATGGAGCAGGAAGCATTACACTTATCTCACATAGAATTTCTTTCAAAGAAAACCTATCTCATTTTCTACATCTACTCAGGAGATTGTAGCTTCCGGTAACACAATAGTTTCAAGAGGAAAAGGAGCAGAATGTACTGTATTAAATACAGGCATATAGGGTAAGATCAAAACCACAAAAAAATGCTAGTCTTCAAGTTACAGTTTTTGCCAAAAACGGTAATGCAGTCTATTTAACACAATTGCAAGCAAACATAACTCGTAACATTCAGTGGACAAGGTAGAGTGAAATGTAAAAAATTATATTCAGCCAAAGTCATATAAAAGGAGTACTTATAACATAAATGACATTCACAGCTAAAAAGGAAAGAAAACAAATAAACTAAAGGTTTAGTTAAGAAGACCGGAAACCAAAAATCAAATAAACGTTGAAAAGTGAGAAAAATAAAAATAATTTTTTAATTAAGAAGACAGAAGCCTGGTGACAATTAATGATCAAATCAAATACTATTCTAAAATAAATAAATAAAATGGGCAAAGTCAAAACTTTGAATGAGAGAAAAAAGGTAATTCCAATTAGGTGAGGCCTACAAAATTTTAATTTGTACATTGTCATGTTTTTAGATTTGAATTTTCTGTAGTAAGTTTCTATAAAATCTAATAATGCCTAAATTTATCTTAAAACATTGGAAATGAACTGACAAAAAGAAAAAATTATAGCTATAAAACTCTCAGAAAAGTACTGGCCAGATGGGGACATGAGATAAATATTACAGTTTTTCATAAACCAGATAATTTCCATTATAACAAATTTTAGTTGATTCTCTTGGATTTTATTGACACAGAAAATAGAAATTTTTCTCAACTCATTTTATAAGACAGCACAGTCCTGATGGCCACATTTGAAAAAACAAATCACAAAAAGAACTTAATGGCCCTCAATCAGCATATATACATATACTGTAATGAAGGATTCTGCATATCTAAATTAGTAATAGACTATGATAAAGTGTATTAAAAGATTGCAGGAGTAATAATACAGTATTCATCTATTAATAAGTTTAAAATATGTGGGTAATTTGTAAAACTTCTTAGGTTACGATGAATAGAAAGTCGTTGAAAATTTAACATCTCATTATTAAGTCAATGTAAAAATAATAATAGAATTTTACTTCCTTAGTACAGTATATTGTCAATAGCAAACATCATAAAGAATGCTGAAGCACTGCATGTTTCACCATTAAAAGCTCTAAGAAGAAAACGTTATTCATTTTTATCAATACAGAAAATTTATTCTTGGATTTCAGCCATTGCAATAGAATATGAAAAAAGTAATTAAATGTACTCATAAAAATTGAGTAAGCACCATCATCATTATTTGCCAGTGGAAAGATTTCGTAACTAAAAATTCAAGCAAATCTACTGAAACATATTGGAATTAAAAAAGCACTGAAGTTGGAAAATGACAAAATAAAGGGTAAAAATTATACCCTTTGTAGTATATTTAGAAAAATGGATTAAAAAAATAAGAATCTCATTCACAGTAGTATAAGTATATTTCAAAGTATTAGGAATAATTATTTACTATGCCAAACCTATGTGAAAATATTACACACTGTCATTGGGAAACAAATACATATTGAATAGAATGAGAGACTGCCGTATACTTTGATGTGAAGAATCAACATTGAGAATTGGTAAATTCCTCCCAAATTAATCTTAAATAGAATATATTTTCAATCAAAACTCAACTGGTGTTTTTTTAAATGTGATTAAATAATTTTAAAATTCATCTTATAACATAGGCACTATAATAACATAAATATCATGAAGAGAATGAGAGAAAGTTTCTTATTCTAGCTATTGAAATAATGTCTAAATTTACCCTAACCTAAGTTTCCCAATCTTTTCTAGCTATTCGAGTAACATCCTGCTTGACTACTGAAAAGTCAAGATCCTTTCCGTGTGTCTTAGTAAATTTCCAGAGAATACTTACATGTCTGACCTTTGGTCTAGACTGCGGCTTCAGGCTTCCCCAGATTTTCTCGGATAATCATCACTGCCACTTCATCTGCTTTACCTGTAGTATATATTTTTTTGTTATCCAAGGTGGAATTAACAAAAGGCTGGCATTAATTTGATATTGTGCAATAAACTTGACAGAAGAATTGAGGGCGTTGTAAGGGATTTACTACATAGAAAAGTGAACTTTAAGTAGCACATTATCCACCACCACACCACCAGAATAGTGTCCATTCTTCAGTAAATGGAACCCCTCTTGGCAGTCAGCTTTCCTTAGACCAAGCCTGCTCTACTGTCTTGTTTCTGGGACCTATCTTTTACTCAGATTCGGGTCTCCATCATCAACTCCTTTCTCCTTTCTCATTTTTTGGCATAGATCCCTACCTACCAGCTCACCAGAAGAAATCTTAAACTCGAAAATAAACTGTCTCTCTCTACATAAGTGATCATCCCTCTCCTTTCATATGAAAATAATTATTTAGATGGCTTATATCTCTTACTCCTTCAAATTGTTCCACCAGGCTAGATTCCAAGCCTTTCCATATTCAACAGGTTAGGAAAAATATGTTCCCAAATGAAAGTGCAATATTTCTATAATCACTAGTACTATTGTCATCCCTTAAAATGCACCAAATGCTACGTGATGCGTTTTAAAAGAAGTGAGAGTATAAAAATATGAAAACTTGAATAAAATACAGATGAAGATTTATATAATTTAACATAAGTGAAAAATTCCTAAACCTGACTCTAAGAGTAAAATTTATTAATTAAAATTTTGAAAGATTTGACAATTCAAAATATTACTCCTCTTAAAGAAGCAAAATGAAAAGAAACAAAGTGGAAAAAGGAACAAAAGGAGGAAAGAAGGGAAAGAATAAGGGAGAGAGGAAGGGAAGAAAATTTTAAAAACATTTATAAGGAAAAAGAAAAGACTCAGAATTATGACAAAAATATTTTTAAAAATAGGAACTCAGAAAAATACTTGCGAAATACATAAAAGACTGGTTAATATTCTGCACATTTAAAGAGCTCTTAGAATTTAATAAAAATACTGTAATTTACAACCACATGATAGAGAAATTCACAAAGAAGAAATATGTGTGGCCAATAAATGTGTAAAATAATTATCTGAGAAATACATAAGACACAAATACATTTTTATTTATTTTTTTATCAAAATTGCAATGATGGAAAAAAATCATGAATCCCAGTATAGGTCTGGGCAAGAAAGACACTCAAACATTCTAGAAAAAAATATAAATTCATTATTTTTCATGGAGCGCAATTTAGCAAAAGACTTGGAAATATATGTTACCTTCAATACAACTATCCTGGGGAGATCATTTAAACTACATCTTTGTTTTATCACAAAGTATCGTTCACAATCATTGTTTAAAAGAGTCAAATACATCATGACCTATATAACTTACAATAGGTCAGTAACTAAATATCCAAACCAATATTCTGCATTATGAACAATCGAAGGATTTTATTGATATGGATTTTTTAAAATACATTTTAAGCAGAAAACCAGGATACCAAATAATATTATATTACCCTATTTGTATATGTGGGTATTTTTTCTTCTTGATTGTAAATTTTCCACAGAGAAAATTGTTTTGGAAATTGAAAGTTTATATTATTTTAATTCAAAGACTATTTGTACATATGTAAATATGCAGTATGTGTATCTATCCACCTCATACCGGCTTGTAATGATTACTTTCGATTTGATGAATGTCAGTCAATATAGGAAAC
Organism: Equus quagga; assembly: GCF_021613505.1. Classification (NCBI taxonomy): domain Eukaryota; kingdom Metazoa; phylum Chordata; class Mammalia; order Perissodactyla; family Equidae; genus Equus; species Equus quagga. The sequence goes on along the minus strand of NC_060274.1, from coordinate 49,118,711 downwards.
TTTACATAAATGTTTATGCACACATTATTTAAGGCATGCTTCCTTTAAATTCAGGCAGCAATGTGCAGACTAAGAATGGTGGTCATAAATGATTATACAATCACACTTGTCAGAGGAATCCTCATGTCTTACTATACAAGGCCAGAATATCAACCATCTTGTTGTTATGTTAACAAATATTGACGTGTTAGCTCTCATATTATTCACAATGCCCAGAGTATACTTAAATTTAGGACAGCATAAATATCATAGTTTTCTGTAAGCAGACTCTGAGACAAGGATCCAAGTGTAAGTAATTTGGGAGGTGAAGAAACTGAGAAGTGGGCCAGAGAACAGAAGGCAGTCAACAAAGGTGTGTAAATGAGGCATTTACACTGGTCGAAATTGAAATTTAATTCTTCTGGGTCAACTCTAGGAGCCAGTGTAGACATGTCCCCTCAGAATTATGCCAATTTAGAGGAAAGTAACCAAGATGTATATGTGTATATATACATATACATGTATATATTTTTTTTACAGCAGCATATCTACATAACACCACCAGTCTGTCTGGGTGCTTCTGGCCTACCATGCTAATATTGGCAGGTAGAATGTACTAGCACATGCTCAGGCCTTAGGGACATCAATTGATATGGACTAATGATTTTATTTATCCAAAAGACAGCCATAAACAAACATCATACAGTTTTTAAAAGATCTCCAGTCCCAACCTCACCCTATGATAGTCTTCACTCAGCACAGGAAAGAACAATTTCTTTTAGCCTAGTAAGGAAAATGAAGTGGTGTAGAAGCTTAATTTCAGCCAATACAGTGCCATAAATATTCAAAGCCCCTGTTTTATTTACTTTGTTTAGTATATATGTGTTTAATATAACAACCCAATAATGTGGGTTTGTTTATTATCAATTAATTATTTGCTGCTGTTTTAAGTGTTGCACCAGAAAGTCGCTCACTTATTGTGACATGTACATAGGTAGATAGAAAGGTATCTATAGGGAGGAGATAGGTGGGTAGGTAAATAGACGAATGGATACACGCATACATACCTATACACGTATGAAACACATTGATAGATTGCCTTGACTATCACACCCCTCTATGACACTTGTTATGATATTTCCATACAAAGGAGACAAGTCGTGCAATTAACAACCTTCACAGAGATAATATGAATTATTATAACTAATTAACATTCACACATTATACATATCTTTAAAACAAAAGTAATTTGTTCAATTTTATAAATAAAATTAAACAAAATTCTAGCTGCCTCCTAAAGCAGCCTGTCTGCAGTGACAAGAATTCTTAATTCTGCTCTCTCTCTGCAGCACATGCCAATAAACCGCATAGGAAGCAACCCCTGTGCTCTGGATTGTACCCCGATGATGCACATCAGATCATCATCAAGAGGGGAACATCCTGTCCTTATGGTGTCTATCAACTCAGTCAACTCTCTAATAGAATTTTCTCAGCTTCCTAGAAGCAAAGGAAGGTTCTATTAAGATAATGTGAAATAGATAAAATTGATTAAGACTTCAAAGGACTTTTTTCCTTTTTAATAGACTTTATTTTTTAGAGGAGTTTATCCGCTATTATAAATGTCTTATGTAAGCGTGGTATATTCGTTATGATTAATGAACCAATGTTCATATATAATTGTTAACTAAAGTCCATAGTTTATTTAGACTAACTTAGTTTTTACCTAGTGTCCTTTTTCTATTCTAGGATCCTATCCAGAATATCATCTTTATTGTCATATCTCTGTAGGCTCCCCTCCAATGCCCTAGTTTCTCACTTTCGTTACTTTTATGACCGTGATAGTTTTGAGGAGGACTGATCAAGTACTTTTTAGAGTGCCCATTATTTGACTTTGTCTAATGTTTTGCTCTCGATAAAGACTGGAGTTATGAGTTAGTGGGTGGAAAAGTGGTAAAGCATCATTTTCACTGTATGGTTTCAAGTGCGAATATTATCAACATGATGTTTGAGTGTTGATGTTGGCCTTGATCACTTGGCTGAAGTAGTTCACATCAGGTTTCTCCAGTGTAAAGTGACTCTTTTTCTCTCCCTTTCCTGTTGTACACTTTGGAAGGGAGTCACTATGTGCAATTATGCACCCCCTTCTGAGGGCAGAGTGTAGACATATATTATTTGGAATTATTTTGCAAAGGAGTATTGTCTCTTCTTCCCCATATGCTAATTTATTTAATCACTTATTTACATCAGTATGGACTCAAAGATATTTATTCTACTAGTGTGCCTCAGGTGCATCTTTTGTATTTATTGACCCCAGCCTAAAATCAGCTATTTCTCCAAGAAACCATAGTTCTTTCCATTGGAGAATGGTATTAGAAACCAGAATCTGGGTGTGAAGCAGGCTGACTACTTCTAGGGTGTCATTTGTTTTAGGCCTCTCAACTGACAGAGAAAAAGTTATATATGTGCACACTAATCCATATATATGCCCATATATAACATATATCTGTTTGTACCCATTTGTATCCATACTAACCTAAACATGAGTTCATCACGATGTCTCCAACTGTAATCCATCACCACATGGGTCACTGTAGCTTCCTCCTCTTACTATAAATTCTCACTCCAACAGTGAGAAAACTGCCATCCATTTACTTAAGTGTCCAATTCCTGTGTTCATCTATAGCAGTATTGGAATTGTTAACTCGTATCTCCGTGGTAACAGTTTCATCAACTGGAGTCCAGTGTGCACGTGCAATTCCTTTTGCTTTTAAACTTACATTCATTTCTGAAGATATTTAGGTCAGCCTCTTTCCCCCATCCTTTTCAGGGTGGTTGTTTCATACCTTTTGCATACATTGGATTCTCTTCTCAAAGTCTGCATTCTTCCCACGGATCCCCAACTTTTAAAATTTGCCTACACTGGGTTGTGACAAATGCATAATGTCTTGTATTCATCAGTAGGGTATCATACAAAATAATTTTACTGTCTTTAAAACCCCATGGGCTTCACATATTCGTCCCCACCTCCCTCAAACCCCTAGTGATCACTAATCTTTTCAGTCTCTATAGTTTTGCATTTATCAAAATGTCTTGTAACTGAAATAATAAAAAAGCAGTCTTTTCACACTGGCTTGTTTCATTTAGCAATATGCATTTAAGGCTCCTCCTTGTTTTCTAGTGGCTTGTTTGCTCATTCCTTTTCATGACTGAGTAGTATTCCATGGTATGAGTGTACCGTAGTTGTTTTATCCACTCAGATATTGAAGGACAATTTGGTTGTTCCAGGTTTAGACAATTATGAGTAAAGCTGAGATAAACATTTGCATGCAGGTTTTTATATGAACAGAGGCTTTCAAGATTACATTGACTTTTTTTCACCCTTTTGATTTCCACAAATTTTAGAATGACAATCCTGCCATGTAGGCACATCCACACACCACACACACCACACAATCCCATGGCCATTCCTACAGGGACTTTTATTAGGATTACATAAACACTGTAATTTGGGGTAAAATTGACATCTATGATACTGAGTCTTCTAAACTATGACCATAGTATATCTCTCTTACAGTATCTGTAGTATAGCTCATGGTATCTTTTTTGTATTTGTTTATTCTGGAATATAGAAATACAATCTGTTCTTGTATATTGACATTGTATCCAGGGACTTCACTAAACTCACTTTGAAAATTATAATAGTTTATAGATTATTTTGGAATTTCTGCATATACATTTATGTCATCTGCAAATAATGACAGTTTTATTTTGTCCATTCCTATCATTATGCTTTTTATTTCTTTTTTTTACCTTATTTTACTGAATGAGGTTATCAGTAAAATTATTCATAGATATGATGACAATAGTCTCTCTTGTGTTATTTTGCTGTTTGTGGAATGCTTTCAGTATTTTACCATTAATATTTTACCAAGATACTGACTTTAGTCTTTTTATAAAGATTGGCACCTGAGCTAAACGTCTGTTGCCAATCTTCTTTTCTTCTTCTTCTTCCCAAAGTCCCCGAGTACATAGTTGTATATTGTAGTTGTGAGTGCCTCTGCTTGTGCTATGTAGGACGCCACCTCAGCACGGCCTGACGAGCCATGCCATGTGCCCGGACAGGATCTGAACCGGCAAAACCCTGGGCCACCAAAGTAGAGCGCATGAACTTACCACTTGGCCATGGGGCTGACCACTACCTTAGTGTTTTTAACATACTCATTAGGGGTTTATATTCATTTCAACTCATATTTCACTGATTCTTTTAAAGTAATAAATGTATGCCATTTTATAAGAAGACTTTTTCTATTCCCTTGACTTTTTTTCTAAAATTTTTCCTAGAGGTGTTTTCTGTTAATTTGCTGAGTTATGTGAATTATTTTGACTGTCAAAGTATTTTTTTTTCTTGGGGAAAACTCCCTTACTAATTATTTCTATCTCTTCTGTATACAACTAAATTCAATTCGCAAAATTTTCATTAAAGAGATTTCGTCTGTAATAGACTTTTCTTCGAAATGTTCTTGTCAGGTTTTGATATCCAGATTATAGCGATCTCACATAGGATGTAGGAAATGTTCTCTTGGCTCCTAGTCCTTGTAAGAGTTAGTGTAAGACTGAAGATATTTCTTCTATATATTATAGGAAGAACTGATGAGAGAAGCAAGCTGGGACTATACTTTTATTTGTAGGAAGACTTTTAATAATGATGTTGATTTCTTTAATTGATATTGGACTGTACAAAATTTTATTTATTTTCGTTTCATGTTTAAGGTGCATTTACTTTTGAAAAACTGCCTATGTCATCCACTTTGCCAAGTAAGTTATTGTAAAGTTGTTCATCATATGCTTTTGTTGCTTTTTTAATATAATATGATTATATCTTTTGTATTTGTGCTATTGATAATCATATTTTTTCAACATTATTTTAAGCAGTGTTGCTGGGAGTTTATCAATTTTATTAGTCTTTTCAAAGAGCCAAATTTTCAGTTATTGACTTTTCTTAATTTAACATTTATTTTTTATGTAATTAATTTCTGTTCCTATATTTATTATTTCTTTGTATCTACTTAATTTTTAGGTTTGATTTATTCTTTCCAGTTTCTTAAAGCTGGAAAGTTAAATCACAGATTTATTCAATGTTGTAATTTCTTTTCAAATATATGCTTTTATAAATTTACACTCTGATCACTACTTTTGCTGGTTCCATAAGCCTTGTTGTATTTGAATCTCATTGTCATTCAATTAAAATTATATGTTATACGTGTATCATGATTTCTTGTTTGAGCCATGTATTATTTAATAATCTCTTGTTTTATGTCCAGTTTGGCATTTTTCTGGTAATATCTCTTTTTGTTTATTACAATTACTGATATCAAGTTATTATCTGCCATTTTATCGTCTCATCTCTGTGTCTTCTAGAAGTGTCCCTGTCCTGAGCCAAGCCTGTTTTGAGGATCTGGCCCTTCGCTGACTTGGGAAAGGCCTCTGGGGACAGCTGCAGGTCCTCAGCTCACAGACAGAAGATTCTTTCCTCCTGTAGAATTTTATTCCTGTTAGTCTTTGTTCCTTCTGAAGTTCTCTCCTGCCTCTAAACCTATGATTTTCATAATTTATCCAGCTTCTCTTGTTTATCTAGAGAGATCATTCACCCACCATAGACTACTTCATTCTGCTCTTATTAGGAAGGTTAATCAACATTTTTATGCTAATCCAAAAATTGTGCTGTCTTCTAATTTTACTGCAATGGTATTGATTTATCCTTTTCTGTGATACATTCCTTGAACTAATCTAACCATGTCTATTCCTTTCATGACCATAGATTAAATTTATCAATTTGCAAATAGCTTATAGTAATGATATTAAATGAATTTATAGCATACACTTACTATTTTTTCCTAGGAATCATTTTAAAGTTGCTAAGTTCCTATCTGTTAAATAAATCAATTTGAGACAGGTGATCTTATTTCTTGATAGATATGAACCACTGATTGCATGCTTTATCCACTTTTTTACTCATACTTGGTACATATCGCTAATTAAGGTATACTTATCACTTCACTTCAAAGGGATTTGCGTTAGCCAAAGACAATGGCATACCATGAGGTCATCATGTGAAGGCTGTGGTCTGTCTTTCAATGTATGGAGCTGAAAACCTTATTGTACATGCAGTTTAATAGTCAGCACCACTTGAACCATGTAGAAACCTAACTATCCCTACCTTTAAATTTTTCCACAGTAAGACTACTTTCTTCCAAATGCTGACTTTTTTTTCCTTTTATAAACACATAATCTCATCCCAAAGACTGTTTTGTCCCGCCATAGTTTTTCACGTCATGCTATACGCTCTTCAGAAATCCCTCTTGCAAACTGCTCAGCATCTATCAGTTCACAGCTGTTCTCTCCTCAATTAAAAAGATAACAGTAATGATTTTTTTACCACGACAGGGAGGTGTGGCTGTCTTTAATTGTGAAGGGTGTGAGAAAATGAAATTTTACCCCACCTCTAAGCTAACAAGCTAGCCTGCCATACATAGTTTCACGGAGACTCAAGATCCTGAATCAGAGACAAACACTTTATTACTTAAAGCAAAAAAGCAGCAGCTGGAGTGTCAGCATGACGCTCACGCTGGTTCTTCATTCCCCAAGTACAACACAAAGGACTGTCTTGGATCCTGCAAGCACACAGTGGTCAGTGTTACTGAGGAGGAACACTGAGCTGCGGGATTAACTACTTTCATGGTGAGCGAAAACCAACCTGTTCTTTGTTGCCCAGTCCCTCAAGTTTGCTCACTGGAAACCCAATGCTTAGAAGTAGCCCATATCAAAAGTGATTAGATCTTGCTTTCTTGGAGTATTAATCAAGAGTGTGTGGAGATGCTCAGGGCCTATGGCAGATGTGTGCCATGAAGGGCACACATCTCACAAGTGTGTCCTTCAAGTCCCATAGGTTGGAGAAAGGGAACTTAGAGAGGGTGTCTCCCTCCAAGTTACAGTTTTCTTTTTTCCAAAAATTTGAAGGTGAAGATTTGGGATGTTAAAAGAGATCTCCACAATGTAAAGACAGATCAAGTAGTTTGCCTATGACTACAATGCTACAAGTAGTCAGGTAAGGATTAAGTCTAGGCATGTGTTAATCTTTATCCTCCACTGTTTCCAGGGAAAAAAAGTCTAGATAAGATAATAGGATAAATATAGAAATAAGGCTACTGAGAAGCCACATTAAAGCACTAATTTTAGTCTTGACTTCTATTCTAAGACGTCTTCTTCCTTTCATATAGCTCACCTTCCTGATAACTTTTGACCTTGACTGAATTCTCTCCTAACAGAGAATCTTATATTATGGCCCCAGAATATTCATTTCCACCCTAAAGTCATTCACAATCAATTTAGTAACTGACATTGACTATTGATGTCTGCTACGTGTATCAGCTGTGGATTTACCAGCAACATCTTGCTTTCAAGCATGTTAAAATGATCTTGCCGTAAACATGCTAAATATACTTGTATCATTGTTGGGTAGTTCATAAACATAGTAAAAATAATTTTATTCTTACACCTTACCCATTTTCAACTCCTAAAAGCAAAATTCCTGAAATCTTCTAAAGAAATCTTCAGTAAAGGAACCAGTTATTCAATTCAGTTACCATCAATGTCAGCACATGCTTCTGCTAATTACCAAGTTCATTATAATTTTCTAATTTAGCAAGAAAGAGTACAATACATTTAGATATGTTTAATTATTTAAAATTTAATGTAAGTGATGTTGACTTATTTTTTGATGAGATTTCAGTAACAGCAATGGGACTGTGAACACGTCTTTTGTGTCTGGCCATCAGCTCCAAGTCACAAAATGATTCATGCTTTCCTTCATTTTGGAAATTACCCTTCTAGTAGTCTCATCTTCATGTTTTTGATGTCAGCTGATTGTAGCTTTGAGTCTCTAGTGCCTGCTTTTGAGGTTCCTGGAAGTTATAATAATTCTTATAACTACTGCCTTCATTCTGTTATCTGCTCCATTGTATTTGGAAACTTGGGTAGTTCAATATGGATTTCTAAAACCTGCACCTGAAAGCATTCTGCGTTATATAGAACACTGAGCCAGGTGTGGAATGTCATGGGTAAGGTTCCTAAAATGCAGAACCAGCTGATTTGAGGTCTGCTCTGGAGCCTGTCCTTGAACCCTGAACTGTAGGCCTTTTCACGAATCTACAGTAAGATAGAGCCTGTCTCAATTCCTTATCAGATAGCATTTTACCACTTTAATGTTTAGAGTTCCCTGGAAAAATGATGCTGTTATTCTTGAACTTGTCAAGAGAATCTTTAAGCTGTACCCTTCAAGCTTCTATAAAATGAGAAAGAAAATCACTCCACCCCTGGATCCAATATGATTTGGCAGCTGGCTTCTTCCATAGGGCCAAGGAAAGACAACTCTGACAATGCCTCTCTTGCTCATTGTTGGGAAAGTTTAACATTCCTTCCATCAGTATCTTTCATTGTTAGGGATTAAAAATTTGTTTAGCCTAGAAGTACAAATGTGAAATTCATAAGCTTCATATAAATTTTGAAAAAAAGAGAGGAATTCTGTTAAATCTTTGCTTCTGAGGAAATGGAGGTTTTCTGTATTTTCAGAGGGAAACAAATCTAATAAATTAATTAAAAGGAATCATTTAGCAGAAAGAAAGGCATACATTTGTGAAAAAGTATAAAATAAATGTCAATATAATAAAATTTTCTCTAATATAAGATTTTAATCAATTGAAAATCATTAACACTATGAAATTCAGAAGTGGTTATGAGATGTATCATGGAGAAATAGTCAGTGCTTGAAAATTTCCTTCAGTTAAAACTAGGAGAGTTAGGTCAACCAGATGTCAATGGAAATCTGTGCTTCCACAATCACTCTTATTGTTAGCCACAAGGCAACTCTGTCCTGGAATCTATATTTATTAATAACCTTAATAGGTAAGCCAAGAGACTCCCATTGGGATTTGTTTTACTGAGGATTTCTTGAGGAAAAAAGTGCTTTAAAATATTTAACTCTATGTATTTCTGAATGGTTTTCTTGTGACCTACTTGACATGCTACTACTACTACAAGCATGGCACAATTAGAGCATTTTAATCTGTCAGAAATGTACGGATATGCCTCAGATCATTGTGTGATCCACTGCTACTAAGGCAGAAACCACAACCGCACAAAAGTTTAGTGATAAAAATTCTTTCATTTTTTTCTACTTAAAGTTGACATACTAAAGCAGTTTTTCCCTGTCTCCTTTGAATCCAATCTAAAATATCAAAAGTAGTAAAAATTGATAATTAAATTCAGTGAAATTAGGAAATAAATCTCCATATCAAAAACAGTGAAGCAAATCCCACTAAACACTGATTAATTTAGACCTAATTCCAGGAGGAACTTTGAGCTGATATATAATATCTTGAACCTCAAGAAAAATACTGACTCTCCTAAGATAGCTGTCATGTTTTAAAAAGTCCATCCAACAATTTGTTAATTAGAACAAGAAAATAACTATACGGGCTTACCAAGTGAAGGCAGAGAATGCTCTGGAACTGAAAGAGAAATAAATCCAATACTCATTTTTCATAAGCTACAACCACTAAGGGGAGGAGATGAAGTTGCATGAAGGAGGCAAAATGATAACAATCACCATATCTGCACACAGAAAGCAGATGGATTCACAGGCCTACGTGAAGAAAGGGAATTTTAAAATCTGAAAGAGAAAAACAAAGGAAAAAGAAAAAAATAACAAACACGTGCTTCTTGAAAAGAGGACACAGAAAATGCAATTGGAAGCTTAGCTAAATTCACATTGCCCCAGGTCATAATCTGTCTTACCCACAATAATCTTCCACAATTGGTTGGTTCTGACCAAATGTGAATCACAATTATAAAAGTACAGAGCAAAGAGATGTCTGCTATTTCTTCCCAAATGATGATACTTGTTATGAGCTAGCGACTACTGTGAGCTTTTCACGCTTCCATTTTCCAAATGAAGCTATGATAGTGGTTATATTGTTTATTTTCAACCAGTTTATATGAGATGTGTTTGGAGCAGATAAATTATAGACCTATTGGCTATTAAAAAGTGAAGATCAACAACTGTATACAGTGGAGAGATCTGTATATCATCCAGAAATTCTGGACTGTTTATTAAAGATGAAAGCAATAACTAGATGAGGCTCTGGAGCTATCATTTTTGGCAATGGGGACATTGCATTTTATGTAGACATGTGGAAACACTGTGTATGAAAATTTGGAAGCCTCAGTGGAGTGAACTTTCACCCGCTCATGTCCTTTTCCAGTGAATTTTCAATTCGCACTGTTCTGATTTCTAACATCAGAGATTGTTTTTGCCAATTATTGGACTTCATGTAAATGGAATCATAAAGTACAGATTTTTGTATTTAGCGTTTTCCAAAAACCAAATGTTCTTTAAGATTGATCTATGTTATTGTGTGTATCAACAGTTTATTTTATGTTTTTTGCTGAGTTGTGTTCCTTTGCATCAACATAGCACAATCTGTGTACCTTTTCAGATTACACACATAGATACTTGATCTAATAAATTTGACAATACGTCTCTTACAACTCAATAAGTCAAATAATCTCTTGAAAATAGGCAAGCAACTTGACAGACAAATCACAAAGAAATTCATGAATGGCCAATAAACACATGAAAAGATGCTCAACATCATGACTCACTAAGAAAATACAGATTAATTTCACATGAATATAATACTACAAACCCACTAATCCATAAAATGGATTAATCCACTGAATCCATTGTCTTCTTGGTTAATATTTAGCGTATTTCCAGTACTTACATATTATGGCTACTACAAATTAAACTTCTATGAACAGTTGTTTACAAATCATTGTGTGTACATATGATTTCATTTCTCTTAGGTATCTAGGAGTGGAATTCTTGGAAAAAGAACTACTGTGCCATGTGATTAACATGTATTTACCAATATGAGGAAATGTCAAACATTTCTACAAATTGGCTGCTCCAATTTATGGGCCCACAAAAAATTCATGAGAGCTTCACCTGGCCTCACATCCTCATCAAAATTTGGAATTCCTATAATTTGTAACTTTAGCCACCTTAGCGGGTTTGTAGTATTATATTCATGTGAAATTAATCTGTATTTTCTTAGTGAGTCATGATGTTGAGCATCTTTTCATGTGTTTATTGGCCATTCATGAATTTCTTTGTGATTTGTCTGTCAAGTTGCTTGCCTATTTTCAAGAGATTATTTGACTTATTGAGTTGTAAGAGACATATTGTCAAATTTATTAGATCAAGTATCTATGTGTGTAATCTGAATATATGTGTGTCTGAGTATTTAGCTTGCATTTTTAGTTTTCAAAGGGTTATTTTTATGAACAGAAGTTTTAATTTTGACCAAGTCAAATTTTTCATTTTTTCATTTTTGATGTTAATACTTTTTGTGTTTTCTCTAAGAAAACTTTGCATTCACCAAAATTGTGATGATATTCTCCATGTTGTCTAGTAAAATCTTTGTATTTTTAATTTTTATGTTTAGAACTATGATACTTTAATTAAATTTTGAATGTGACAGGAGGAAGTAGCCAATGTGCATTTTTTTTACATATCCATTGTCTGATAGTTTCAGGATTATTTGTTATAGCAGAAATAAGTTTCTTATAAACTGCACATAGTTGGTTAATTTTAAAATCATTTCTGCCATTCTTTTTCTTTTTTAATTTCATTTTTCTTTTGGCATTTTCATTTTATTTATTTATTTTTGACGTACGTCATAATATATTTCGAATTCTGTGTAGATTACATCATGTTCACTACCCAAAAACTAATAATGGTCAATCCCCTCACGTGTAAACCTAATCACCCCTTTTGTGCACCCCCCCCCCCATGGTAACCACCAATCCAGTCTCAATTGCTATGTGTTTGTTTGTCGTTGTTTTTATCTTCTACTTATGAGTGAGATCATAAGGTATTTGACTTTCTCCCTCTGACTAATTTCACTCAGCATAACATCCTCAAGGACCATCCATGTTGTCACATTGGAGCATTATACACAATAGCCAAGACTTGGAAGCAATCTAAGTGTCCATCAAGGGACAAATGGATAAAAAAGATGTGGTATTTATACATAATGGAATACTACTCAGCTGTAAGAAATGATGAAGTCCTGCCATTTGTGACAACATGGATGGTCCTTGAGGGTAATTATGCTGAGTGAAATTAGTCAGAGGGAGAAACTCAAATACTGTATGATCTCATTCTTTTTCTTTATTTGGTGTGTTTAGACCTTTTATATTTAACGTCATTATTGATATATTAAAATTGAGGCCTATCATTTTGTTATCTATTTTCTGCTTGTTCTATCTTTTTGCATTTTATCATTCTTTTCTTTTAAATTATTTATTTATTTATTGTTTTTTGAGGAAGATTAGCCCTGAGCTAACATCTGCTGCCAATCCGACTCCTTTTGCTGAGGAAGACAGGCCCTGAGCTACCATCCATGCCCATCTTCCTCTACTTATATGTGGGACACCTACCACAGCATGGCTTGCCAAGGGGTGCCATGTCAGCACCTGGGATCCAAACCAGTGAACCCTGGGCCACCAAAGCAGAATGTGGGCACTTAACCGCTGTGCCACTGGGCTGGCCCCTTTTGTTTCTTCTTTTATCTTTTACAGTGGAAAGTCACTGCTGAATTTTATCAGACAAGTGGCAGCATCCTCTTTTCATTTTAGGAAAGTATTTCTGGTGCATCTTACAAGACATTTTATGACTTAGAAAAAAGTGAAATTGTGAAGACCAGTTGGGAAGATATTGTACTACTTCAGTGAGAGAGGATGGTACATTGAATGTAAATGGTGACAATGAAGATGGGAAAAAGTATATAAAATCAAGATATATGTTGAATATAGCAAAGATAATGTTTGCTGATGGTTGAGTGAAAGGATGAAGGAGAGAAAAGGGTAAATTCTTCTTCCTGGAATTATAATTTGAAAAATTGAGTAGATAAATTTGGTACTTTCTAAAACGAAGGATGAAAAATAATAGCTTTAGGAAGGCAAAAGTAGATTTGGGACTATTTCGTTTAAAATTCCTCAACACAGTGTAAATATATTGTACACATTTGTACTAGTAAAAAAAGGAATTATGTGCATATATATGGAGATTCAAGCTATAGAAATGTTGAAGAATATCTAAGAATACACTTCACGGTAAGAAATGAAGAGAATTAAGTAATGAACTGTAGAAAACTTTTAATAAACAAAGATTATTAAAGGAGGAGCTGGAAAAAGAAGTGAATAGAGCAATCAGAAGTAAAAGAAAAATAGGAGATACTAGCACCGAAGATAAATACAAATGCTTCCAAGAAGAAGAAAATTATTTGTTATATTATTAGCTGCTGAGTGATCAAGTGAGATGAAAGTATAAAAGATATTGAACTGGACAATTTGAAGGTCAAAGATGACCAAACCCCATTAGATGACTGGAACGATATGAAATGAAGTGATATGGATGGATGCAGATTAAATTGAGTTGAAAGAGTGGGTGAGGAAATTTCAGTTTAAGACAAAATGGTGAAAAGTTATCCACAATTTTTGCTGTGTCAACCTTTTAAATGCTGTGCAAAATGTAAGATTTTCTTTAATGCAATGTGGAGCTTGTAAAAAAGAAAAGGATACTCCTAGTATCAGAAACAAAGAGATAATTTAGAGCTACAAAGGAAGAAACAGACTGTATCATCCAGTGTAATGACTTTAAATATCCATGAAAGAAAATATGTGGCTTGAAATTAGAACTGAGACACCTGCATAAAAGAACTATTAAAGGAATCTAGAAAAAAGTCTGTCTGATGACTCAAAAAGACAATGAGGATTCTTGCTATTCCCCAGGCAATAAGTTAAAATTTTAACATAGGAAATCTAAACTCTTATTTTATATATTAAATTGGTGTAGAGTCCAAATTTATATTACCTATCTGGAGAGAAAATGTATAAGCTGAGGAATTCATATAAAACTTTTATGGCCTGGCAGTGGTAAAACTGGGGAAACTCCCTAAGTTCAGACATATAGCATCCCTCAACCATACACATAAAAACACCTCACTGAATAAGATCTCACAGGAAATGACTACAAAATAAGAAAAAATTTCACCAATAAGGAAAAGGCTATAAAAAAATTAAAAAGAACTAATGTACCAAGCACTTGGGCATGTTGGAAGAAGAGCTTAAAAATATTAAAGACAGAAAAATACCATCCCTTATATGCATGCAATGAACATTTTAAAAATGTAACATAAAAAGTAAAGATAAAGAAAAATGGCAGAGTGGAACATTCGTATAATTGGTCCCTTTCCAAACGACCATAAGCTGGAAAACACTCATAGAATCAACATTTTTAGAACTCTGAAATCTAATCCATAATGTACAGCACCAGAGAACTGCTTATTAGAGAAAAGGGTGACTGATTTTTGGTAAGAGAATGTTGAGGCACTTTCATAGACCTGCCTACTATCTCATATTTTCTAATGCAGTGGCAGCAACTATGGGGACAGTGGCCTGAATTCCTGGAGCGGCTTGCTGGTGCCAGGGCACTAGTATGGATGGAATTTTTAAACTTACTGTGGTTGTGCATTTTGACTTGTCTAGCATTACCCTGAGGGACTGGCACAGAGGTTGAGCTTTATTTTGCTGCCTCTCCCTTCCTACCTTGTATGAGAACAGCTTTCAGAACAGTGGTGGTACCTGTCATAAGATTTAAAGGCGTACACCTCCTGTCACCACCTGAGCCAAGGTGTGGCAGATGGTGCATGTGCTGTGCAGAGCCAAGCCTGGGCAAGAAAAGTCAGAGAAGAAAGTCTCTTATGGAATAGGACTCAGAAGAGAAAGTGCAATGCATATACCTAGGACTGGATGCCTACTCAAAAAAGATCTGAGATTACCCTAGGCTTGCACTTCTGGCAGATCTATGGGCTCTGTGCAAGCAAAAGGTGAAGGCAAAAGAAGAGCTGTAGGCAGCCCACTTAGTATTGAAGTAGTGCCCCCGCTAGGCATTGCCAGGGCAAGCTGCAAAAACCAGGAGAGCAGTATTTTCTTCTTCTCTTTTTGGCTCCGGGTATTTAAGAAAATCTCTCAGGTCACTGGCTGACCACTGATGTAATGGAACTGAGAATTCAGTGATGACACATATAGCTATAGAAAGAATACAGACTGCAAAAAAAGGTTTAGAAAAGTCTCAAAGCAAAGAGACAACTGCAGACTTCAACAACCAACAAAAAATCCTGGGGAAGAGGCAATGTGATTTCTGGAGTTATCACATTATAATATTCAAATATCCAGTTTACAACAATGACAAAAAAAATAAAAGTCACACAAGGAAATATTAAAGTAAGGCTCATTCAATGGAAAAAATACATGACAGAAACTAAAAGAAACCAGTCTGAACACAATAAGAATAGCAATAAAAATGTGAAAATGATTAAAAGGAACCAAACAGGAATCATGCAGCTGAAAGTACAATAACTGAATTGAAAAAATTCATATTTGAGCAGACAGAAGAAAGAATTGGTGAACTTAAAATTGGGCAATTGAGATTATTCAGTCTGAGGAGAAGAAACAAAAAAGGATAAAAAAAGTAAACAGAGCTTAAGGGACACGTGGTATCCTAAGGGATACCAACAGGCATGCCCACGTACATATTATTGGTGTCACAGAAAGGGAAGAGAAAGAGAAAGGGGTAGTAAGAATATTTGAAGAATAATGGCTGAAAACTTTCCAAATCTGGTGAAAGACATGAATCTACACATCTAAGAAGTTCAATGAATTCCAAGTAGAATAAACTAAAAACATCCACATCCAGGCACATTATAATCAAATGACAAAGACAGAGAGGGAACTTAAAAGCAGCAAGACAGAAATGACTTGTCACATAATGGGAATTTCAATAAGATTAACAGCCAATTCCTCATCAAAAATAATGGAGGTCAGAAGGTAGTGGGGTAGCATATTTCAAGGGCTGTAGAAAAAGAAAATAGTCAACAAGAATTCTACATCTAGCAAAATTATCATTTTAAAATGAAGGAGAAATTAAGGCATTACCAGATAAACAAAAGTTGAGGGAGTTTGTTGCCAGTGCACAAAGACAAAACGGAGTCCTCCTGACTGAAATGAAATACCGCTAGAAAGTAACTCAAAGCCCTACAAAGAAATAAAATATCTGGTAAAGGCA
Organism: Equus quagga; assembly: GCF_021613505.1. Classification (NCBI taxonomy): domain Eukaryota; kingdom Metazoa; phylum Chordata; class Mammalia; order Perissodactyla; family Equidae; genus Equus; species Equus quagga. Next base: position 49,102,483 of record NC_060274.1, on the reverse strand, counting down.
ATTACATAGGTAAATATGAAAGCTGGTGATATTTTATTTTTTATTTTTAATTCCTTTTTTTAATTCCTTCATGATTTAAAAAGTTAATGCATGAAAATAATTATAAATCTAGGTTAATGGATACATAATACATAAATATGTAATTTTTACATTCGTAAAATAACAAAGAGTGGGGAAGAAGCTGTATAGAAGCAGAGATTTTATATGCTATTGAAGTTAAGTTGGTTATATTAAGTTGGTATCAATTTCAACTAGATTATTATAAATTTAAAATCTTAATTGTAATCCCCATGGTAACCATTAAGACAATATCTAAAAAAATGCAAAAAAAATGAGGAAATCAGAATAGTATACTACAGAAAGCAAATTAAACATAAATGAATGTAGTAATAGAGGATATGAATAACAAAAAAGACATGAACAAACAAATAGAAATATGAAAGAATTAAGTTCCTCCTTATCAGTGATTACTTTCAATATAAAGAGGTTAAACTTTCCAATAAAAGACAGAGATTGGCAGAATGGGTAAAAAAATCATGATTCAACTATATTCTATCTACGGGAGACTCACTTTATATCCAAAGACAAACAGGTTGAAAATGAAAGGATGAGAAAAGAAATGTCATGCCAATAGTAATCAAAAGAGAGCAAGAGGGGACCGGCTGGTGCATAGCAGCTAAGTTCATGAGCTCCACTTTGGTGGCCCAGGGCTCACTGGTTCAAATCCTAGGCACAGATCTACCCACTGCTCATGAAGCCATGCTGTGACGACCTCCCATATACAAAATAGAGAAAGATTTGCTTGGATGTCAGCTCAGTGATAATCTTCCTCAAGCCAAAAGGAAGATTGGCAGCAGATGTTAGCACCGGGCCAAGCTTTCTTGCCAAAAAAAAAGAGAGAGAGAGCAAGAGAGGCTAAACTGATATGAGAAAAAATAGACTTTAAGCCGAAATCTCTTACAAGACACAAAGAAGGACACTACGTAATTTTTAAAGGTTCAATTGATATAACAATCATAAACATGTATTCACCAAACAATAGAGCCTCAAAATATATGAGCAGACATTGACATAATTGAAGGGAGAAATAGACAGTTCTACAAAAATAGATTTCATCACCCAATTTCAATAATGGAGAGACCATTTAGACAGAAGATTAATAAAGAAATAGAGGATCTGAACAATACTATAGATCAACTAGACCTAACAGATATACATGGAACATTCCACACATCAACACCTGAATAAACATACTTCTTGACTACACACATGGGACATTATCCAGGAAAGACTATACGTTAGGCCACAAAACAATCTCAATAAATTTACAAAGATTAAAATCACACAAAGTAACTGACAAGGGTTTAATACACAGAATATACAAAGAACTACAGCTGAACAACAAAAAGATAAATAATTCAATTTTTAAAAATTAGGCAAAGAATTTGGATAGACTTTTCTCCAAAGAAGATATGCAAATGACCAACAAGCACATGAAAAGATGCTAAACATCATTAACAGTAGGGAAATGCAAATAAAAACCATATTGATGTCCCATAAGGATGAATATAATAAAAAAAGGAAAATGACAAGTTTTGATCAGGATGGTGGAGAAAATGAAGTTCATGTACATTGCCATACACATGCATTACAGGCATGTTTAATGTAAAACGGTTCAGCCACTGTCAAAGACGATTTGACTGTTCTTCAAAAAGTTACACATAGAATTACCATATGATCCAACAATCCTTCTTTTAGATATATACCCCAAATTATTGAAAATTGTTACTCAAAAAAATACATGTACACAGATGTTCAAAATAGCACTATTCACAGAAACTAAAAGGTGGAAATAGGCCAAATGTCTATGAATAGATGAATGGATAAACTAATTGTACTATATACATACAATAGAATATTATTCAGTCATAAAAAGGAATGGATTAGCCAGAGATACCACAGCATGAATGAACACTGAAAGTAATATGCTAAGTGAAGAAATTCAGAAACAAGATATCACTTACGTGATTCAATCTATATAAAATATTCATAACAAGTACAGCTATAGAGTCAGAATGTTGATTGGTGGTTGCCAGGAATCAAGGGAGGGAAAAATTGGGAATAATTGCTTAGTGGATACAGGGTTTACCTTTGGGTCAGTGAAAAATATTTTGGAGCCAGATCGAGGTGGTGGTTGCACAATATTGTGAATGCACTAAATGACATTGAATTGTTCACTTTAAAATGGCCAGTTTTATGCTTTGTAAGTTTCATCTCAATAAAAAAAAGTTAAAAAATGCAAAGACAGAGTTTAAAATAGTGATATATATGTATGTGTGTATACATGAGTATATACATTTATACACATATGTGTACATGTATATAAATAAAGAACACTAAAAAGTTTTGAAGAAGAACCAATTAAGGGGACCTTTCCTACCTTATATTAACACATTTTAAAGCAATATTAATACAATATAGTATTCATGAAGATTGAGAAAAATAGAATAAAAAACTGGATAGGGCTTCCACAAAGAGGTTTGTGAATACTCAGAACACATATATGAGATGAAGTGTTGTTAAAAGTCTGCAGGGAAAACATGGTCTGTTCTATTAATAGAAGTTTATGAATAATATAGAGGCAAGTGGTTATCGATATAAAAATTTGTATTAAGTATTTCCTTCATGTGACACTGAGTAAGATTTACAGATAGATTGAAGATGTAAATGTGGAGAGCATATTGAAATAGTTGTAAAGTTGATACATCCTGGGCTAGGGAATAGTTTTTAATAATCAGCAATCAATATCATATAAAAGTTTTTGAACATTATGCCTTAAAATTATAAATCATTATATCAATAACAAGAAAATGAACAAAAAGTACATGAGCAAATACAAAAAAGAGATTTGAATAACTTATGGATAAAAGAAGAAATATCTATGACTAGAAATTATAAGAACATGATGGAAAATGAAAGTAATTTTTAATAAAACTTGTAGTATTTAGCTAAAGTTACCTAGAAGGTAACTTTTATGTTCAAAATCAGATACTAGAAATGAAGAAACACCAAAGGGGTAGAAATAGACAATAAAGTATACACAAAAAATGTAGAAGGGTGGAAGTAATACATATAAAAATAGAAATTAATAAAATAAAAAACAGAAAGAATAAAGAGGTTCAGCAAAACCAAAAGCTTGTTCTTTGAAAATACTACACTGAGAAGGGAGACATTGGCCATAAGCAGCACAAGAATATTTGAGAAATTCTTCCACATGAAAAACTGAGTCTAGCACGAAAAGACACCTCTGTACCAGAAGGGGTTTAATGAGGAAAGTGGTATGATCTATATATAAGGTTATCACTTTGGTTGATGTTCGTAAACTAGGGGAGATAGGAAGACCAATAAGGAGATAAATAATGGCTACCTTTATTTACAGTGATGACAAAAACAATCAACAGGAATTGGTGATATGTGGATTGTGAGTAAGGATTAAGGAATATCTTCCAGGTTTCATGATTGAACAATGGGTGTCATTTTTGTAAATGGAGGGATAAGGGGGAAGAATGGTGTAAGGTCTTTAATAAGAAGTTCTGATCCACATCTTAACTTTGTGATGCTAATGGTGATGACAAGCAGAGTGGAAAGAAAGAGTCCCGGTCCTTGTAGCAGAATAGCACTATCTAATTGATGGTGTGAGCTTGTGCAAAAAAGAGTCTTTTGAATAAAGATCTTTTTCTGGGTATCAAGAAATGTGGGCATCTTGAGGTTAATGATGTACTTTTGGAGTTAATGTACAAGGGCCACACCCTAGAGATAAAGAAGCAGATGGCAAGGAGAAAATGTAGATCCTCACAACTTTCTGGGTCTCTGCCCTTTATTGCCCTGCTCCAGTCATCTATCCTGCTTTTGTAACTATTTTTAAGGTCTTCATTACCCTTAGCTGAACCTAATTCTAAGCGATAGAGAATCTTTGTGCTATTATTGAAAACTTACTTGAAACCTCTAACTTAATGAGAAATGAATCAAATTCAAGAATTCAAAAATAGGAGAGTGATGTTCACAAGACTTAAACATAGATTTCTATCCAATTTGAACAAGAATTCAGGAATTTTGTAGGATATTACATTGTCACATAGAGTCTATAAATTAGAGTGAAATATGACCTTGAAAAAATTTTCCCTGCAGTTCCCTTTCTATTTTAACTCATAATAGTGCAAGGAAATGTATTTCTTGAGGCACAGTTTTCTCCTAACCGTTCAGATTGAAAATCTTGTCATGGATTTTCTTTTTTTTTTTCTGTTATATGACTTGTTATATGGTCTAAAGTATCTGTTTCCATACAGAAGACATGCACATGGAATACAAAAAGTCCCTTTCCCCAACTGAATTAGTCAAAGTTCTCCACAGAATCAAAATCAATAGGATATAGATAGATAGATAGATAGATAGATAGATATAAGTAGGGATTTATTATGGGAATTGGCTCACATGGTTATGAGGCTGAGGAGTCCCATAATTTGCCATCTACAAACCGAAGTACTAGGAAAGTCAATGATGGACTGAGAATTGGGAGAGCAATAGTGGACCTCCTTGTCTGAGTCTGGAAGCCATTGGTGAGGGTGATCTTCTTTACTTGGTTTACCAATTCAAATGCCAATCTCTTCCAGAAACACCCTCACAAACACACCCAGAAAAAAAGTTTAATCAGCTGCCTGGGTATCTCTTAGCCCAGTCAGGTTGACACATAAATTTAACCATCACAGCGACCAAAGATTTGCATGGCCATTGTTGTGGTATCTGGAAGGAAAAACTTTTCTTCTACTGTTTTAGATGAGTAATTGGAGGCCCGCAAATTAAACTGACAAAAGACAGATTAACAGGAGAAAAAAGTCTTATTCATAAGTATATGGAATCCCATAAAAGATGTAGCTAGCTCTCTAAATGGCTCATGTTAGAGGCTTCTGTACCTAACTAACTTGGTAGGGAAAAGGCTTCTGGGGGAAGAACAAATAGATTTCTTTAATAAAGACACAAGAGTTTTTAGAACAAACAAGAAATGAGAAAATTGTGGTAATGTTTTTTATGAAGGTATCAGTGGTTTTCCCATATCCTTCATGGCCATGAAACTCCCCCAGAGAGAGGATTTATGGGAGGTTTATTCTGCTCATCTTCCTGGGGGTAGACCTGCCACAAAGAGGAAATTTATGGCAGTCTCATTTCCTAGGAGGTGCCTTTTTTAGTCGAATAAGGGAAACTATAGGAAGGCTTCTCTGGGCATCTTTTGAATTTCAAATGTCTTCAGCTTAAAATAATCTTCACAACTCTGAGGTCCTGAGTGGGTCCCCATGTTGTCAAGCAACTTGACTAACAAAGTTTAGCATAATTTAAAATATCACTTCAGAAAAAGACAGCTTACATACATTTTTATGATGAGGGGCCAGCGATTGACCCCTCAAATTCCACCTCCACTTCTCTCCTTGAAGCTACCACGTCCTCTAGGAACAGACTAATCAGGTTGAGAGGAGTCACTTGGTTGCTATCTTGTTTATGCAAATAGAAGAATTTAAATTATTCCAACATCCTTCATCTATTGAAATATTCCTTAGTTTTAAAAAGGAGCACCATGCATAATTGAAATCATTTACATGAGTTTTCCAACCCTTATTCCTGATAATAAAAATTTTGGATGACTTTTGAGGTGGACTTGATAAAGATTTGCTATCAGAAAAGGGTCCGAGGGTTCGTAAAGGGGAACATTTTATGTTATCATTTTCACAAAGTGGAGTTTGTTTCTGAAGTAATCAGCATGTTACCTAACAGCTTAGCCTCATGTGGAAACCTTGCTTCAGTTTTTGAGGCCAACTTTTCTAGGCTGGCCTACTTTGGGTCAGGAATGCCAATATACAGTTGGAGTTTCATGTTTTGTCCTCCCACATGGTCTCATTGCCCATACCCATGCATCTAAATTGACTGACTGAACATATTCCACTTCTACTAATTAACACCAGTGTTTCCCCCTCCAACATAACAAATTCTCCTTTTGATCAATACTGCCACTGCAACAGTGACTTCATTTTCCTTGGTGTGTCTCTATAGGCAGGTGGAAACAATATGTGCTCTACTTAAACCAAATGAGGTCTGAGATTAAGGTACTATTTAGTTGATGAGGAGGGCCAGAAAAGACTCACTTGACATGTGCAGGCAATTATTAGACAAACTGAAAAGAAACAACAAAGTTTGTACCCAAATTGGTGATTGATATAAGCAGTTACTAAGCTATCCTATTTACTTTATTCTATTTGGTTTTTCTAAGAATTTCTATGTTAAATACACTTAGAAATGACTGTACATACGTTCTCAGGTATGTAAATTATTCATAGCAAAGGGCTAAATACATCCAAATATAAATGCTTATTGTGTTTATCTCTGAGGTAAATTTTAACTGAGTAGTTAACTTAATTGCATCTTAATTTCTCTATTTTTCAAATCTTGTACAATAACATATACCTTTGACAGAAAACAGAGCCATCATCATATAAAATTATTTATCTCTTGGATTATACTTAAAGCACGAACAAGAGGATGCTTAGACTGAATACTTTTGCCAGATAAGATTATGAGTTATTCTTCCCTCCAGTCTCTATATTCTTTGTACATTCTAAAATTTCTACACGGTTTCTTTTACAATAAAAAATAAAATTTATTATAAAATAAAAGATAGCAGCCTTGATGTCACTCCATACATATTATCCAAGTTTCTCTGGGATGTAGCAGCAGTAGAACACTATGATGAGGCTCAGAGGCCAGGAGATAGAAGTGTGGAGGAGGAAAGAAAAACCTTTTTCCTCTACTTTCCTAGGTTCTCTGGCTAAGGCCTCATAAGTAAGCCTGACAGAAGAGAGATTACAAGACAGAAACAGAGTTTGTTAACACGTGTGGCACACATGCACACGAGAGAACTCAGTAATGAGTAACTCAGAGGGGTGGTTAGAACTCGGGCTTCTATAGCATATGAACAAAGGACAATAAATTGTGGAACAGTGACAGGCAAAGGAAAAGAGGTTTAGGCTTTTTATGGTGGCAAACTATGGGAAGATAAATTTACGGGGAAAACTAATTGATGATAAGGGTTGTTCTAGTAGATTTCTGCAGCTCTACCCCTGTGGTGGTGTTCTCCTTTCCCAGGAGAGGGGGTTATGGCAATCCTCATTTCTCAAAGTTTCTTCTTTTTGTCAAATGAAGGAAGCTCCAGGAAGCCTTCTTTCTGTGTCTGTTGATTTTCATTTGTCTCCGGCTTGAAATAATCCTTATGACAAAGAGGCATATTTTATGGTGGCATAATCTGATCCCCTACAGAAGAATCCTTCAGAATTTATATTCTTCAGTCCTATTTTGACATCTTCGTGGAATTTCATTGCACTTACTGCCCAGAAATCAAAGATTCTCTGTCTTTATTTAGTAATAATTCCTTGCCTTGCTTCTCTTGTTCTGACATAAAATTTCCTGTAACCTCTTTAAATGGGTTAAGATGACATATAAAAAAAATGACTTATTGGAAGTTTTTTCAGGGAATATTAAGTATTTTGACAGACTTCATTAAATGCCAAAAGGGTTACAATATCTCCTAAACATTTCCTGGGTTGATGCCTTTGTATTTCCCTCTCTAGCAAGAAAGATACAATGTCTCAAGATTTAGATAAGTACATGCCCTCCACCATCAAGAAAAGACAACTCACCAAAAACTTGATACTTTTAAACAGGATTATCTTCCAAGTATTTCAGCTGTCAATAATCTTTCTTTATAATCCTGAATGGCAATGATTTAATAACTTCCCAAGGAAAGTAAATTTTATCTTCCTCCTTCCACTGAATATGTAATAGATTAATGCGAGAGAAAATCTTTACAATGAAACAAGTTGAATCTTTGTTTGCACAGCAATCCCTTTGAAATATAATCCTCATGAAGAATAAGGCCCCTGTCTCCCAGTGTCTGAGGGAAGATGGAGGCCTAAATTCCACAGTTCCGTTTTAGCAACATGGATGATCTAATCACAATGACCAACCTCCCTCATTTAACATCCTCAGTCTCTTCCTTTAGCATACTCCAATATTTAAAAGTTTTGACCCATTGTTTCCTTAGTAATCAAATTTATAGATGAAATCAAGGAAGGCTGTCAGACTTCTGGGATCCTATGAGACAGATCAATAGAGCTATCCAGCTGTGAGTGTGTGAACATTTGTTATCCTTCATAAAAAAGAAAGAATAATCCCCAAAGTGGTTGAGAGGTCAACAGGGCTGCCATTGCCACCCCAGGCCTAGAGGGCATAAGCCCAGGGGTATGGAACTGTCTCCTGTTGGATTCCAGAGGATCAGGGCTGTAGGCTTGGTGGGCTCAGAAGGCAAGACCACCCTATTGGGTCAGGAGAACAGAGCATGAAGCCAAAGAGGATTATTCTTGAGCCTTAAAATGTAATGGAACTTGCCCTGCTGAGTTTCAGACTTGTTTTGGACCTATGACCTCTTTCTTCTTTTCGATTTCTCCCTTTTGAAAAAGGAGTGCCTATCCCAAGCCTCCTCCAACATTGCATGTTAAAATTAGGTAAGTTGTTGTCTGGTTTCCCAGGTTCACAGCTGGAGAGGAATTTTGCCTGAAGATGAATCATAGCTCTACTCTCACCCACAACTGACTTAGATGATGTTTACACGAGACTTAGAGTTGATGTTGGAATGAGTTAAGAGTTTTAGAGCTATTGGGATAGAGTGAATGTATTTTGCATGTGAGAGGACATGAATTTTTGGGAGGGACAGAGCATTGAGTGGTATGAGCTGATTTATGCCCACCACAAAATACATATATCTAAGTCCTAACCCCAACACTTCAGGGGCTGGCTCTGTGGTGTTGTGATTAAGTTTGCACTCTCTGCTTCAGTGGCCTGAGGTTCAGAGGTTCGGATCCTGTGCATGGACCTAATACTATTCATCAAGCCATGCTGTGGTGGCATACCACATAAAATAGAGGGATATTGGCACAGATATTAACTCAGGGACAATCTTCCTCAAGCAAAAAGAGGAAGATTGGCAACAGATGTTAGCTCAGGGCCAATCTTCCTCAAAAAAACAAAGAGAGAGAGAGAGAATGTGACTGTATTTGAAGACAGTGTCTTTAAAGAGGAAGTTAAGTTAAAATGAGGTTATTAGGGTGGAGTCTAATCCAATATGGCTGGAGTCCTTATAAGAAGAGACTAGGATACAGACAGAAGATCACATAAAGACACAGGAGGACGACTACCATCTACAGCTGAGAAAAGAGGTCTCAGCAGAAACCAATCCTGCCAACACTTAATCTCAGACTTGTAGCCTCCAGAACCACAAGAAATAAATTTCTGTTGTCTAAGCCAACCAGTCTGTGGTCTTCGTTATGGTAACCCTAACAAACTGCTACAATATTTAAGAAATTCTGATACTTCATAAAATGTCATGTTTTAAATAGAGTAAATATAGTAAAACACATTTAAACTGCCATGGGAACAAAAATAGCATTTTAGAAGCCTAGACATTAATGCAAGTTCAGAAAAAACATTCCTGAATTATCCAAATGAACAATGAAAGATGAAAAGTTTTATTACATTAGGAAGAGTATATTTTCTTGAGAATCATATATTTCACTTTTATAGTAACTGTTAATTTAATAAAAACACTTGCTTAACATGTTTCTTACATACCATGATGTTGGCTCTGAGGAATTGGCCAAATTTTTACTGACAAAGAGAATCTCTTATACTTTAAGATGACATCACTGCTTAGTTGGTGAATGCTGATGACATTAGAGATGTAATACTAGTAATAATTGCTTAGTGCCACAATCAGACGAAAACATCTTCTCCACAGATACCTTCAGAAAAAGCATTGTATGACTAGAAGTCTATTATTCCATGTGAGGGAACAAACTTCAGCAAAAGCAGATTCCTGGCTTGTCACACTGAGCATTTGTTGATAAGAGGAACTTAGAATGTTTTTGGAAAGAATAGACACTCATAGAGAACTTGATAACTCTATCTAAAATTCCACGAGCAATATCAGTCATAAGTATAACAAAAACTGAAAGACATGGGGCACTTTGCCTGGAGCTCCTGGAGTAGGTTTAATGGAGGAGGAAGACCAGTTGATAGAGCTCATGGCTGGCCTTCAACTGCGGGAAGTGAGAAAGGAAGAAACACATGAATTACAGAGGGAAGGAAAGGCAATGCTGATTTGAATGTTTGATGATTTATGTTATCCTTGCAATGACCACTGATATGGTGAAATAGAAATAGCCTTTTTATATTTTATTATTAGCATTAATACTTTTCCATCAAAAATTTGAAAAGACCTGTGTGAAAAGGGAGTGTAAATGTACACCCTTGCAAGAAGAAAACCTAAAAGAATAAGATTTCAATAGAACTGATTGTTGAAGTATGATTCTCCGTAGAAGGCCAAAAGAAAAAAAAAGAAACAAGTACAGAGAGAAAGAAAAAGTTGTACCATATTCTTATCCCCTGAGGAGAGCAATCCTTGATATGCACGAATAATTAGATAGCAACATGGACCCCAGTCCTTGAAAACTGGCAAGTGAAGGAAGATCTGATATGAAAAGTACACCACCAGAACAGGGGCTCTTGTGCAAATCACTGACGGCATATGAAAATACTGGAAAACGGATTGCTCTGGGAAATTCTATTATATTTATAAAAACAAAAACAAAAACAACAGCCTCTGACTTCTCATCAGGTCAAACTGAAACCTCTGGTGAGCTGAGGGTAGGAAGGAGCACTGTGTGTGCACACTTTGCTATGCACATATTTGAGAGAGTGAGTGTGGGTGTCTTTGTAACTGTTTATAACGTTTTATCATTCACATGTTTGTTACAATGGTTTAACTGACTAAAATTTCTACCAAAAGACATCAATGCAAAAATACATCCGTTACTTAATTTGTTACAAATGTATCTATTCTAAAGTTTCCTTCTGTTGCCATATAGCTGGGCTGCAGCAAAGAATAACTTGAAGGTTCATAGCAAGGGCTCTGGAGTCAGAAAACCCTGGCTGGGATTCCAGCTCTGCGAGTCCTCAGAGTGATATTGGACAAGTTACTTAGTATCTCAGAGCTTGTTTCTTTATCTCTAGAATGGAGCTAATATTACCTCTTTAATAGAACTAGTATGATAAATGGCACAGTGCATTCAAAACCCCCACTGTAGCTGGTATTAGTAAATGATTAATAAAGTATGGCCATTAATACAGCTTTAATCTGCTTTTAGTTGAAATATTGATTGCTTTGTCAAAATGCATACTGTAACAACTTCTGTTTTACCTTATTCCATAAAATTCAATAGGAAATGAGGAGATTTTATTTTAAGGACAGCAATGATAATCTGGTTTTCTCTGCAAAATCCATTATATTTAAAATGTAAATGGTTCTTGAAAAAAATTTTCTTACTCCATGAAGAGAGATCTCAAAAATCAATTTTACTCACAGTTTAAAGCAGCCTTTGTTACTGTGTCAACAAACAAAATATACCAATACATGACTTAATAATGTTCTTCAATTTTTACTACCCAATACATGTCAAAGCTCATGAGTTCATCTTTATATTCATGGATATGTTCATACAGATGGATAGATATATACATATTTTGATTTTAGAACATCACATTTTATCAATTTTAGAAATAAATCAACATATCTGAAAGAAAATGTTTAGGATCAGTCACTTTAAATGTTCAATAAGTAAAAAATAGATGAAAACCTGTTAAATTATAGGTTCTGACCATAGTACTACAATTACTGCTTAACTTTCTTCTAGAGACTGTATTTTAAAGACACTTCCCGCCAGTGTGAATTCCCCCTGCATTTGCACAAACACTTCTACACTGACTTTGTGTTAATCTAAAAAAGCGAGTATTTTGTTTTCTGTTCTTTTGAAGTATAGATTATTTGATTATATATGAACAGTTTGAGGAATAATGTGAAAGAAACTGAAAGTTTTAGGGCACTTTCTTAGAATATATATATTAAATTTGGACAACATCCTTAAGAATATGTATGACCTTTGATATTCTCTTGTTGTTGAATAATAGTATATTGCCGTTTTATACTCTGCACAGATAGATCACAATGCCAGATCATTATTATTTGTATTTTAAGTTATATTTTCCAGATAAATTTAGAGAAAAATATTATCTGTGTAACCTTTTGCATGTTAAGTATTATAAAACTTAAGCAATGGTATTTTATGGATGTTTAGGGATGAAAATTTAAAAAACTGTAAACTAAGTATTAAATCCAACAAGGAATTTTTTGTGAGGAAGATTTGCCTTGAGCTAACATCTGTGCCAATCTTCTTCTATTTTCTGTGTGGGATGCCTCCACAGCGTGGCTGATGAGTGGTGTATGTTCGTGCCTGGGATCTGAACCTGCAAACCTGGGCTGCTGAAGTGGAGAATGCTGAACTTAACCACTCTGCCATGGGGCCAGCCCCTCAGCATTTTTAAAAAGGTTTATAAAAATCCCCAGTTTTTAAACTCATTCTTCCAGCTGTGTCCTGCATTTGACCCATTCTACTTATTCAGTAGGGCACACAGATGCTTAGGCCTTGACCACACCCATTATGTATTTCTTCAATTTTCTTAGCTAACTCGTTAGCAAGTTTTAACCCCTTAGAATGTCAATATAACCACGTTTTTGCTGGAAATCTTAAACACTTGGCTTCCTTATCTTTGTCTTACTCTCCTAGTACAAATTTACATCCCAGTATTGGCCATCCATCGCACTTTTTTGCTGTTATAATTTTGCAGCTATGAGCAAAGAGAAGTCCACAACTAAGGTGATCAGAGACCCTAAGATGCTCAGAAATCCATTAATCTTCTGTGTTATTGTCCTCTCCCATCCTCACACTCATGATGAGAAGTATTCCACGCTCTCTTGACTTCTCTAATACCAACCCATGGTTCCCCACCAGATGTCATTGGTAGGAAGAAGAGACATTATCCAGATCTCAGGTTTGCAATTGTACATCACTGCTGAACATCCGTGTCTTGTTATGTCCACTGTTTCTTCTTTCAAGTCCCAGAACAAGTAATCTTCTATGAAGCATTTTCTACTCTTCTCAAATAGATGTTAATACTTCAACTTTTTGTCACTTTTCAGTTTTGTACATATCATATGGTAGTTACCAAAATCCATTACAAGCATTTCTTACATCTCTCCCTCTTCTACAATCTGTTCATTCTGAGAGAACAAAACTTTCTTAATCATCTTTATTTCTTCACTACTTAAGCACAGATCACTTAACGTTTCTGGAGGACTATAGCAGTCACAATTTGTTATATGTTTATCCAAAACAAGGTTAGGTATTAAGTTTTACTTTGATTAAGTCCAGTTGAATATTTAACTTGGTAGAACATATGTAATCTTTTTCTTTGAGATCAGAAGTTGCACAGAGATTCTTGATCCTTCCATTTAGCAGTACACCCTGGACAAATGTAGTATCAGAAAATAGTTTGAAATCCAAATAAAGTCACATATGGATTTGGAGACCTATTGAGTCCTTTTGTAATCCTTTTGAGGAGAAATTTTCAGCTGATTCACTTCCTAGTTAGTGTTCTTTTGTACCCCCAAGGTAGGTGAAGTAAACACTTGCAGATCCCTACAGCACTGAGGTCAGTACAGAACTCTACTCAAGGCCCAACTCCACTACTTAAATTGGACTTTGGGCAAATTACTGAACTTCCAGTAAGATGTTTTGTCATATGTAAGATGAAAAAAATAGTATCAAATTCATAGCAGTACTATGAGAATTAAATCTAAGTTGGAGAAAGATATATACCTGGGCTAATGATAAAACCTTGAAAGTGAAAACGGTATGGCCTGTTTAACCTTTATTAAATGGCTAGTTTTCTAGTTTCTGAAGAGAAACTGTTGAAATTAATTTCAATAATATATTTTATTACCACAAACATCCAAAATATTATCATATCAACATGTAAATAATATGAAAAATTGTTAATGAGATATTTTACATTCTTTTTCTGTGTACTTTCTTCAAACTATAATGTGTTCTCGACACACATCTTTATTTATAGTCCTGTCATTTCAAATGTTCACAAGCCACATGCGGCCAGTTTCTAGTGGGTTGGAGAGTATAGCTTTAGAGAGTGAGCCCAGGGAATCATTAGGCTTACCTCATCTAAGATAAAGGGCAGGAGAAAAATAGGATGATTTCTGCTCTGTGCCAAATATCATGCAAAAGTGTGCATATAATAGCAAGTTCGAGGAAGTGCCCCTCTTTGCTAACTCCCATTCCACTCTGCTGGCTTTCACAAGCTCTTTCTCATGCTACTAATCCTCTCTCTTCAATGACACCTTTGGACTCACCCTTAAGTACTGTGTTTTTTGGTTTTTTTCCCAGGTACCTGATTTGTTCCTTTCTCGGAGTTATTATACTCCACTGAAACTCCATTTTGACAATGAATTCCTCCTTTCATTCTTCAGCAAATTGACCTAAAGCTTTTGATATACTCTGGTCTTGGCTCTATATATTTGCCTGATTTTAGTCAACAACCATGGGAGACTCTACGTTTCAAAATGGACAGAATTCCAACAGCTGAGCTTTTCCTTGGATGTTCACATCTTCCTCCACTGGGGATCAGGCAACATGTTCCAGTAATCTTGACTGCGCTAGGAACAAGAAAGGAAGTACAATTAAAGAAAAAGCCATGCAGCTAAAAATCTTGATAGAGATAGTAATGATAATCACAGTCATATATATAATATCCAGTACGCGTTGGGTGCTTACCATGTCACAGGCACTTTGCTAACCTGTGTATCATCTTATTTTATTTTATGCCTATTGTAACCATTTGAAGTAATGTTTGACTTTCTACTTCTCCTTGGGTCAACTTTGTGTATTTTTCCTCAGAACTGGCGTATAATATGATGGAAACTATCTACTTTCCATTCTTTTCTTCTAGCATTGTTTTAAAAGCTCTTAGAATTAAAGCTGTCCTCTGTGAAAATATCTTCTGAATGATGATAAGGAGAGCTACGTAGAGGCCAGAACTTTACCCTGATATCACATCTACTCACATTCTTAAAACGTACTGAATACCATCTGTGCCATGTCTGATTGCCATACTGCTAGCTGATTTGAGTTCCCTCACTGTGAGCTCCCTCAGTGAGTCAGCACCTGCCTGGAGCACAGCAGTGTCCCTAATGCCATGACCATGGTCCCTTTGGCTAAACAACTCACTTCCTTGAGTCATGGCATTGACCCTTTCCTTAACCAACCCTTCTAAGTCCTCTCTCTCACCAAGTTTATTGTTATAAAATAAAGTTAAAAATAAAGGGGAAACCAAAAAGAACATGTGAAAGCTGTGCCTAACGTTGTAAAATAGAGCTAAACTGTGTCTTGATTGTAAGAGAGAAATCAATTTAGAAAGTATTGACTTGGAAGAACTTAATTGCTCATAAAATTAATTTATGGTTGACTTTATTTGATGTTTGGAAACAGGAATACAAATGAACTTTGCTGTGTATGAATTTTCATGCCTAGCCAAATAAGGTAACTGACAAGAATAGAAAATTGAAACAGATGAGAAGGTAATAGTTGTTTACTCTCCCCTGGAAACATCCCATATTAGGTGATAAGCGTGGACAGTTATAAAATATTTCAACAATATGAGTTGTAGACAAGTTTAGAGTTTTAGAAAAACCATTTAAATGGAATCTTGTTATAAAACTTCTCAGTGACTAAAACATCTTAAGATCTGCATAGATATAGTGAAGTTTATAAACAAAATTAAAGGAAACAGTATCTTCTGAAGAAGTTATAGGATAATTCGAAATTTGTTAAGGCCCCAAGAGCCATCAAAAAAGAATCGTCCTGGGGCTGGCCCCGTGGCCGAGTGGTTAAGTTCGCGCGCTCCGCTGCAGGCGTCCCAGTGTTTCGTTGGTTCGAATCCTGGGTGCAGACATGGCACTGCTCATCAAACCACGCTGAGGCAGCGTCCCACATGCCACAACTAGAAGGACCCACAACGAAGAATATATAGCTATGTACTGGGGAGCTTCGGGGAGAGAAAGGAAAAAATAAAATCTTAAAAAAAAAAAAAGAATCCTCCTGCTGAGATAGCAGAATTTTATTATAAATTATCGCATAAGCAGAGAAGCAAAGTCACAGCAACAAAGAGTGTAGAATGAGTATGTGCATATACCCACCTTTGGCAAAGGCAACAAAGGATGTGCGTGGAAATACTGACAAGCCTATAGAACCAGAAAGGAAATAGAAGTGCCTTGTATCATTTATATGATACTACTTATTATTTACATTTTTATAATTTGCATAGTAAAAAGTAAATGAAACATTGATTTAATTATCTTGAAAGCTTAGTCAAATGTATATTTATATTACTAGAAAAGTGAATAATTACATTTCAATGCAGAAGTATCAGTAACTGGTTGTTATTAATATTATCTTTGCCTATAGTTGATATCTATTTGACTGATTGGTGTGATTCTTGTGGTATTTTCACTTTATACAGGATTAAGATGATTTTTCCAAGCTTAACTCAACCCCACAATATGATTGGGTGTCTTTTCCTCATGATTCCCTAAACATGGAGGGCCTTTATGGTCCAGTGTCCTGAAGATTTTTGAAGATGTCCGTCAAATGGCAGGTAAAGTTCCCAGCATAGGGCATTCCTCCCTCCTATGGGTAACTGAAATGTAATCGGCAAGTGTTCTGGGGGCAGATGGTGTGAAGTTCAGAGCTGCGTCATGACTGTCTGGTCGGCAGCCACATTGCTCTCATGAGGCTCCCAGGTATTCCTATGGCATCTTGGCCACGTTGCTGTAGGTGGAATGCTTACCCTGTACCTCTTTGTGACAGAATACCTCTCAGGACATGACCGGATGATGCCAGCCTGCAGCCCTTATTCCTTATCCTCTATGGGCAAAATTCTCATGCTTTTTTTTACTACAAGAACTTGATGTCCCTTTAAGAAGGCTTTCCCTCTCTTTAGATGGAAACTCAGCCACTCAGTTACACATAACTAGTCTTTGCATTACTAAAATATAGGGGAAGTTTGAGATTCAGGAAAAAAAATCCTGTGTTATAATATAATACAAACAAATACACAGTTAAGCAACACATGCACACAGACACACAATTGAAGTCACACAAAAAAGAGATTAAAAAATACAACAGAGAAATAACATTCAGCTCCCACCACGTGGAAGGCCTTCTCTAGACGTTCCTACGGACACTGGAAGATTGAGTCCTCACAATGGTCCTGTGTTCCAAGCATTAGCTCTTCTGTTTTACAAAATGAGGAAAATAGGACTTTGGAAGTTAACACACCTGACGTGAGCAGCAGAGTCAGGCTTTGAAGATGTGCCTGACTGCTCAGAACGTGATGAGTGTGTGTGTGTGTCTGTGTTTCTTGTATATCACACTGCCTCCGGGAACTGGACTTTAGGAAGTAACACAGATTCTTGTATCTATACGCTTTAATACCCCCTTATCCTTTGAAGTTCTCTGTTCAGGGTAGAGACTTTCCTGAATAAGTGAAACACATCATCTTATATGTGTAAATCACAGTAAATACATGATACATGCAGTGTGTGTTTGTGTGTGTACATTTATGTCTATCATAGATAAATCAATACAGGAAGTGAGGATAGAAGGAAAATTGGTGTTTACTTACATTATTTTAGCAAAGAATGACTGTCAATTCAAATTCTGCCTATTGTGTATGTCCAGAATGCCTGGTATTTTTTATTGTTAAAGTCTTTATACTTATATTTCGTTCAAAATCCGTATAATATTTAAAGTGACATTCATCCTTAAGACAGAAGTCTTCCAAAATAATGAAACAAGGCATCATTTTAAGCATAGTATTTGTAATTTACTATTAGTCATCTTAGTAATGCTCAGAAACTAGAAAGATAGAATTTAAAAACCTATCATACAGACTTCCAAGTGAACCAAGGTGATTTGAGGTACAGTAAATATTTAATATAATAAAAATAAGATAGTCAAGAATAAAACAGCAATAGTTAAGAAGCAAAGGGGAGACCATGGAATAATTATATTTAAAACCAAGATTAAGGACAGATTCTATAATTAAGAGAAATCATATCTCAATTCCTTAGTGAGTAAGACAAAAAGAGAAATATTCTGTTTACACAGTATTGAGAGATTGATTAAAGGCCAAATTTCCCAAGCTAATGGCTCTTCATAAAACCAGGGAAAAAAATTCTTGTCATGTGTCTCTTTCAGTTGAGTACATTGCAAGATATAAATTATTATATCTTACTTGGAAATGTTATTTGAAAATCAAAAATATACAAATGTGATTATTTCGTATATCTAAGGAAATATTAACACTGTAATCTATCATCCATACTAGAAAACTTCACGTAAATATTTAACATTAAGGACATGTTGTCAAATCTTTACTTTGAACAAATTCTCCAGTACTCCTGTTGCATGTGTCAACGTCATGGTTATGGGACCCTGTGCGGGCAGCATAGGATCAGGTGGAATTGTATACATGGAGATGAGATGCCAAAATGCTCTGGATTTGTTCTGAGGAACAAAGATTAATTTCAATGAAAATCAAAATCACAATGAGATATCACCTCACACCTGCTAAGATGACTATTACCAAAAAGATAAAAGAAAGTTTTGGCAAGGATTTGGAGAAAAGGGAACCATGTGCAGCACTGTTGGGAATGTAAATTGGTACTGCCACAGTATGGAGGCTCCTCAAAAAGTTAAAAATAGAACTACTGTAAGATCTATCAATCCATTTTGCGACTATATACCCATTGGAAATAAAATCAGTATCTCTAAGAGATATCTGCTCTCTCACATTCATTGTAGAATTATTCCAAATAGCTAAGATGTGGAAACAAGCTAAAAGTCAATTGATGGATGAATGGATAAAGAAATTGCAGTATATATATGTATATGAACATATATATATATGAACATTATTTAGCCTTACAAAAGGAGATCCTGCCATCTGCAACAACATGGAGACCCTGGAGGACTTTATGGTAATTTAAATAAGCCAGATACAGAAAGAAATATATGACATATCTCACTTATGTGTGGAATCTAAAATAGTTAAATACACATGATAGGATTAGAATGATGGTTACCAGGGGCAAGGAGGTGGGGGAACAGGGAAGATGCTGGTCAAAGGGTACAAAGTTGCAGTTAGTAAGGATGAATATGTCTAGAGATCTAATGTACAGCATTACTTGATGACATTGGAAATTTCCTAAGACAGTAGACTTCAGGTGTTCTCATCATACACAAAAAATGCAAGGAGATACGTTACTTAGCGTGACTGTAGCAATCATTTCACTATATTTAAGTTTTAATAACATCATGTTGTGCATCTTAAATATCTACAATTTTTATTTAAAAAATATATTAATTGCAAAATTCAGCATTCCATGCAAGGGCATGATAGAACTACACTCAGACTAAACTTTTATTTTTTTAATTATCTGAAAACTATAGTATTCTTTCATTTTTGGGGAAAATGTAATAATCTAGTTTGAAACTATTTTAATTCCTGAAGTATTTAGATAGACAAGATTGAATGGGCCAAAATTAAATTAGTTTTTCCAATAACTAGTTGAACAAATTATTTATTTCTCTAGTTTATCATAGATATGCTTAGTAAATATCCCACATTCCCTAGACTGGGTTTAAATTCCAACCTGCTCCTGACCACTCTGTGGCTGTGGCAGGTGAGTCAACCTCTCTAAACTCCAGACATTTCCTCTGTAAAATAGGGGAAAAAAAACACATTCAAAAGACTTGAAATGTATGTGGCGTATATAACCAGTAGGAGCTTGTTAACTCTTGGATTTGTCCACATAGCTAACACTTCAATAAGAAAACCTGTTCATCAGCTTTATAACAATTTATGTAACCACTTCCTCAGAAAGCAATTTATGATTTGTTTTTAGTTTTACCAATTTTGTACTTACACCTCACAATTAGTATAATTGTAAATATAGATTTTTAAATATCTCTTTATTTTCTTGAGAAAGGAAAGAAATTGCCTGGGCAAAGGGTATTTAAAAACATTTATTGGAAAAGTGCTTTCTGAAAGAAAACAGTTATGGTAGAGTATTTGACTTTTTACCAAAAATTTCCATGCAATATTAATGTGTTATTTTTTCCTAAGAAGTAGACATGAAATTAAATTCTTTTAATTTACATATATTTGGTAATTAATGAGGTATAATGATTTTAAGCCCTTTCTTTTGCTTTAATTTTTAAATACCACATTAGTAATGTATCTTCATTTAAAATAATCGACAATACACTGTAAATAGAATAAAAATAATGAATGCCCCATTCCTTCACAAATCCGTCCACCCAGAGTTGCTCAGCTTTGTCTGCATGACAGCACAATATTTTTGTTCATTTCAAATTTATGTAACTTGATAAGATATGGTATATTATGCTATATAAGAAAATATTATGAAATAAATAATTACAAAAATTAAGATTATAAAATCCATATTCTACGTTTTTCCATCATTTAAATAACACCAACTAGTTTCATATTCAGTTTATTTTTGCATATTTTTTTTAAGCTTGGCCCTGAACTAATATCTGTTGCCAATCTTTTTTTCCCCTTCTTCTTCTGCTTAAAGCATTTCAGTATGTTGTTGTATATTCCTGGTCTTAAGTCCTTCTGGCTCTGCTATTGGGGACGCCGCCTCAGCATGGCTTAATGATGTGGGCTAGGTCCGAGCCCAAGATCCGAACCAGCAAAACCCTGGGCCACCGAAGTGGAGCATGTGAACTTAACCCCTGGGCCATGGGACCAGCCCTTCAGCTTATTATTTTTAATTGCTGCTTGTATTTACAGAATATTACTGTTCCATAATTTTATTTAATATTATTTTATTTATAGAGATGTAAGTTGTACAGTTGATGGAAACACATTTGAGAGCAAGTAACAGAGTAAGCTACTCATGATGACTTAAAACAACAATATACATTCTCTTTTGTAGGAAATCCAGAAGTGAAGAGTCCCAGGGTTTCTACAGAGACTCTCTTTGCTGTCATGGACTCTAGAAGCAGGTACTCCTAACATTGGTCCCAGGTGGATGAAATATACCCCCAATACTCACTGCACCTGGGAAAAATGTGGGCTCTTCTACTTCTTTTTGCCTTTTGGCAGACTTCAGACTCCTCTCTCTTGGCACTCTTGTAAGGAAATGCTCACCTGGTCACATACCAAGTAAGTTCATTTTGCCAGCTGGCTGTTTGCTCTGTTGGCGACATCAGAAAGAAGTCATTATGAATAGCAAAGTAAGTGTTTTCCCTTATAAGTCTGGTTTCAGGGTGGGGATTGATCGTTTCTGCTGCCTTGCAGGTTGCATAGGTCTAAAGCTGCAGTTCTAGTGAGTACAATTGCTTCAAGGCTATAGAACAATATAACCTTGGCAAGCTAATTGTAAAGTTTCTGCCCTGAGCTCCCTATAACTTTTTTTTCCCTTTTAGAAATAAACTTTAACAGTAATTTACTGCATATGAACTTGTGGGCCAAGAAGAGTAATGAACTGGATCATAATTGATTAACTGAGAATCCAGCTGTCAATTATGCCCCAGAGGGAAGGCAGGAATAAAAGTTAAACCCTATGGATGTGAAACCCAAATATAAGAGGTTGGGCATTTATTGTTCCTTTTTTATTGATGAAATACAGGAGGAAATTGAAAATAACACTTAACTGGACTCTTGAGGCATGAAAGGGCTCTGGATTTTCATGAAGATCTTATTTGCAGAAGGATGCCAGACGGTTCTGTTGATATATCAGGAAGAAGAAATGGTTGCAATTTGTGCTAAATCAACTTACCATATCAACAATATTTCCTCTGGAAATCATACTGACTACTGCTCAGCAACTGAATAACTAATAGGCTATTCTGTATATTTCCCATCCACTTTTCTAGCAACCCAGCTGTTTACTTCCTACAAGTCAGCTGTATTTATTCTTAAAACTGCTATGTCATTTGCACTTTTTATGATAATTATATAATTTAATTAAGCTGCTAAATGATAATGGGAAAATAGTTATGTTTTTTGAAGACTAATTTGAATAATTTAGAAAGACAATAAATGTGACACACCAAAAATATTGTTTAAGTGTGAGCTCCTAAACAATAGCAAATTAGATAAGTAATGTAAAAATTTAGTCAGATTCTTCACTCCAGTTATTTCAAAAGTGTCATTAGGTTCTGGGCAGCTTTTTAAAAACATTTTTTATTAGGAAAAGTATCAAACACTTGTAAAATTAGAGAAATAATAGAATAAACTGCTATTTACTCAGTTTCTTGTTTCAACTGTATTCCTACAAACTTCTTCACTCCCCTAAGATTATTATTATTATTATTTTTTAAAGATTTTATTTTTTCCTTTTTCTCCCCAAACCCCCCCCAGTACATAGTTGTATATTCTTCGTTGTGGGTCCTTCTATTTGTGGCACGTGGGACGCCGCCCCAGCGTGGTTTGATAAGCAGTGCCATGTCCGCACCCAGGACTCGAACCAACAAAACACCGGGCCGCCAGCAGCAGAGCGCACGAACTCAACCACTCGGCCACGGGGCCAGCCCCTACCCTAAGATTATTTTAAGGCAAACATCATATTGTTTTATCAGTATATATTTCAAAATATACATCAAAATATGACAATTGTTAAGCAAGTAAAATATCTCTATCCCATCTAAAATTAACAGGTGCTTAATATCATTATTTTGTGTTCAAGTATTTTATTTTTCCGATATTTGTTTCTAAAGCTTATTTATTTGAATCAAGAACCTATCAAAGTAAGGTCTATATATTGAAATTGGTTGATGTGTCCTTAATCTTTTTGAATACGTATGTTAATCTCCTTTTTCTTTTCAGATTGTTTATTGAAGAACTTGAAATTTTTGATCCTGTAGCGTTTTTCTCAGCCTAGATTTTACTGACTGTATCACTGTGGTGCCATTTCATATGATCCTCTGTCCCTGATATTGCTATAAATTTATATTTAGATCCAGCATCTTAATTAGATTCAGGTTCAGTATTTTCACAGGAATATTTCATACTTTCTATTCTTTACATCTCTAAAGGAGACTGTCAATGACTGGTTGTCTCCCCTTTTTTTGTGTATAATCGGCCATTAATTGACCATCAGTTCAATAGGAGTTGCAAATAGGTTATTCTAATTCTTTCATTCATTCTTCACTTATAAACTGAAATACTCTATATAGGACACATTTCTTCATCAATTATTTGGTTACCCACATCTTATCAAGTATTTTGGTTACTCTTTTATAAAGTTTGAAAAGAAAAATCAAGATCAATCATAAATGTTTCTTTTCCTTTATGTACATAGATAATAAGTTGATTAACAAATATCCTCCAAATAGGAATAATTAGGGGTGTAAATGAGTGTACATGAATGTTTGTGGAGTGTGTGTGTGTTTGTGCATATGTGCATGCACACCTATTTTGGATCACTATAAATTAATATTTAAACAAATCTAATAAGTTTTGATGCATCATTGTTATTTTTACTGATCTCACATGGTTCCAGTTTTAGTCACTGGCAGCGCCCTCAAACTGGCTAATTTTTCCTTTTGACAGCTATTGAAAGTTCCCTTGCCTTCTGTTATCTGACCATCTGGGCCTATTGTGTACATTTTCTCCATCAGACACGGACTTGGATGTTTCCCTACAGAGCCCTAGTGACTTTTAGTGAGGAATGGCATTTAGTGACTGTCCCCTAGATGCTGTGGACACTTTTTGTTGTGTTAGTCCTTGCTTTAAAGATTTTGGTACACAGCTGAAGGTTGATTTTAAAGAAACAAAATAAGAAAGTACGATACCACATTAGAGTTTTTATACTGTTATGAGTTAAACAGATAAAACACCTGTCCTCAAGGAGCTTACCAAAATATGGACTTAAAAATCAATATAAATTGAAATCTGTGATAAGTTCAATGAGAAAAGTAGGCAGGATGCAAATTTGACATTAACACGTTTTCTTTTTGAAATTTTAAGTGTACATTATTTATAGCCAATTCAACAGAATTTCCTAAACTGGAGCTTAAGGTGGTTTCTGAATCCCATAAAAGCGTCTGCAAAATTTACGCTAATACAATTTTTTCCTGGAGAGAGATCTCTTTCATCCTATGCTAGAATACACGACTTGATCATTTAAGAAGCACTTTTCTCTATCCCTTTAGTTTCTCCTTTAATTTCTACCTTATCAGACAATAACTCAAATAATTATATAACATAGTTATATTGGACATAAGCATACTGACTTTAGACATTCTTTCATATATTTCTTGCAGATTTTATTTTGTGTATATTGATATTATGCTGTTTATCACAAAAATACACGTTTACCATTTTCATCTTTTTGATTGTATATATTATGAATAAATGTAACACTTGTCCCATTTAATATATTGAATTCTGTGTTTTTGAAAGAAATGTCATTCACGCATTTAAAAAAGTTACGTTGACCTTGTGTACTTATCTAATACTTAATCTGTAATGTTTCTATTCTATTTTGTTTCAGGCATATTTCTTATAAACAGTGCATATCTGGGTTTGTTTCTATTTGAATTCAATGAAAGATAATTATTTTTTAAAGGAAATAGCACAGAACACAGCAGACACTAGATCTAATATTCTAGTCATAAAAACTTGGGTTGAGATTTGCATTCTATTGCATAATAGTTATTTTGTGGAATAAAATAAAAAACACCTTGTTAGCTATTTATACTTAGGTAAGGCCTGAAATAGAATGTCCACAGATTGACAGATGAGCTTGAGAAAGTTCGGTGGGAAATGCAGAGAATGCATCTGAGTTCACAAGGCAGAGATGTGCCTATTCTCTCAGACAACAGGAGGAAATCATCCCATGATGTACTTCACATGCTCACTTTTTGTTCCTACTAAATTAGGAATAATGTTCCCATCACAGCTAGACTGAAAGAAAGAAAAACAATAGAACAAAGACACAGGGGAAAAAGAGAAATGAAGAGCTCCAAGCATATGCTAAAGTACAATTATAATTTCAAGTAGTTAAACAATTTGGGCTTCATCTAGGTAAATTTCAACTCAAATTTCCCATTAACTGGGTCATTTGACTCAATTAAAATGATTTAAGCACATTTCAGTTTGCATTGTGACTGTTATTTCTCATAATATTAAATATCTCACTGTAAAACAAAAAGAATTTAAAATAGTTAAACAGTAGATGAATGTGGGAGAGATGGGAAGCGGAACTTCCAAAAGTTGTGGATTTCTTGGATCCAAACTCTCACTGGCAGTAAAATGATGCAGAAAAAATTTTAAAATATATCATTTAAGCTTTTGTAAACAGTTTATGCTTAAATATTTGTTATCATGGGGTATTATGCATTTACTTTAAATATTTTACACCATTGGGATAAAAATAAGACCATTTTAATAAGTTTTGTTAACTCATTTCAAAAGGATAGAAAAACTTTCAGCATGGAATAATAAAACATAGAATTTATAACCTAGTCCAGTTTTGAATTAGGAAAGTGCTGTATTTGGGAAGGACCTAGATCTAATGGCAAGTATCCTCAGGGGAAGAGATACACAGAGAAGGGCAGGCAATGTGAAGATGGGGCAGAGGTTGAAGTGATGCACCCACAAGCCAGAGGAAGCCAAGAATTGCCAGGCAGCCACAACAAACTAGAAGAGGCAAGGAACTCTGTCCCCTAGAGCCTCCGGAGGGAGTAAAGCCCTGTTTATACGCTGACTTCAGGCCTCCTTAATTGTTGTTTAGACACCCAGTTTTTGGCAATGTGTTACAACACCCCCCAGAACACTAACACAGCTGTGGTAAGAAATACAATTTTGACTAAGAAGTGACAGACCCTCTTTGACCTAACTGCAATAAAGATCCTCTATGCAAGCTAGGCCTGTCCTTCTCAGGCCTAAATCTCCCAGTTTTAGCAAGAATCCTGTTAAATCAGTTTAGAAAGAACCACCAACCTCAATATCTGCTCACCCTCTATATCTGATCAAATTCCCCACAAGCCATCATCCCCCAGGGAATGTCTGATCATCCTGATTTGCCTTTGGTAAGAATCCTGTCAAGCAGATTTAGCCAGAAAACTCCTTATCTCTCATGTTTCCACCTAGTAATTTTCCATCAACTGACCCCACCCTGCTCATTAGCTATAAATCCCCACTTTTCCTTGTGTTTGGAGTTAAGCCCTGTCTCTCTCCCCCACTGCAAAACCCCATTGCAGTGGCTCCTGGAGTAAAGTCTTCCTCACCATCTTTAACACGAGTCAGAAAAATGTTTTCTTTACCAGAAGATATATGGACTTTCACAGAATAAACCATTGATGATGATAATGATGATGATGATGATGATGAATACTTCTTTGGGGCTCAATGTGTCAGATGCCATTCTTTGTGCTGTTTATGTTTTGACTGTTTTTTCCTACTGCAACCTTTTGATACAGGTACTCCCATCTACCTTCTCCAGGTAGCAAAACAAAGAAAAAGAGATGTTAGGTAGCTTGTACAGGATTGCACAGCTGAAGCAAATTATATTAAGTAAAGGAATGGTCTTATAGTCCAGGGCAAGTAGCATATTCAAACTATTCTTGAAAATTATCTTACTAATGCTAGTAATAACCCTTTGTATGTGATGATAATATTAAGTCTGTTTTATGACTGTTAGAAATGGCCTTTGTGATTCACATTTGTGTTTATGGTGCATTCACTGCAGAATGCAAAACTGAAAAATGCAGTCTTTCAATCTGTGCTCACATTTGAATATCTGTATTGAAACATAAGCAATAATTTATGGCTACATTTTCCAATTTAATGGAAATTTCAACCTTGGGTGGGTGGTTCCAAAATTGTCAAGACATTGCTTATATTAGAGGCTATCTTAAAACAATGTAAATATAAATATGCAACTGAAATATCCTTTTTTTCCTGTTTCTTGAACTTCTTAAAAAATTTTTATTGAGTCAATGATAGGTTACAACCTTTGAAATTTCAGTTTACATTACTGTTTCTCAGTCGTGTTGTAGGTGCACCCCTTCACCCTTTGTGCCCACCGCCTCCCCACCTTTCCCCTGGTAGCCACAAATCTGTTCTCTTTGTTTACATTTTTAAATTCCTCATATGAGTGAAGTCATACAGAGATTGTCCTTCTCTACCTGGCTTATTTCACTTGACATAATTCCCTCAAGGTCCATCCATGTTGTTGCAAATGGGGTGATTTTGTTCTTTTTTATGGCTGAGTAGTATTCCATTGTATATACGTACCACATCTTCTTTATCCAATCATTTGTTGATGGGCACTTAGGTTGCTTCCATGTCTTGGCTATTGTAAATAATGCTTCAATGAACATTGGGGTTCATAGGACATTTGGAATTGCTGACTTCAAGCTTTTTGGGCAGATACCCAGTAGTGGGATATCTGGGTCATATGGTAGTGCTATTTTTAATTTTTTGAGGAATCTCCATACTGTTTTCCATAGTGGCTGCACCAGTTGGCATTACTACCAGCAGTATGTGAGGGTTCCTTTTTCTCCACAACCTCTCCAACATTTGTTACTATTAGTTTTAGATATTTTCGTCATTCTAACGGGTGTAAGGTGATATCTTAGTGTAGTTTTGATTTGCATTTCCCTGATGATCAGTGATGATGAACATCTTTTTGTGTGCCTATTGACTATCCGTATATCTTCTTTGGAGAAATGTCTGTTCATGTCTCCTGCCCATTTTTTGATTGGGTTGTTTGATTTTTTGTTGTTGAGTTGTGTGAGTTCTTTATATATTATGAATATTAAGCCTTTGTCAGATGTATGACTTGCAAATATTTTTTCCCAGTTATGGGTTTTTTTTTTTTTGTTTCAATCCTGTTTTCCCTTGCCTTGAAGAAGCTCTTTAGTCTGATGAAGGCCCAATTGTTTATTCTTTCTATTGTTTCCCTTCTCTGAGAAGACATGGTGTCCGAAAAGATCCTTTTAATACTGATGTCAAAGAGTATACTGCCTATGTTTTCTTCTAGAAGCTTTATGGTTTCAGGTCTCACCTTTAGGTCTTTGATCCATTTTGAGTTATATTGGTGAATGGTATGAAAGAATGGTCAATTTTCATTCTTTTACATGTGGCTTTCCAGTTTTCCCAGCACCATTTGTTGAAAAGACTTTCTTTTCTCCCTTGTAGGCCCTCAGCTCCTTTGTTGAAGATTAGTTGTCCATAGATGTGTGGTTTTATTTCTGGACTTTCAATTCTGTTCCATTGATCTGTGCACCTGTTTTTGTACCAGTACCATGCTGTGTTGATTACTGTAGCTTTGTAGTATGTTTTGAAGTCAGGGATTGTGATGCCTCCAGCTTTGTTCTTTTTTCTCAGGATTGCTTTAGCGATTTGGGGTCTTTTGTTTCCCCATACGAATTTTAGGAGTCTTTGTTCTAATTCTGTAAAGAATTTCATTGGGATTCTGATTGGGATGGCGTTGAATCTGTAGATTGCTTTAGGTAGAATGCACATTTTAACTATGTTTATTCTTCCAATCCAAGTACATGGAATGTCTTTCCATCTCTTTATGTCATCATCCATTTCTTTCAGAAAAGCCTTGTAATTTTCATTGTATAGGTCTTTCACTTCCTTAGTTAAATTCACCCTGAGGTATTTTATTTGTTTTGTAGCAATTGTGAATGTTATTGTGTTCTTGAGTTCTTTTTCTGTTAGTTTGTTATTAGAGTATATAAATGCTACTGATTTATGCAAATTGATTTTATACCCTGCAAGTTTGCTGTAGTTGTTGATTACTTCTAAAAGTTTTCCAATGGATTCTCTGGGGTTTTCAATATATAAGATCATGTTGTCCGCAAACAGTGAGAGTTTCACTTCTTCCCTCCCTATTTGAATTCCATTTATTCCTTTTTCTTGCCTAATTGCTCTGGCCAGGACCTCCAGTACTATGTTAAATAAGAGTGGTGATAGACGGCATCCTCGTCTTGTTCCTGTTTTCAGGGGGATGGTGCTCAGTTTTTGCCCATTGAGTATGATGTTGGCTGTGGGTTTGTCATATATGGCCTTTATTATGTTGAGGTAGTTCCCTTCTATCCCCATTTTGTTCAGAGTTTTTATCATAAATGGCTGTTGGATATTGTCAAATGCTTTCTCTGCATCTATTGGGATGATCATGTGATTTTTATTCCTCAGTTTGTTGATGTGGTGTATCTCGTTGATTGATTTGCGGATGTTGAACCACCCCTGTGTCCCTGGTATGAATCCCACTTGATCATGGTGTATGATCCTTTTGATGAATTGCTAAATTCTAGTAGCCAAGATTTTGTTGAGAACTTTTGCATCTATGTTCATCAGCGATATTAGCCTTTAATTCTTGTTTTTTGTGCTGTCCTCGTCAGGTTTTGGTATCAGCGTGGTGTTGGCCTGTATAGAATGTGTTAGAAAGTGTTCCATCCTCCCTAATTTTTTGGAATAGCTTGAAAAGGATAGGTATTAAATCCTCTCTGAAAGTTTGGTAGAATGCCCCAAGTAAGCCATCTGGTCCTGGGGTTTTATTCTTTGGGATGATTTTGATTGCTGTTTCAATCTCTTCCCTTGTGATTGGTCTGTTCAAATTGTCTACTTCTTCTTCACTGAGCTTTGGGAGATTGTATGAGTCCAGGAATTTATCCATTTCCTCTATGTTATCCATTTTGTTGGGATATAGTTTTTCATAGTATTCTCTTATAATCCCTTGCATTTCTGCAGAGTCTGTTGTTATTTCTACTCTTTCATTTCTATTTTTGTTTATTTGAAGTTTCTCCCTTTTTTCTTTGTAAGTCTGGCTAAGAGTTTGTCAATTTTATTTATCTTCTCAAAGAACCAGCTCTTTGTTTCATTGATCATTTCTACTGCCTTTTTTATTTCAATAGCATTTATTTCTGCTCTGATTTTTATTATTTCTCTCCTTCTGCTGACTTTAGGCTTCATTTGTTTTTCTTTCTCTAACTCAGTTAGGTGTAGTTTAAGATTGCTTATTTGGGATTTTTCTTGTTTGTTAAGATGTGCCTGTATTGTGATGAATTTTCCTCTTAATATAGCTTTTGCTGTATCCTATGTGAGTTGATATGGCATGTTATCCTTTTCATTTGTCTCCAGATATTTTTTGATTTCTTCTTTAATTTCTTCAATTATCCATTGCTTGTTCAATAGCATATTGTTTAGTCTCCACATCCTTGTGCCTTTTCCAGCTTTTTTCTTGCAATTAATTTCTAGCTTTATAGCATATGATCAGAGAAGATGCTTGTTATTATTTCAATTTCTTAAACTTGTAGAGTCTTGTCTTGTTTCACAACATATGGTCTATCCTTGACAATGCTCCATGTGCACTTGAGAAGAATCTGTATTCTGCTGTTTTTGGGTGAAGTATTCTGTATATGTCTATTAAGTTGAATTGTTTTAGCTTTTCGTTTAGCTCCATTGTTTCCTTGTTGATTTTTGTCTGGATGATCTGTCCATTGATGTGAGTGGGGTGTTGAAGTCCCCTACTATTATTGTGTTATTTTTGATATCTTCTTTTAGGTTTGTTAATAGTTGCTTTACTAACTTTGGTGCTCCTGTGTTGGGTGCATAGATATTTATAAGTGTTACTTCTTCTGGATGAGGTGTCCCTTTGATCATTATATATTGGCCCTCTACTTTTCTCTTTACCTGCCTTATTTTGAAACCTCTTTTGTCTGATATAAGTATTGCGACACCTGCTTTCTTTTGTTTGCTATTAGCTTGGAGTATTGTCTTCCCCTGCTTCACTCTGAGCCTGTGTTTGTCCTTGGAGCTGAGGTGTGTTTCCTGGAGGCAACAAAT
Source organism: Equus quagga (assembly GCF_021613505.1). Classification (NCBI taxonomy): domain Eukaryota; kingdom Metazoa; phylum Chordata; class Mammalia; order Perissodactyla; family Equidae; genus Equus; species Equus quagga. Next base: position 49,071,523 of record NC_060274.1, on the reverse strand, counting down.
TGTTGGATCTTGTTCTTTAATCCATTTTGCCACGCTGTGTCTTTTTATTGGAGAATTCAATTCATTTACATTGAGGGTGATTATTGATGCATGATGCTATCATTTTGTTGCTTGTTATCTGGTTTTCCTGTGTTACCATTGTTTCACGTCCTGTGTGTTTTAGCCTACCCATTGACTTCTGCAATTTCTTATGCTGGGTTTCTTAGATTTTTCCTTATTTATGTTTTCTGTCTCTGTTCTATTTTTATCTTGGTGGCTACTCTGAAGTTTCTATCCAGAATCTAGTGTATAACATAGTCCATTATCTGGTGGTCTCTTACTTCCTTAGCCTAGACTGATTCAGTCCCTTTCCTCTTCCCCTCCTAAATTATTATTTTCATCTCTTATTCCAACGTGTGTTGTGAGTTTGAGGTTAGAGTGATAAGATTGTATTTGCTTTCGTGATTGCCTTCCCTTTATCCTAATGCTATAGTTGAATATTTGCTATCCTATTCTGATTCTATCTATTTGTCTCCCTTCTCTGTGATTTGTGACCCCATTCTCCCTTTTTTTCTTTTTTCAGGTATGAGTGCCTTCTTGATGATTTCTTGTAGTGGAGGTCTTTTGGCTACAAAGTCCCTTAGCTTTTGTTTGTCTGGAAAAGATTTAATTTCTCCCTCATATCTGAAGGATATTTTTGCTGGGTTGAGTATTCTTGGCTGAAGATTTTTATCCTTTAAAGTTTTGACTATGTCATTCCATTCTCTCCTAGCTTTTAAGGTTTCTGTAGAGAAAAACCACTGAAAGTCTGGTAGGGATTACTTTGTAGGTTATTTTCTTCTGCCTTGCTGCCCTGAGTATTCTTTCTTTGACATTCATTTTTTGCCATTTTTACTACTATATGCCTTGCAGTAGGTCTTTTTACATTGACAAATCTAGGAGATCTCAAAGCTTCCTCCACAGACATTTCTCCCTCAATCCCTAGATTTTGGAATTTCTCTTCTACTATTTCTTTGAGCACACTTTCTGCTCCATTTTCCCTTTCCACACCCTCAGGGATTCTGATAATTGTTAGGATGTATTTTCTCATTGAGTCCACTATTTCTCAGAGATTTTCTTCAGTTTTTTTTTCTTTGTTCTCTTTCTTCCTCTGTCTGGAGCCATTCAGCCTGTCTACCTTCAATTATGCTAAGGTGCTCCTCTATGGTGTCTACATGTGCATTCATGGAATTTGTATTCTGTTTTATCTGATCCATTGTATTTTTCATCTCTGTTATTTCTGATCGATTCTTCTCTATAGTTTCAATCTCCTTTGTGAAGTAACTCCAGATCTCATTGACCCGTTTCTCTATATTTCCCTTTACCTCATTGAGTTTTTTGATGATAGCTACTCTGAATTCATTGTAACTTAGTTTATCTACTTCCAAGTCCTCAGGACATAATTCTGTGTTTTTATTGTTTTGCCTCTAGTCTAGAGCTTTTATAAATTGCTGGATGGTAGAGGAGCAGTTTTTGTGCGTTATTATTTGATTGCAGTTACAGCCTGTCGCCACTAGATGGGGGTTGAGAGCCGTGCGTTCTGAGCCCTCCTTCTTCAGCCATGATGGCCCCACACAGCACAGCTTGGGGGAGGAGGGCCACTTTCTCTCACGTGCAGACCTGGATTCTGATCAGCTCTTGCTCTCTTGTTTTGCGGGGCCCTGGCTTGATGGGGTCCCCGCACATGAAAGCTTTCTCCTGTTAAAGGGTTTCTGCTGCACGGGGGGGTGGGGGGGGGGGCGGGAGGGAGTCTTGGACTGCCCCTCCCCCTGCTCCTTCCCTCACCCACGGCAGCAATCCAAGTCTCTAGGGGAGAGAGTGAAGTTCTCTCTTACCTGGTTCCAGCTCCTCCGAGGGTGGCTCCAGCCTCTCCACCCTTCATTGTTTGGCTGAGGTGGGTCTCTGATGATATCTATTTTATTAGGATTTTTTTATTGGAATTCAGTTGTTCCTTTTGTTGTAGTTTGGAGGGGAGAGAGTCCTGGGTGAGCTCACTCCCCCATGTCACTGATGTCACCTGAAATATCTTTTACCTGTGTGTGTGTGTGTACTTAGGAAAATATGACAAAAGCATCATCCTTTGTAACATTGCATTTAAAATGTTGGACCATTGTAAAAGACTTAATGATTCTTGCTATCACGTTACTGACCTCATTAACTGCCTTTTGAAAATAGTTCTAATATTGTTTCAAGATAAAAATTATCTATATATATTAGAAGACCTTTTATGTTTTTAAACATTTTTTCCCTAAAGAGAGATTCCTATTTATGTAAAAGTATGTATAATCCATATACACACGTTAAGAAAAATTATGTTACTAACATCATTATAACCATCATCTAGAGAAAATGCTCTTAATTTTCTCTAGAATTCTGAAGAGGTGTCAAAGTGCTTGACAATGTTTTGTATTTGGTTTACATAATATTTAGGATTTTAAGTTACTATTTTTAATTTAAGAGAAAGTAATATTATTTTAAATGGTTTTTTCAGAAGATTGAATTAATTCATTTATCTCTATAAGTCTCAAAAAGAGATATTTAATTTTGACAGTGAGTTTCTATTGATAAAAATCTCCACATTTATGTGAAATTTTCCCCATATTATCATTATAGAAATGGAGAGTTTGTACCAAATATATTTAAGAGAGTCACCATCATTTTTTTCCCAGAAACCAATCCTTTTCTATGTAAGAAAAATATTTAATTCAATTTTTCAACTGCAAAAATAGATTAGACCGGAAAATAGGTTAATCTAAATATGACATTACAAATATTTTTTTCTGAGTATCTATAAGGAATAGTCTATAAATAAGTAACACAAATAGGCATTTAAAGCGATGAATAGGTTATTTCACTATATAACATAAATGAATTCATAAAATACCGGCATTTGCAAACAAGGAATGTTGGGAAATATTATTTCACTTTTGTTTTGAAAATCTAGAAAATATAAGCACGATTATACTTTCTCATCAAATTATAAGGTGTTTAATAGTATAAATCCATTTGTGTCATTTTTTACTAGTAATTAGCATGTGAAAGTTACCCAATATTTAATTCCAATGTAATAAAACATGCATGAAAATTATGAAAAATCTTCAGTCCATTGTTTTCTGGGGGTTTAAGGAGAAGTTTCTATTTATGAATATATTCTATGAGAGAAAAGAAAACTTAATCCAAAACACCAATTACAATCCCCTTATATAATACTACTAGAACTATTAATACTTCTCTATAATGTTACCTTTAACTAATCCTCTTTGTTTATTGATTTTTGCTTTTAGCCTTTTAATTTTGAAATAATTCTATTTATTGAAGATTTGCAAACATATTACAAAGTGTTCTTATGTACCCTTTACCCACATTCCCCTAATGATAACGTATTAGATTACTATGGTATATTTATCAAATGTACACAATTTACACTGTACAGTATTGCTAACTACTGACCTCACTTGATTTTAGCAGTTTTTCACTTATGACTCATATTGCTGTTCCAGATTCCAATCCAAAGTGCCAGGCTGCCTTTAGTTGTGGTTTCTCAGTCTCCTCCCATTTGTAACAGTCCCTCATTCTTTGCTTGACTTTCTTGACACTGATGCTTTTGAATAGTAAGGGTAAGATCTTTTGATGACTGTACCTCATTTAGGGTTTGCTTGGTGTTTTCTCATGACTAGACGTGGATTATTGTTTTTTGGTGAGAAAACTACAGAGATGAGGTACTATGCCTTGTTACTGGTGATATGAGCCTTGACCACCTGGCTAAGGTAGTGTCTGCCATGCTTCCCACCATAAAGTTAGTATTTTCTCTTTCCCCTAGTCTGTTTTCCCAGCCCTTTCTTGAAGAGGAGAATATCAAAGAACTTGTGGACACATTAAAACTTCCACAGTAATCTAAAAATATGTTCAGGAGATAACTTGGAATCATTCTACTATCCTGTTTCTTAAAGTTTTGTCACAAATTTTCCCATTCATCTGTGGATCGCACCTGAAACAGTTAGTACTTAATGGTGACTCTATTTCCATCATTCCCTCTATGGCTATTGCTTGAAATTCTTCTAAAAGGAAGATTTATTCCTTTTTTTCTCTTACAATTTATATCAGGATGGGCTCATAGACATTTGCTATGTCTGTGTTAAAATCCAATAGTATACCTATTTATTTTGTTGCTAAAATCTTTCAGCTTTTGCCATTAGGAGCTCTTTCAGACTGGTTCTTCTGTCCTTTGGACAAATATCAATTTTTTTTCCCTTTTCTCACTTTCTTTTTCAACAACTTCCTTTCTTAACCTCTAGCCACATCTTTTCTTGCATTTTCTCTGCCTGTGCACTAGAGTCAGTAATTTCTCCAAGGAATTGACAAATTTGACTATATAAGAACTCTAATAAGAGCTGTTTTATACATTTGTTAGAGGGTATCAAGCAGATAAACAAATATAGACATAGACTCATAGAAAAAAATAAGCAAATAGAAAAAGAATTAAATAGTTGATAGTACTACTTCTGGAAAATAGAGTGGGGAAGAACACAGTGGAGAAAACTAGGGACACTAATTTCTTTTTCCTTTCCCTGCTCTTTCTCCTTCCCCTTCTTCTCTTCATCTTTTTTCTTAACAATTGATTTCTACTTGAACACTCCTATAGTCAGATGTCATACTCTATGTTATTTCAATCTTGGTATGGCTGTTGAGGTTTACTTTATTATCTAGTGTATGGGAAATTGTGCATTTCAAAAGAACATGGATTCAGCAGTTTGAACGTATGATGTTACTTAGTACCAACTCGTCTAGTTTTTAAATCAGGTTGTGTAAGTCCTCAGTGATCTTGAAATGGTTATTGGATTGAATTATTTCATATAGAAAGAGGTGCAAAAATCTCGCAGTCTGGTTAGGAAATTACAAAAAATTCCTTCTAATTTTGTCTATTATTTCTTTCTATAGTGTGAAGCATGTTATCAGGTGCACACAGAATTTAGAATTGTTATATCTTCCTGGTAGTGTGAATCTTTATTATTATTATAATTTCTACTTTTATCTCTAAAAATGTTTTTTAATTTAAAATCTTTTCGTTTGATATTAGTATAGCATATTATTATAGTGTCTCTAGATATTTTGTTTGCTTGTTTTTTTTTCTGACATACGTATTTCCATTCTTTTACTTTCACCATCTTTATATCCTTAAGTTTTTAGATTTTTTAAAAAGAAGCAGATAGATTTTTTTATTCAGCCTGATATTCTTAGTGCATTTTTATAGTGCATATATGTTTAATTTGAAAATAGACATCTTTGGCTTTAATATACTCTCTTCCCCCCCTTTTTTTACTTCTCCCATTTATTCTATGTCATTTTTTTGTCATCAATTTCTTTTTGGTTCACAGAGTAGTGTTTATTATTCTAATGTTTACCTTCTGCTATGTTGATAATCATATACTTTTAAAATATCTTTTATTTGTCACTCTATAAATACAACATGAACCCTTGAGTTATCAAACTCTTATATGAATCATTTATTTTACCTATTCCAAGAAAATTCTTAGACCTTTGACCATATTTATACATTTTTTTACATATATGTATTATTCCTGTTTTCCACTTCTGATTCTTTTTATTCCTTCCAAAAATGCTGATCTTCCATCTGGGGTCTGATCCATTGTTTGCAGGCTTACAGTGTTTCTGGAACAAAGTCAGGTGTCAGTCTAATTTCTGGTCATTTAAAGGTAATCTATCCTCAGTGAAGCTTTTATTTGTCTATTTTTTCCCCTGCAATTTTACTTCTAAGTCAGCAAATATAGTTTATTTTCTAGGTCCATCTTGAGGTTTCTAGTAATCATCATGCCTGTTAATTCATTGGCTGTCTCCTTCTCTTCAGGATCACCAAATTCACATATGTTAGACTTTCTCCCTGGTTACCTTCTGTCTCTTATGCTCTTTTCTATATTCTCCATTCTCTTGTTTCTCTTTGCTCTATTTTGAATATTTTTTCTAAACTGCCTCCCAGTTTTCTACTTCCTTCTTTTATTGTTTCTCTTCAGCTATCAAACTCATCCATTTAGTTCTGAATTCGTTTATTCTACTTTTCAGTTTTTCAATTTCCATTCAGTTGTTCCCTATATTTTCCAGATATTGGCCTAAGTGCTCAATCTTATCTTCAATATCCTTAACATATTAAGTGTAGTTATTCAAAGGCCATGTCTGATAATGCTTTTATCTGGATCCCATGAAAATTTGCTCCTATTTTCTATTATTATTCTTGTTGGCATATCATAATGTCTTCTGTCCTCCAATTTCATCCTATCCTTGTGAGTTTGTTCAAAGTTGTGATATGCTTCCCAGTTTTTCAGCACCCTCTTCTGAAATCCGCATATGCAGGAAAAGTTGTTCAAGTAACAGCCATATCTATCATCTGGTAGATAATCTTCTTTAATATTTTGCACAGATTTTCTAAATTTATTTAAAATTTCATACCTAATCCCATTTTCTAATCTGATTTGAAAGATTGCACCACTTAGTTTACTATTGTTGGAAGTAAATCTATTAAAGTATTCCAAGTTATGTTGGTTTATATCTTGAGATAAGGAAATTTGTTGGCCTTTTCTTTCAAGTTGGGATCTTAAAGCCAACTTATTCCCAAACGGTGATGTGAAAATGATAATATATTCATTAGTTGATGTAATAGATTGATTAGATTAATTTTTATTTTTCTCTGGCACTTCTAGAAAATGAGGTATGTTTAATAATGTAGAATGATAGCACCCAGAAATAAATTAATATGTTTATATCTTGAAAGGAACACTATTGATTGCAGTATCCTTCCATCTTTATTTTCTAAGAATTCAGATATTCGTGGTTCTTCTTCCTACTTTTGTTTACAAAGATGTTAGAATAGATCATTGACCTTCAGTCTTTTTTAAGCAAGTTTCTTTACTCTCTGTTTTCTAGTTAGTAACTATAGCAGCAGTGTCATAGCCCAGAAACTATTTATCATACTATGTGTCCATTTCATAGTTGATTATAAGATGACCAAGAGTTAGCCTTTCAGCCTGGCACAACTCTGCTTTACTCTTAACTTGCAGAAGTTGAGGCCAGTCCTCTATGCTTAAGTAAGAGTTTCATGGTGACTTTCAGTGTCATTCTTTAAATATCTCTGTTGCTTATGTTGCTTATGGATATTACATTTCAAAAAATTCTAAGCCTCCAAAAGGAAGTATCAATTGTTATCCTGAAATAAATATTTCTTCTCAATCTATTTCAAGTTCTAAGTATCTTGGCGATTAAGTGTCTCTAGTACATGTTTTTCCTCTTGAATTTATCAATACAGAAATGCACTGAAAGTAGTCTAAATTGATGACTTTATATATAAAATATATGCTGCAATGTGATCTAAATGAAAGATTCAGAATTCACCTCTTTTTAATTCATGGTAGTCTTCCTGAACACTTAAAAATAAATTAGTAACACACCCTTATACTCCTTTCATTTTAGTCCTATAAAGTCTTAACCAACCAAGCTGCAAGATTATTTGGTGAATATATCTAAACTATTATGTCCATAACTTTCAGTAGTACAGTAACGTGGCTTGTAACTACTTGGGAACATGTAAAAATAAGAATGAATGTGTATTTTGTGTCATTATTTCTAAAGTCAAATAATGTATTTATATTTTCAAATATTGGTAAATAAAACCATGTTCTCTGTGTAGAAAAGAGCCTTCAGTATAAAATATGCAATTAAAGTATATAAAATTTAGGTATAGTTGAGATGATTTCTTTCTTTTCAAAGAAATTACTATTTACTATGTGTCATCTCTTTCTCAAAAATGTATCTTGAATTTTGCTCTTTCGTCATGCTGCACTGACATCACCTTCCTGCGGCCGCAGCCATTTCTCACCTAAATTACTCCAATAGCTTCCTAAATCTTCCCTCTGATTGTTCTCTTGGCTTCCTTATCCAATCAGTCTGCAAAAAGATGTCAGATTGATCCCTATAAATATAAATCAAATTAAGCCATTATCTGATTAGCACCCTGCAATATATAAGGGATTCGTGCTGCTTTAATCTGCTCAACAGCCCCTGGCCAGCCTTAATATCCGACTCTATCATTAGTTTATTATTTTCACTTCAGACTTGCCAGCAAATAAAAATAATGCTCATGTCTACTGTTTTTAAAATGCTATTCCACGATTATAAGCACTCTTGTAGAAGGAAAGCATGTAACCCACAGAGAGAGTGGAAAAAGGCTACAAAACAAGCTGGTCTGAGAAAGTTAGTTTAAAAAGGAGCATGTTCTTACAGGATAAAAGTTAAACAAAAGCAATTAAAAGGACTACTGGAGTTCCTACATCTTGTCATCTAGGCTCTTAGAGTGTAATTTTTATTTGGCTAATTTATTAAATGGTTTTGGGATTCAGATAAAGAAAATTGAGAAAAGAAACAATTAGAGATTGGATAATAGTAAAAGTGACTTGCTTAGGGTCATAAAACTAGTAAGTGACAGAGCTAGGATTAGCTCACAGGTAACTGGCTTCAGAGTTAGTTTTTCTAACTCTCAAATCTACTGTGTCTTTGTATCATATTTATAACCATACTATGGAGGCTCTTAGTACATGGATGATGTAAGGAATAGTATATGTAAAATTTTACATACGTATATATAATTTCTTCTCATCTGCAGCAATAAAAATCAAGTTCTTAAACACTAGAGAAATCAGAAAATAATCATGATACATACTTTGAGTAAGAGATTTGGGTTATGAAACAATATTCATGGTGAGATCACAATATTGTTAAGAGACTACTATAGTATGCTCATGCATAAAAGGGACTGTGGTGGGTAGAGAAAATGGATAGTAATTATAATTTAATGATTTTAAATTGCTTTGAATTATGAGGTAAAGAAAAAAGGCCACATGGTTGGAACAAATTGATTATCTGGTTAGCATAATTTCAATGTTTTCGTTTTTAATTTAGCGTTTGATTTCCTGTGTTTTTTAAAGTCTTCAATGTATTAGATGTCTAATAGATGAAGGAACAATGTTTCTTTAATATGATTTCACACGAATTTTATAATGTAGAAATACTGTATGTAACATTAGCTGAAAAAGGAGGACTTAAAACTGTACATAAGGGTCTTGCTCAGGTAAGTGCAGAGAACACTTAAAAAATCTAAAAATATTAATAATGGAATGTCATTATGGAGGGATTATGGTGAACTATTTTTATATCTTTATATTTGTCTCTACTGTGCACTATTCTGGAGAGCAATGAAAACTCCTTTGAATTAATTTCCATTCTTTTTAAGCAATCCCTATTTTATTTAATAGTTACTCTTATAAGAAAAAGTCTAACCAGAGTTTTAAATGTTTTCCTTCAAACACATTTTTGGTGTAGGAAATCAGAAATCACTTTTTAGTTGTATTATTTACCTCATGCAGACTTGGCTTATTTTAAACACACAGTCTTCTAATTTCTTGCTTTTTGCCGCCACGAGTTTTACTCATGTAATGACAGGTTAACAAATTATGTCATTGCACACAATGGAGAAGCACAATGTGCAGGGCCACCACCTCACACAGACAGTCAGAGAAAGAGAACTCTTCACTGTGCCATCCAAATCCCACTGTGTGGGCAACAAGAACTGCCATGTGGGTGTGTCAATTTCCTGTCTTGTTTCCTCTCTGCATCATAAACTCACTTGGAAATAAAATGGTGTCTTCATAATCTCTGTATTACCAGCTACTCTTCTAGAGCTTAGAACTCTAACTCTAAATGAACAAAAGAATTTTCAGGAAAAATTTCCACTTAATCACATGGGAAGCATAAGGCTCCTAGGTGAATAAATATGTGAAAGAAAATTTCTAGAAGTGTGAATTAATGAATGTTTTCCAGCCCCCATGACCTTCCTAGGATTTTGTATTTCTCCGTGGACTGAACAGAGATACAGGGCCCTGGCTATAATGATTACTTTGCTCCCTACAGGTCCCAGAGCTTCAGATAATGTCTTTCTCTCTAAATTGTTTTAGCTCCTTCAGGGTTTCCTGATCACTTCAAATAAGGCAACGTATGCAGAAGTCCTAAAAAAAAACTATATGCAATGGGCCAGCCCTTGTGCCCTGGTGGCATGCTGCAGTTGTGGCTTACACACAAAATAGAAGATTGGTAACAGATGTTATCTCAGAGCTAATTTTCTTCAGCAAAAACAAAAAAAAAAGAGAAAGATTGGCAGCAGATGTTAGCTCAGGGTGAGTCTGCCTCAGCAAAAAAAGAAAGAAATATATATAAAAAATTAGTTAAGTAGAAAATTTGTTTACATGTCAAAGCACTATTTTTTTAAAAAAATATGAGTGAGAGTCTCTACAAGGGACCAATCATACAAAGAGATCACAAATTCTAAAATAACAGGTTATGCTTCTATAGTCTAATATGCTATTTGTCATTTTAATTACAAAACTCTGTCAAACAACTTTAGTTTGTGTCCCATAACAACTGCATATTTCTGAAAAGAAATGACTTCATAGAATGTGTTATCATGTTAAATGTACTTTTCACTAGTTAAATAAAGAAAAGATAAATGCACATTTGAATTATTGTGTCTCAATATAAACTCACCAGCAGAGAATAAAATATAAATGGATTGAAAACAGCAGAGTACAATAGTATATTTTAGAGATGTCGTATGCACTTGAAGTGTAATAATATTTCTCTCAATTTCTTACAGCTTAAATTCAAAACATGCTTCATTAGGTTAACTGTAACCTTGAAAAAATAATTCCTACACTAAGACAGAATTAAATATCTTAAAATAGAGGGTGAATTCATGCAATTTATGAAGATCATATTAAATGTGACTATCACCATCTCAGAAATACTAAATCAACCAAATGTTAGGAAATCAGCTAACTTTTTGTATAATGATGAAAATTCAAATTTTGGTGCTAATTACTATTATAACTACTGCCTTTAGGGAGTTTCCCAATAATTGCAAATAAGCTTCTAGTTGTTTTGAACCAGAAAAAAAGTTTACAGAATCAGAGAATTATGAAAGTAACACATTAATAAAACTGAAGTTTATTCGGCTAGTGACACTGTACACTGGTCCAGAAAAATTTTAAGCGTGAAGTTACCTCAGAAATGAGGCATTCTAATTCATTCATTTTTCAGAGAATAAAGAAAGAAGTAGGACATTTATATTCAAAGTCACAAGGTCACAAATGTGACAAAGCTGGAACAAAATCCTGGTTCTCTTTACCCTTCATTCAATAGCTACTCAAAAACAAATTGAGCGTACTCTATGCTATGTATCCTGTGTATGTATGTATGTATTCCTATGCTACCAAAACCATTTGGAAGGTGGTTATTGCATTTGGTCAGTCATTGATCTAAGAATCAAAACACAGAACAAATTAATAGTGCCAGTCATTTCTCAGTAATAGTAGAAGTGACTTTTTGTTGATTCCTCAGAATCTGGTCCTAAACAATCCTCATCTGCTGGCTTTTCTATCCTCAGCACCGTCAATGAGGAAAAGGGTATGTGTAGTAGAGCTCCCAACTGCCATCTTACTAGTTTAAAATACATGGGGAACATTTATTTTTGCTTTATAAATGTAAAGGTATTATTTTTCTTATTCTTTTAATATGTAAATTTCAAAAGGAAAAAAATATCAAACCACAATAACATATTTATTGTTTATATAATTATACAAATCATATTTATTATATTTGTTATTTATCATATCCTCTTTTTCCTCATCACTCCATTGATTCTATCAACAACTTTCCCTTTCATATGTTACTAAAGTCAATAATTTTATGCATTTAAATTTGAACACAGTAGTTTTAATTAATATCTGCCATGCTTCCATTTAGTCTTCTCTTAGTGTCTTAGTAAATAGCTAATTTAACAACTTACTAATTTGTTAAAATTGAGTTGTTTCCAAATTACATTTGCTGTTAATATTATATATATATTTCTTGTTATAAATTTCTCCATTCTGCATTTTTGTGAATAAAATGCACTTTATTACAGTCCTTAAAATAGATTTCATTTTTGTACATAAAGAAGTATCCCAATTTCCATTGTTATAACTAATTTATAAATGTAATATTTAGCTTATGAGTTTTACCGTATCTTATAGAATTAAGCATTTTCTAATTTTAAGAACTTTTACTAATATGTGGAAATAGTAGCATCTTATTTTTATTTACTTTATTTCTTAATATTAATTGCCAATAAACTTAAACTAGAAAATAGATTTTAAAGTTTTAGGAAGCTAATAATAAAGTGTTTCCTCTACAAGCTAAAGACTTCTGATAAGCTTCTCCCAAATTTCTACTAAAATATCTACAAAAGCAACAAAAATGTAAACCTGACAGCAGTGAAACAAAGGCATGTGGTCAACCTATTGTCAAAATCCGGGAGAAATGTGTTCTTACAAAAGCCTGATGTGGCTCTAAGAAGAAATACACTTTGTAGTGAAAACAAGTTTCTCTCCTTGAAATAGAAAGGTAGAAAACAATTTTCCTCTCTTTTTGAGTATTCTTTCTTTATTTATTATAAGCATAAGGCACACACATTAAAGTCCACAGAGCAAAAATGGGCAGGTTAATTAACTGATAGAGGGTGGGTACTGCAACTCGCACAGAAATGAGGAAATGCTTATTTTCAGGACCTTGGAGGACCCCTTTATGACTGTGACATTCATTAATCCTGTCTTCTTTCAAAAGAAATCACTAAGTTACCTTTTAGTAATATGGTTCAAATTTGCCTGCTTTTTAACTTTATGCTATAAACCAGGTTTTGCACTTATCTTTCCTTTTTCCTGTGAATTATTTTAACTTGATTCATTTATGCCCTTGCATATAACTGTATATTTTATTCTTTTATTGGTGGTTTCCTGTGTTTCATTGTGTTTGTATAACATAATTTATTTTTCCTTTTAAATTTGATCTATATTTGGTGTTTTTAGATTTTTTGATAGTATGATTAAAGACAAGATTGACATAAGCAATAATGTATGTCTCTTTTTGCACATGTCCATTTCTTTCATTTGTGGTGTATAATTGGGTGAAATTATTGAGTTATAGAGTATGCTTATGTTCAGTCTGGTTTCTAAAGTGATTATACAAATTTACACTTCAACCAGCATAGCATAGTAATTTCTATGGCTCCAAATTTTATCAATATGTAGTAGTGCCAAAAGTTTATTGCTAATTTTAGCCATCCTTATGGGTGTGTAGTGGTATCTTAGTTTAGTTATTCGTAATAAGTAATGATGTTTAGCTGCTTTTCAAGTATTTATTGGATACTTGGATATGTATTAATTATCTATTGGTACATAAGAAATTACCTAAAATTTAGTGGCTTAAAATAACAAACATTTATTATCTCACATTTTCTTTGAGTCAGAATCTGGATGTAGCTCAGGTGGCATTTCTGTTGCCTCCCAGAGTCCACAATCAATATGTCCACTGGGTTTTAGTTTTCTGAAGGCTCAGCTGGGAGGAGCTACAAGTCCATGCTTATTCACACTGCTGTTGCCAGGTCTCTGCTCATACTGACTGTTGCCAAGTGTGCCAACACATGGCTATTGACTTCCTTCAGAGAGACTGAGCCCTGTGAAAACCAGTGCCCAAGATGGAAGCTCTTTTTAATCTAATCTTGGAAATGATTTCATATCACTTTTGCTGCGTTCTATTAGAACAAATATTTTCTCTAGCCCTCACTCAAGATGAAGGACTTAACAGGGTGTCAATACTAGGAGGGATCATGGAAGTCATTTTGCAAGCTGCCTACCTCAGATCTCCCCTGTAAACTGCCTGCCTGTGTCATATCATTTTGCTTTTGCATTGTCTTTTTAAAATCTGATTTATAACAATTATATATTCTGGAAACAGGTCTTTTCCCATTTATTTGCGTGTGGACATTTTCCCTCACTATGAGAGTAGCTTTTCATTCTGGTATCTGTAGCCAAATGAAAGTTCTTAATTTTAAGGTAGTTTATTTTAATCAATTTTCATTCATAATTAACACTTTTATGTTAAGATATCTTTCTTAATTTGAATGACATAAATATTTTCTGTATTACTCCTTAGAAGCACTGTTGTTTTAAATTTTAACTTCCAAAGGTTCAGATCCACAATCATCCTAGAATTTTTTCTTGCATGTGAGATGAAGTGGACATCTTGATTGTTTGTTGTTGCAACAGGTGATTTTTCTTCGGCTAAAGAAAACCCTTAAGTGCTTTCTTAGTACAGGATTTCTGCTCATAAATTATCATTTTCATTTCTTTCAGCTTCTTTCTTAAAACATATCTTTACTTGGTTTAGAATAGTAGGCTTGCAAGCATTTCGGTTCAAATTTGATGATGGCATACTATTGTCTTCCGCTTCTGTTTTGTCTGTAATGTGAGAAGTCAGCTGCCTTTTGAAGGTAATCAGTCTTGTACCTCTGAATGCTGTTCAGATTCTTTTATGATATTTGGGTTTTAGCTGTATTATTGTTGTGTGGTTAGGTGTGGGGTTTTTCGTTTATCCTGTTTGTGGTCCATAACGTGTCTTTCATCTTGGCTTGATGCCTTTTGTCAGTCTGAGGAAATCCTCAGCTATTATATCTTCAGATATCACCTCTGCAATATTCTCTCCTTTCCTGCTGAGATTTTACTACAAACATTTTCCTTGTATTAACTGTGTTTTTGATCTTCTAGTTTACCTTTTGCATCTTCTTTTCTTCTCATATTTCATATCAAGCATTATTTCTGTTCCTCATTTCATTCTCGTATTTCATACAGAGCATTATTTTATTCTTCATTCATTCGTAGTGTTCTGTTTTCTTCATTTGTATGTCTAATCGGCTAATGTATGATTGCATGACAGATACTGTATATGAATGTGCATGGAGATAACTTGAAGATAGAATGATTTTATCACTCCTCAAATAGTTTCATTTGTTTTTGTTTTTGTTTATTTTTGCTTCTAGAAGACAGCTAGAAGCACTTGTAATCCCATATCACCTGAATCCAACATGGGAATACAAAGCCAGGTATAAGTACCTGTAATTGTCAGTCTATTTCTGACTAACCCCTATTTATGGTATAGCCTTCAGCATTTCAACCCAAACAGCATAGAGTTAATAAGCCCTCTCAAATTGGAGGGTCTTGGACTCTACTTTGTGATTGTCTGTACCTGATAGGTTTCTACAACCTGCTCAGCTTTTCAGCTTCTAAACTGCTGGTTAAGTCAACAGATCCCATTTTAGGATAAATGATTCCAAATGCCCAGGTCATCTCATAGTTTTCTTTCCTAGCTCTTGCCTATGTAATTCTTCACTTTCTTTGAGTTCTATGATGATTTCAAGAGCAGTTACTTCTTAGTTTTTGTTTTTTAAAGATTTCTTGAAGACCCGGTTGGTCTGAATTACTTAGTCTTTCATTACTAGAAGGGAACTCAGAAGTATTATGTTGCTAACACATAAGAAATATGTGAAGAGATTCCTGTCACAATAAATCCATCATTATTGAAAAGTGAAAGTCCTCTCGCCACACTTCTAACTTCGCTCCCCTTCACTGACATTATCACTTGGCGTAAACCTCCTAGACGCATCCCAAAGAGTCCACTTATGTGTCCTGGGTAAATATCTAGAATTTGAACTTGTTTTACATAACTTGTATCACTGGATTCACATTATTATGAAACTTAACATCATGTCTTAACACCCATAGTTTCACACATAGGGATATTTTATGCTTCTTAAATTGTAGCCTAAGACTTTACACTGCATACTGATCATAATTTTTATGTTATTGCCCTGTTAATATACACAATTTATTTCCTATGTGGAAATGTTAAAATAATGCCACATTGAACATGCTGTGTGTCCATCTCTATGTCATGTGGGAGTGATTCTCCACATTATATATATATATATATATATATTGTTTTTTTGGAGGAAGATTAGCCCTGAGCTAACTACTGCTAATCCTCCCCTTTTTGCTGAGGAAGACTGGCTGTGAGCTAACATCCATGCCCATCTTCCTCTACTTTATACGTGGGATGCCTACCACAGCATGACTTTTGCCAAGCAGTGCCATGTCTGCACCAGCGATCAGAACCAGCGAACGCCAGGCCGCCAAGAAGCAGAACGTGCAAATTTAACCACTGCGCCACCAGGCCGGCCCCTCCACATTATATATTAGGATCTTAGTATATAAGATCATCGCTCACTGATGACATATATGCATTTTAAATTTTATAACACAAGTTGATTCTCCAACATGTGTACATCTATCTAGTTGTACTATCAGTAGAGCATGAGAGAAGTCATTCATTTCCTACCGATTTTGCTCACAAATGATAGTATCAGAGGTTTTAATTTTTGATGGCATGATGTGTTTGAATTTGCTATATAAGTCAAAAAGTGCTTAAATTTACAAGAGTTGATTGCTTGCATATGCAGTCACTTTAAGGTTTGAGTGATGTGCAAAGAACATGTCTTCCATGTGATGGTAGCAATTTCCTTTATACCTGTATGTGCTGTCACATTGGCTACAGCGGGATGGCTGGGGTAGCACCAGAGAATCAAACACTGGAAATTAGACACTTCTCCTGAAAGTCACATTCACTTTCCGCTGGCCAGTGTAAGTAGCAGGCCCATAACTAAATACTAAGAGATTGGAAAATAGGAGACTTCTATGTGCTTGGAATCCAGGAAAAAGAAATAGATCAATATGGATATGTGGTGTTCGGAAATAAGAAATGATAAAAGTCCTACTGCCACCAAAGTTGGAAGGTCATAACAGGCACACATTGCCTGCTGTATTTTGTCAAGAGACATACTTATGTATGAGAATTTTTTGATGTGGCAAAACATACATATAAAATTGATCTTTCTATTTGTTTTTAGGCATGCAGTTTA
This sequence comes from Equus quagga, assembly GCF_021613505.1. Taxonomy (NCBI): domain Eukaryota; kingdom Metazoa; phylum Chordata; class Mammalia; order Perissodactyla; family Equidae; genus Equus; species Equus quagga. The sequence goes on along the minus strand of NC_060274.1, from coordinate 49,054,602 downwards.
TTGGCATTGAATACATTCACATTCTTGTGCAACCATCACCACCGTTCATCCCCAGAACTTTTTCATTTTCTGAAACTAAAACTCTGCACCATTAAATGATTCCCCATTGCCCTCTCCCTCAGTCTCTAGTAACTATATTCTATGTTCTATCTCTATGAATTTGACTACTCTAGGTACCTCAAATAAGTGGAATTATACATTTGCTGTTTTGTGTCTGGCTTACTTCATTTAGGCTGAGTAATATTCCATCCTCATTTTGTTTATCCATTCATCTACTGATGAACATTTGGATTATTTCCATCTTTTGTCTATGTTGAATAATCATGCTTTGAACATTGGTCTACAAACTCCTGTCCAAGTCCTTGTTTTCAATTCTTTTGGGTATACACCCAGAAATGTAGTTACTGTATCATATAGTAGTTCTGTTTAAGTTTTTGAGAAACTATCATAGTCATACTCTTGCACAGAGGCTGCACCTTTTACATTCCACCAGTAATGGACAATTTCAATTTCTCCATATTCTCGCTAAGATTTTCTATTTTCTATTTGTTTGTTTGATCATCACCTTAATGGCTGTAAAGTGGTATTTCACTGTGGTGTTGATCTTCATTTCCCTAAGGATTAGTAACGTTGAGCATCTTTTCATGTGCTTGTTGGTCATTTGTATATCTTCTTTGGAGACATATCTGAGTCCTTTGGTCATTTTTTAATTGAGTTGTTTGTGGTTGAGTTATTATGGGAATTATTTAATTGTATCTCAAAATTATCCATTGTACTTGGTTGCCAATTAATTACACATGAATAAATTGTCAAGAAAATTATTAAGCAGGATGTTTCTTCGGAACCCTACATATAGAGTTTTTATTTGCAATATTAGAGTCTATTTATTTTTTGAGGAATTTTTCTTCTAGTCTAACATCCATGAAGTTTTGTGGTTCATAAGCGTTTGGGGAGTCAAAATAATTCTGCTGCTATTCAATTTATGATTTCTTTTTTTTTTGCATTTTTTTTCTTTTTATGCTTTTCCTCCCCAAATCCCCCCAGTACATAGTTGTATATTTTAGCTGTGGGTCCTTCTAGTTGTATGTGGGTTGCCACCTCAACATGGCCTAATGAGCGGTGCCATGTCCTCGCCCAGGATCCCAACCAATGAAACCCTGGGCCACTGCAGCAGAGCACACAAACTTAACCACTCGGCTACCTGGCCGGCCCCCAATTTATGATTTATGACTCGCAGTCTATATTACCACATAGGAAAAGTGGATATGCTGATGATAAAATGTGTCTTCCTCTTTTCCTTTTGCATTTGTTTGTTATTAAAAAGCAGGATTTTATGTGTACTAATAAAACATAGTTAACTGGTTCCACTATTGCAATGTAAGCTGTTAAAAATGGCTGAATGAATTTCCAGCTGCTCACAATCATATCTACTACACACCATTGGTTTAGTGACTTTCCTATTACAGGTCATACTTGACACAAACCAAGAGAAAATGTTTTGTAAGATTCTCAGGCAACATAGGCTGCTGGGGGATAGTTCTTTGTTATCAATGTCAAGGCAAATAGACAAATTTCCAACAATGGTCTATTTTATTGTGACTCTTTTCATTCAGGTATGGAGAGAAAAGGTGTACTAAGATTAAATTACTCATTTAACATATATTCTCAGGCACTACTGAGCACTGTCACTCTGCCTGTTACAGGGCTGCCCTATACACACGTAGTGTTTATTGGAGCTTATGGCTTTGCGGGGAAGAGAGTTATAAAGTAAACACATATATGCATGAATAATTCCAAATATTGATAGGCTATGTGAAGGACAAGAACAAGGCACTGTTTGAATGAGTAGTCAATATGAACGTGCTACTTTATATTCAGTGGGAATACCATCCTTGTCCAGAAATGGGGAAAGACCAGGGACAAAATCACATTTTTGCACCTGTACTGTTGTGGGTTGCTCCCTGAAGCAAAGATAAATTCCAGTTTATTACGCTTGTTAGAAGATATTGATTGATAATATCATGATGTAAAATACTCAAACTAAAACGTAATAAATATGAGCTGCAGTGCAGTTTTATTTTCCCATGTTAATCCCCTCTCTCTCCATCAATAGGAATCTCACAGTACATAAAAGATTTGAAGCATAAATGAAGGCATCAGGGGATGCTTGCCCAGGCAAGTTTGTTGTTGATCTTTTCCCATAACCCATTTTCTCCTAAAGGAACCTTGCAGCCCAGGAAACTTTTAAGATATAGATTAATAAGTTATGGATGGGATGGTGATTACAATTTTCTAGAAAGTGTTCAGGTGATACCCTAGCTAGGAATAATTATTTACTCTTCTGAAATAAATTTTGTTTTCTTCAAAGTAAATCTGTTTCAATGTATTATACTACCCAAAGATCTTGTTTTATTCTTTTTTTTAACATTGTGAAATGCCGCATATATAGACAAAGGGCACAAAAGAAGGGCACAAAAAATCAATGTGCAGCTGAATGATTTCTCACAAAGCTCACACCAGTGTGCCCACCCAGGATGAGGTTAAAACACTGTCACTTGTCAGAAACTCCCTCATTAATGTTTGACAATCAATACCCCTTCTATCCGTCAAATTTTCTGAGTCTTATTAATCATCCACTTGTATGTCTTCATAATTTTACCACACAAACTTGTATTCTTGAACCGTAGAGTGTGGTTTCCTGAACTTTCAAACCTTTGAAGTAGAATCATATAATACGTATTTTATACATATCTTGTTTTACTCAACATTATGTTTCTATGATTTAATTTTATTGTTGTAGAAACCCATAAATTATTTGTGTTTATTCCTGGAGAATAATCCATTAAATATATATATATATATATATATATATATATATATGTCATGATTTATATACTCATTGTAATGTTGATGCAAATCTGTTTTGTTTCCAGTTTTTGACTAATGCTGCTCTGCAAATCCTTGTCATGTTTCTAGGCACAGATCTCTTCATATGTACCACGTTAGAAGATCTGGCAAACAGTCTCCAAAGGTGATATACCAATTTACACCTCTACCAGAAGTACATGAAAGTTCTAAATGTTTGCTATCATCACAAGCAATAATATTTGTTTAGACTTTAAAGTTTTAGCCATTCTGGTGTAAATGTAATGTATCTTAATGTAGTTTTAGTTTTCATTTCTCTGATCATTAATGAGATAAAGGCCATCTAGATATGGTTACTGGGTAAATAGATACCACCTTTTGTAAAATGTCTGTTCAAGTCTCTTGTATACTTTTTTATGATGTTTTCTTTATATTGACTTTACCTCTTTGTATATAGAATAGAATATATTAAATAGAAGTTCTTTTTTTGGTTATTTATATGGGAATTTTTTCTCCTAGTCTTTTATCCTTGACATTTTAAGTTTTAAAAATTTTTCTGAGATTTTTAAAACTGGTTCATTGAGGTATAAATTATATACCAAAACATTCACTTATTATAAATGTACCATTCAATGACATGTTAGTAAATTTATAGAGCTGTGTCCCGTTACTACAATCTAGTTTTGGAACATTTCCATCACCTTCAAAAGTTCGTTTGTGTTCATTTTCAGTTAATGTCCACACTCACCCAAGCCCTAGGTTTACTAATCATTCTGTCTATAAATTTTTCTTTTTTGATATTTTATATAGATGGGATAATAGAATATATAGTCTCTGGCATTTAACTTCTCTAACTTATCATAATGCCTTTGAAGTTAATCCATGTTGTAGCATGTATCAGTACTTCTTTCTTTTTTACTGCTGAAGACTATTCCATTTTATGGATATGCCACATTTTTTATCAGTCCACCAGTTGATGGACAATTAAATTATTTCCAAGTAAATTAGTTCCAATTTATAAATCATGGTGCTACAAACATTTGATTTGTATATTTTTCTTTTTCTTTGAAAGATTCCTAAAGTAGGATGTCTAAGTAATATGGTAAGTTTATATATAAGCTTTGAAGAAACCGCTAAACTGTTTGCTAGAGTGTCTGTATCATTTTACACTCCCAATGTTTGAGATTTCCATTTTCTTCACATCCTCACCAATATTCATTATTGTCTATCTTTTTAATTTTATACCATATTGTGTGCGTGTGTGTTGTGGCATCTTATTGTGGTTCTAATTTGCATTTGCCTAATAACTAACGATGTTAGGTATGTTATTTCATGTTCGTTAGCAAGTCATATATCTTCTTTAGTGAAATGTCTGTTCAAATATTTACTCATATTATAAGAGAGTTGTTTGTCCTAAAATTGAATTTTAACAGTTCTTTATGTGTTCATTAATCATATATGTGTAGTATGCAAATATTTTCTCACAGTTTCTTCTTTTAATTCACTCTATTATTACGTTTGGAGCACAGAAGTTTTTTTTCTTTTTTAAAGACTGGCTCCTGAGCTAACATCTGTTGCCAATCTTTTCTTTCTTCTTCTCCCGAAAGCCCCGCCCACTCCCTCCCCCCTCCCCCTCCCCCGACATAGTTGTATATCCTAGTTGTGAGTGCCTCTGGTTGTGCTATGTGGGACGCCTTCTCAGCATGGCCTGATGAGCGGTGCCATGTCCGCCCAGGATCCGAACTAGTGAAACCCTGGGTCGCCGAAGAAGAGTGCACAAACTTAATCTCTCGGCCACAGGGGTGGCTGCTCTTTTTAATAAAATTAAATTTATCAATTTGTTCTTCTATGAGCTATATTTTTGTTGTCTTATTGAAGAAATCTTTGCTTGTCTCAGGATCACCAAGGTTTTCTCCTTTTTTCCACACTTTTTAAAAAATGTAGCTTTAAAATATACATTTAGGTCTATGCTCCATTTTGACTTGATTCTTGTGCATTGTGCCAGGTAAGGATCGAAGTTATTTTTTTTAATGTGACTATCCAATTGTCTCTATACCATCTGTGCAAAGACTATCCCTTCCCTACTGGATTTTTCTTTGCACTTTTGTCAAAATTCTATTGACCATAACGAGGATTTATTTCTGGACTGTCAACTTTGTCTCATGGATCTCTATGCCTGTAATCATGCTTGTTTTCACCAATACCACACTGTCTTAATTTCAGTACCTTTAGAGTAAGTTAAAAATTAGATAGTTGAAGTCCTCAACTTTATTCTTCTTTTTCAAAATTGTTTTTGACTATTCTAGGACCTTTGTATTTTCAAATACATTTTAAGATGTTTGTCAATTTCTATTAAAAAGCTTGTTGGTTTTTAAAAATTATTATTATTGTAATTACATTGATCTATAGTTAATTTTGGACAACAAATATTAAGTAATCCAACACATATATATGTAATATTTCTCCATTTATTTTGATCTTCTTTGATTTCTCTGAACAGTGTTTGTCTTTTTGATTGTACAAGTCTTGCATTTATTTTTAAAAACTTATTCCTACATAATTTTGATTTTTACGTTATTTTGATGTGATTTTAAATGGATCTGTTTTCTTTTCTTTTTGGTGAGGAAGATTTGCCTTGTGCTCACATCTGTTGCCTATTGTCCTCTTTCTCACTTGAGGATGATTTGCCACACACTAACATCTGTGCCAATCTCCCTCTATTTTGTATATGGGTTGCTCCCACAGCATGGCTGATGAGTGGTATAGGTCTGTGCCAGGATCCGAACTCACAAACCTGGATTGCCAAAGCAGAGCATGCCAAACTTAACCACAAAACCAGCCCCTGGATTTGTTTTCCTAATGTTATTTCTATTGGTTCATTGCTAGTGTGTAGAAATACAACTTATATTTGTATGGTATTGTTGTTTTCTGAGAATTTGATGAACACGTTTATGAGCTCTAATAGTTTTGTGTGTGTGTGTGTGTGTGTGTGTTGTGAATTCCTAGGGATTTTCTTTTCTTTTTTTTTTTTTGGAGGAAAATTAGCCCTGAGATAACATCTGCTACCAATCCTCCTCTCTTTGCTGAGGAGGACTGGCCCTGAGCTCACATCCATGCCCATCTTCCTCTACTTTATATGTGGGATGCCTGCCACAGCATGGCTTGACAAGCAGTGCCATGTCCACACCCGGGATCCAAACCTGCCAACCCCAGGCCCCTGAAGCGGAACATGCTTACTGAACTGCTGGGCCACTAGGCTGGGCCCCCTAGGGGTTTTCTACATTCAAGATTCAGAATCATGTCACTCGTGAAAAAAGTCAGTTTTACCACTTCCTTTCCAATCTAATGTCTTTTGTTTTTATTTCTTTTATTTTGTGTTTGTTTTTGATGAAAGTAAACATCTTTGTCATGTTCCTTAACTTAGGAGGAGAGCATTGAAGCAGTCAAATATCTCAGGGTGTCTTGTTTTTTTATTTTTTGAGAAAGATCAGCCCTGAGCTAACTGCTGCCAATCCTCCTCTTTTTGCTGAGGAAGACTGGCCTTGAGCTAACATCCGTGCTCATTTTCCTCTGCTTTATATGTGGGAAGCCTACCACAGCATGGCTTGCCAAGCAGTGCCAGGTCCACACCCGGGATCCCAACCAGTGAACCCCAGGCCATTAAAGCAGAATGTGTGCACTTAACCACTGCACCACGGGGCCGGCCCATCAGGATGTCTTAAGGTTGGGTCTTTGTGGATGATTTTATGAGGTTGATAATTTTCCTCTGTGCTGCTAGTTTGCTGAGAGTTTTTTCATAAACGGATATTTCATTTTGTCAAATGCTTTTTCTGCATCTATTGAGGTAATCAAATAGTGTTTGTCCTTTGTTGTGTTACTACTGTGTATTTCATTAAGTGAATTTTAAGTGTGAAAAATCCCTGCATTTCTGAGAAAAATCTCTTGTTAATAGTTTATAATACTTTTTATAAAATGTTGGATTATACTTGCAAATATTTTGTTAAGGATTTTGCATATATCTTCAGTGGGATGAGTGGTTTGTAATTTTCTTATGAAATCTTTGTCTAGCTTCAGGGAATGAGTTAAGAAGTGTTCCCATCTCTATTTTCTGACCAAATTTGTGAAAGATTGATATTATCTCTTCTTTAAATATTTGATAAAATTTAGTGGTGAAGCCGTCTGGACCTGGGCTTTTCTTGTGGGAAGAATTTTAACTGTTAGATAAACATCTTTATTTGGTATAGTAAACTCATATTTTCCATTTCTTTGTGAACCAATTTTGATAATGTGTGTTTAAATTATAATTTATCGATTTTATTCTAGGTGTTTAATCTGTTGCCATGAGATTATTCAAGATATTAATAAATAATTCTTTCAATTTTTGTAAGCACACTAGTGATATCCCCTTTTTTATTCCCGATTTTTGGAAAATTGAGTCTTCTCTTTTTCTTGGTCAATGTAGCTAAATGCTTGTCAATTTTGTTTATCCTTCCAAAGAAATGATATTTGGTTTTATTGATTTTTCTCCATTGTTTATAAATTCCTATTTCTCTTATCTACCCCTAGCCCTATCTTGTCTGGTTAGTGTTTTCATTTTCGTCAGATAAATACCCAGATATGGAATTGCTGGATCATGTGGTAGTTCTATTTTTAATTTTTTGAGGAAACTCCATGCTATTTTCTATAGTGGCTGCACTGTTTCCAATCTCACTAACAGCCCAGGTTTTGCTTTTCTCTATATCCTTTCCACCAGTTGTTATTTCTAGTCTTTTGGATAATAATATCCATTCTAACAGATGTGAGGCGATATCTCATTGTGGTTATGATTTGGATTTCCCTGACAATTAATGATGTTGAGCATCTTTTCATGTACCTGTTGGCCATTTATATGTCTTCTTTGGAAGAGCGTCTATTGAGATCTTCTGCCTATATTTTTAATCACATTTTTTGTTTTTTTGCTATTGAATATTTTGTATATTTTGGGTATTAGCCCCTTATCAGATATATAATTTGCAAATATTTTCTCCTGTTCAGTATGTTGCTTTCTCATTTTATTAATGTTTTCCTTTGCTGTTCAGAAGCTTTTTAGTTTGATGTAGTCCCACTTGATTGTTTTTGTTTTTGTTGTCGAATCCAAAAAATCATCACCAAGATCTATGTCAAGCAGTTTAGCACCTATGTTTTTTTCTAGAAGTTTTATGATTTCAGATCTTGTGTTCAAGTCTTTCATCTATTTTGGGTTAATTTTCTTGTATGGTATAAGATGCACCCTAAGATTTCGTATGGTCCAGTTTCATTCTTTGCATGTGGCTTTCCAATTTTATCCCACACCATTTATGAAGACACTGTCTTTCCCTATTGTATATTCTTTTTTTTTTAAAGATTTTATTTTTTTCCTTTTTCTCCCCAAAGCCCCCCAGTACATAGTTGTATGTTCTTCGCTGTGGGTCTTTCCAGTTGTGGCATGTGGGACGCTGCCTCAGCGTGGTTTGATGAGCAGTGCCATGTCCGCGCCCAGGATTCGAACCAATGAAACACTGGGCCACCTGCAGTGGAGCTTGCAAACTTAACCACTCAGCCACGGGGCCAGCCCCCCCCCCCACCCATTGTATATTCTTATCTCCTTTGTTGTAAATTAATTCACCATATATGCATGTGTTTATTTCTGAGCTCTCTATTCAGTTACATTGATCATATGTCTGTTTTTATGGCAATATGCTATTGTTTTAATTACTATGACTTTGTAATATAGTTTGAAATCAGGGTGCCTGATGCCTCCAGCTTTGTTCTTCTTTCTCAAGATTGCTTTGGCTTATATTTTGTTTCTAAAAACTTATCTATAGGTAATTTTGGATATATATATCCAAATAATTCATCTGCAACAAAATTCATCTGTAAAACTTATAGTTTCAATTCTTCTTTATTATCATACCTGTCTTTTTTTGTTTCTTCTCACACTGCATTAATCAGGTTATCTAATATAATGGTGCATGACAGTGGAGATGGTGGTAATTTTTGTCTTTTTTTAATATTACACAATTAAGCATGATGTTTACCATAAGTTTACTAGAGGTAGAGGATACTTTTTTCTCCTACACACTTATTCATTTGTGTTAACATGGATTGTATGTAATTTTGTTAAATTTTGCATCACATCTACTGAAATGATCATATTATATTCTATTAATGTACTGCAGAACACTTGTTGAACTTACTTGTTGGACTTTTGTGGGTTTTGCTGAGCACGATTCGCCCTAGCTAATATCTGTGCCAATCTTTCTCTATTTTGCATGTGGGTCACTGCCACAGTATGGCTGCTGATGAGTTGGGTAGGTCTGCACCAGGGAACTGAATCTGGACCACCAAAGCAGAGTGCACTAAACCACTAAGGTGGCCTCTACACTTTTGACATTTAAATGTTATATTAACTGTCCATTTCTGGAATTGACATAATTTGTTAATAAATTTCTGTTCCTTGCTGTGTTATTTTCTTCCTTCTACTTTCCTTGGGTTTATGTGTGAGTTCTTTCTAATTAAGTATTTTGATTGTTCATAAATGATAACTTTTCTCACTTTCTTCTCATTCTTTATGTATCTATGTTTTGTATATACTTCTATAAATAGTGTATGATTTGGTTCAATTCTCTTATCCTGTCTGGATATTTTGCCTTTAAATAGCAACATTTGGTCCATTTAATCTTTTAGTTTTTACTTTTTAAAGTTTTGTTTAAACAGAGGTATAACTGACATACAAAAAATGAAAATATTTAAAGTTTAAAATGTAGTGAATTTTGACATATGTATATAGCCATAAAACCATCATAACCATCAAGAATAAGACATTCGTCATCCCAGAAACTTTCATCGTTCCCTTCAAATTCATCCTATTATAACCACCAGTTTGGATCACCAGCAGATAGTGATCCAGGTTCTGTCACTATAGATTGGTTAAAACTTTCTAGGATTTTAGTTACACAGAATCATAAAGTAAGTATGAATTTTATGTGGTTTATCTTGCACAGTATAATAATTTTGAGATTAATCCACTTTATTACATGTATGAATAATTCAATATTTTTTACTGCTATGACATAATCAATTATCTGTTTTTTACCCAAAGTTTTGGCTGCTATCCTAGTATAAGTGCTGTGAACATTTGTGCATCGGTCTTTGTATTAACATATGTTTTCATTTCTCTGGTTAAATAATTAGGAGTGGAATGCCAGGGTTGTATGTTGATATTTTTATGCACATTTTTACATCACAGTGCAACTTATTGTATTTTGATACTTTTTAAAAATACTGCCAAAATATTTGTATACCTTTTAAATCCCAACCAGCAGTTTATGAGCATTTTAGTTGCTTCATATCCTTGTCACACTTAGTATGATTGATCTTTTTCATATTGGCTTTTATAATGAATATATATATATCTTGTGATTTTTAATTTTCATTCCTTAATGACTAATGATTTTGAGTATATTTTCATGTGTGTATTAGTCATTTGTATGTCTTTGGTGAAATGTCCATTCAAACATTTTAACTACTTTTTTGCTATGTTATTTGTCTTCTTATTGAGTCTAAGAAGATTTTAAAGATTCTATGTATAAACCCTTTGTAAATACATTCTCTAAATCTGTGGGGATTAGAGAAGGAGAAAGAGAGAGAGAGCTCTCTCTTTACATATACTGTTTTGTATGTCCATCAGAAATTCATTTTGTTCTGTTTAATTTTCATGTAGATTTACCTACATATTCATTCTTGTCATTTTCTTTATCCCTTTCTTAATCTCTGGACCTCCTTTCTGGTTAATTTTACTTTAGCCTGAGGAAATTTGTGTGTATTTCTTCTATGATGGTTCAGGGAGTGATAAGTTCACTCAGTTTTTGTTAGTCCGAAAATGTCATTATTTCTACTTCATTCTTTTTTTTTCAGTGAGAAGATTGGCCCTGATCTAACTTCTATTGCCAATATTCCTCTTTTTGCTTGAGCAAGATTGTTCTTGAGCTAACATCTGTGCCAATTTTCCTCTATTTTGTATGTGGGATGCCACCACAGCATGGCTTGATTTGTGCGTCCATGCCCGGGATCCGAATCCATGGATCCCAGACCACCAAACCAGACACAGGAATTTAACTACTATGCCTTTGGGCCAACCCCTCAAGTTCACTCTTAAAGGATATCTTCCATTAGAATATAACTCTAGATAGGCAATTTTTCCCAGGTGTTATAAATATCATTCTATTTTCCTGCCTATGAAAAGGCAACCATTAGTTTGCTTTATATATGAAAGTCATATCTTTTTCTCTCTCTGTCTGCTTATTTAGATTTATTCTTATGCTTTAACTTTCAAGTTTCTATATTATTATTTAAGTATATATTTATTTATATTTTTATTCAGCTGTTTATAGCATTTCTTGAATATTTGATTTTCATAATTCTTCAATTTTATGAAGTTACCAATCTCTTATATTTTCAAAATTTGTTTCTATCCTTTACTCTCTTTCCTCTTTCTAAGCCTCCAGTGGAATATACATTAGAGTTCTTACAATATGTCTTATGTCTCTTAGCCTTTTTCCTCATTTTTTGAATCATTAGTTACATTATGAACAATTTTTTGACGTGTTTTACAATTCACTAATTATTGTTTAAACTGTGTTTACGCTGCTGTGAAATTTATCCATTCGTTCTTAATTTTAGCTATTTTATTTTTAGTTCTCTTATTTTTGCTTGTAGTTTTAGACTTTTTTACTATCTGCCAAAATCCTCAATCTTGTATGTAGTTTGTTAAACAAATATGTTTTAAAGTCTCTATCTAATAAGTTCATATCTGGAGCCCCTGAGGGCTTGTTTTTTGTTGTCTATTTTATTTGTTTTCAGGGTTTATGTTTGTATTGTTGTCGTTGTTGTCTCTTCATCTACTTTGGATACTCTTTACTGTTAAATAGACATTGCATTTCAAAAATTGTTTGTAAAACTAATTTGAAGCCTAGGATAATTTTTACTTCCTCCAAAGAGAATTTTCCTTTGCTCCCATCAGCATCTTAAATAGCAAACAATACAGAATCACTTCAATTAAATTTCGGAAACTGAGATTATCTAAACTGAGCTACAATCTCTTCAAGGGCCTGCATTTCCCATGTTGGACACTAAGTCAGAGGTTTTGAACTTTGAGGTTCTGGCCCCAAATGAAGAGTTTTAAAATTCTTCGTGGTCTTAACACTTGGGCAGATTCTACATTCCAATATCTTTCCCCTTAGCCTCCAGAAGTTGTCAAAACTTCTATTCAATCTCTTACCATTACAATTGTGCATTCTGGAATAAGTAAAACTTCACAGCCAAAACGCAGCACTAAAAATTGGGCTCATTTCCCTTTTCTTAATCCTCTCCTAGAACACAGCCAGTTAGGTCTCAATAACTCGCTAGCTCTCTGGTGCAATCAAGTAGATGGTTTTGTATTTTTTCTCAAGATTTTCAGTTATTGTGATTGGGAGAATTGGTGTGAGTTCTTTCTTTATTGGAAGCAAAAGTCCAGAAAATCTTAGAAGATTCTCAATAACTACTTCTTAAGTGGAAGAAGAGAATAACTATGTGAATTCTGAAAGAAAAAAAGAATGTGAGCATATAGATATAATTTTAACAGTTAGAAAGAATAATAAATATATTCAACAGGACATGGAGGGGCTACAGTATTTGCATTCACTTTGTTACATTTGTCAGTTGTTTTTAGTTCCCAATGATTCTAACACTCAAATTTTTTTTGACTGATGAATGTTGCAAGTTTTGTGTTATGAACAGAAAGTAATAGGAAAACACATGAGATTCAAAGACTTTATCATTGAAAATGGGAAGAAAGTATAGAAATAAATAAAAATAAATTCAAGGCAATAAATATATAAGTGCCTATTCTTCTGTGTTTTCTATTAACACTCACACTATAAGATCTCATGCTTCTTTTCCTCTTCAACTATTTAAGTAGCTACACTCCCTTTTGTCATCTTTTTCCTGCTTCTCTATAACAGTCATATTTTTGTTCCACCCTCTATTGAAATTTTCCTTCAAGTTTCATCCTTACCTCTCTGAAAGCATAATCCAAAAGAGAGTTTTCAGTTTCTGTAGCATCTATTACTGTTATCCATGTTATCCACGTTCTTAAACAATACTGCACAACCTTTTTTCTCCTTCTGCCTGCTTGACCAATTTAATTCTACTGTTTGGTTTCAGTGCTTTTTTATATTCTGTCTGTGCTTCTTCTGTTATGATTTTATTCATCTACACAAATTAAAATATCACCTCTGAATAATGGTTTGATACAAAGCTATCTAATCTTGATTTCTTTCCGGAACCATAGACACAAATTCCAAATTACCTGCAGAACAACAAATGCCATGTAGATTTTCAATGAGCTTTTCAGCTTTTACATGCTCAAAACTGTACTCTTTATCTATTAGCTGCTACTAGCTACTTCCGTGCCTGTTTTCTTCCTGCACTATCTGATTTATCAATGTCACAAAATATCCTATTGTAAATAGTCTTGGAAAGTCAGAGACATTATTAATGTGAATGCAGGGAAGAGAGGAAAATTCAAATTAGGAAATATTTCTAAAAGAAGCTGGCAAAATAATATAATGTAAGTTGAATAAAACAGGAGAGAAATAATTAACAACAGGTTACCTGTTCCACATGAAAGAAACTTGGAAGTCATCACTCCATCCTAACAAAGTAGAAAGTTGAACAACTAACAATATCAACAATTATTCTAGGATCTGTAAGAGAGGTGAAGACACAGGGCAAACCACTGCCACAATGATTGGAGAGACAGACAGGGAGCCATGGCCTACTGGAACAGAGTCTCATGAATGGAGAACACTATGGGAACCAGTGCCAGAGTAGGGAAATGTGAAGGATAATGAATGTATTGCTGGAGGCTCAATGTGGACAAATCTGAAAGTTTAAAAGTCCAGCATAAGCTAGTTATTAGGAGCCCCTACACTTTTGTGAATGCTACCTCTAGGATCTTAACTGGGTCTTCAAAGTGAATATTGCAAAAATATCCCCTAGTGCTTCTGACACATAGAGGGGAAAGGAGATCTTTTTGAAATGGGAGCCATTTTGAAATGTTAGAGCATTCTATTCTTCACAATGCCTGCTCTGAGGAGAAATTAGTTAACCAGAGCCTAACCTACTAGACCTAACTGACCTGAGGAGGGGAAATATCCATCTCTTCTCAGCTCTATCGTTCTACATGAAAGAAGGAAAATATCCAACTCCAGCCCACTCTAAACATCCTGTCTCACCTCAAGGGGGTAGAAAATAACTGAGAAGTATTTGTGAAGTTCACAGCCCAGAGGTACAGGCTCAACAAAAGGCTGACACCTAATCATGCTTCCCCTCTCCCTACACCTCACCATCACATTGCTGAAGGCCTATTTATAATTCCTTTACTTGGCATGCCATGTCTGTCTATCAAGAAAAAATTAAAATGCATACTAAGAGGGACAAAACACAATTTGAAGAGACAGAGGAAGCATCAGAATTATACATGGCAGGGTTTATCAGACTGGGAATTTAACACAACTATGATTAATATGCTAAGGACTCTAATGGAGAAAGTAGACAGCATGCAAGAACAGATGGGCAAGGTAATTGGAGAGATGGAAATTCTAAGATAGAACAAAAAAGAAATGCTGCAGATCAAAAATATTGTGACAGAAACAAAGAACACCTTTGATGGGCTTATTACTAGACTGGTCATGGAAGAGAAAAAAATCTCTGAGCTTGAGGATATCTCAATGGAAGCCTCTAAGTCTGAAAAGCAAAGAGAAAAAAAAAACTGAAAAAAATGGAACAAAAAGTCCAAGAACTGTGGGTAAATTACAAAGGGTATAACATACTCATAGTGGGACTACCAGGTGAAAAAATAGAGAAAGAAACAGAAGAAATATTTAAAACAATAATGACTGCAAATTTCCCCAAATTAATCTCAGACATCAAACCACAGATCAAGGAAGCTCAGAGAACACCAAGCAGGATATATGCCAAATATTACACCCAGGCATATCATTTTCTAGCAACAGAAAAATCAAAAATAAAGAAAAAAATCTTAAAATCAGCCAGAGGAAAGAAAATATAGCCATAGAGGAACAAAGATACTTCTCCTCAGAAACCACGAAAGCAAGAAGAGAGTGGAGTGAAGTATTTAGTGTTGAGAGAAAAAAGACATGACCCTAGAATTCTGCACCATGAGAAATTATTCTTCAAAAATGACGGAGAAATAAGACTTTCTAAGACAAACAAAAATTTAGGGAATTTGTTGCCAGTAGACCTACCTTTCAAGAAATGTTAAAAGAAATTCTTTAGAGAGAAGGAAAATGAAATAGATCACAAACTTGGGTATACACAAAGCAAGAAAGAGCATTGAAGAAAGAATAAGTGAAGAAAAAATCAAAACTTTCATTGTTCTTATTCTTAATTGATCTAACAAATAACAGTTTATTCAAAATAATAATAACAAAAATATATTTCATTACATATGCCAATATATATTTGCATATATATAAGTGAAATGAATGACAGCAATGATACAAGGGATGTGAGGGAGGAATTAGAATTAGTTTGTTATTATAAGGTCCTCACACTACACATGAAGTGTTATAGTGTTATTTAAAAGTGGACTTAGATTAACTGCAAATGTATATGGCAAAGTCTAGGGAAATTACTAAAAAAAGTAAAAAAAAGTACAACTGATACACTCAAAATGGAGAGAAAATGAAATCATATATAATGCTCAAGTAAAACCACAAAAGGCAGAAAAAGAGTGGAAGACAAAAATAGGAAAAAAACAAGGACACTAATAGAAAACTGTAAAAAAATTGGTAGATATGAATTCAATTATATCAATAATCACTTTGAATGTCAATGGTGTAAACACACCAAAAAAAGAGAGATTGCCAGAGTGGATCAAAAACAGGACTCAACCATATGATGTTTACATGAAACACATTTTTTTTTGTTTTAGACTCCATCAGCCCTCTCTTGAACCTTTGGGATGGAAAAATCTAGGAACACTGTCATTTTCTGTTGTAACATTGCTGGAGATTTGTGCATGGGTTAGAAAAGCTCTTGGTAGGACAGTCTGTAAAAGTTCAGGTGTCCTTGGGTGACACATCTCTCAGGAAGTCACCAAGAATTCTGTTTGGTACAGAGAGAGAATACCAAAACTGTGATGTTGTGTCATTTCTTTTCTTTCTCAGGAGTTGGCCCAAATGTATCCCATCAAAGAAATGCCAACATTTCAGATGCTCTTGTAAGCCAGAGATATGTTTCCATGGTAACTACAGGGTTGAATTGGATTATAGACCCATGAGAATCTAAAAAAAGGTCTGAAGTATCATAGATGGATGAAACAACTGCATTTATTTATTCATTTTCCTTTTTTCAGATTTATTGTGTTTTCTTTTTTTTGAAGAAGATTAGCCCTGAGCTAACATCCTCCACCAATCCTCTTCTTTTTGCGGAGGAAGATTGTCCCTGAACTAACATCCATGCCCATCTTCCTCTACTTTATATGTAGGACACCTGCTGCAGCATGGCTTTGTAAGTAGTGTGTAGGTCTGTACCCCGGATCCGAACCAACTAACCCAGGCCACCAAAGTGGACTGTGCGAACTTAACTGCTAGCTCTAGTTTAATTGAGTTTTAATTGGCAAAATTGTAGCATATTTAAAGCATACAAGGTGATGATTTGATATAGATATACATTGTGAAAGAATTCCCACAATCTAGTTAATTAACACATCTATCACCTCACATATTTACTTTTTTTCTTTTGTTGAAAACACTACTTCCATTCTCTTAGGAAATTTCAATTATACAATGTATTATTATCAACTATAGTCACCATGTTGTACGTTAGATCCTCAGGTCTTATTAATCCTATAACTGAAAGTTTGTACCCTTTTACCAAACTCTTTTCATTTTCACCAGCCCAGCTCCTGGCAACCATCATTCTACTATCTGTTTCTGTGAGTTTTCCTTTTTAAAAAATTTGATTCCACATGTAAGTGCAGTTATTTAACTCTTTCTTGGCTTATTTCACTTAGCATAATGCCCTTCAGTTTCATCTATGTTGTCACAAGTGGCTGGATTTCCTTCTTTTTTATAGCTGAACAATATTCCACTGCGTGTATATATACATTTATACGTACACAATATATATATACTTCATTTTCTATATATATATAGACTTCATATACATATATAGACTTCATTTTCTTTATTCACTTATCTGTTGACAGACATTACGGTTGATTACATATATTGGCTACTGTAAATCATGCTGTAATGAATATTGCAGTGCAGGCATCTCTTTGAAACACTGATTTCATTTCCGTCAGATATTCACAAAAGTGGGAATGTAGGTCACTTGGTAGTTCTATTTTTAATTTTTTGAGGAACCTCCATAATGTTTTCCCTAATCACTCTATCAATTTACATTCCCACCAACATTGTAAAAGGGTTCCCTTCTGTCTCTCTCCTCACCATCACTTGTTATCTCTTGCTTTTTTGATAATAGCCATCCTAACAAGTATGAGGGGATATCTCATGGTAATTTTAATTTGCATTTCCTTGAAGATTGCTAATGTTGAGCACCTTTCATGTACCTGTTGGCCATTTGTTTTTCTTTGGAAAAATGTCTATTCAGATACTTTGCCAATGTTTTTTTGAAGAGGAAGAGGATTAGCCCTGAGATAACATCCGCTGCCAATCCTCCTCTTTTTGCTGAGGAAGCCTGGCCCTGAGCTAACATCCATGCCCATCTTCCTCTATTTTATATATGGGACGCCTACCACAGCATCGCCTGCCAAGCAGTGCCATGTCCGCACCTGGGATCCAAACCTCCAGGCTACCAAAGAGGAACGTGGGCACTTAAGCACTGTGCCGCTGGGCTGGCCCCCCTTTGCCAAGTTTTTAATCAGGTTATTTAGTTTTTTGCTATTGAGTTGTATGAGTTCATTTTATATATTATAGATGTTAACCCCTTATCAAACACATGGTTTGTAAATTTTTTCTCCCACTTTATAGGTTGCCTTCTCATTTTGTTGATGGTTTCCTTTGCTGTACAGAAGCTTTTTAGTTGGATGCAGTCCCACTTGCCTGTTTTTGCTTTTGTTGCCTTTCCTCTTGATGTCAAATCCAAGAAAATCATTGCCAAGACCAATGTCAAAGAGCTTACCACATATATTTTCTTCTGGGAGTTTTATAGTTTCAGATAGCACATTTAAGTCTTTACTCCATTTTGAGGTATATGATGTAAGATGTGGGTTTAATTTCATTCTTTTGTATGCTGATATTCATTTTTCCCAGTATCATTTATCGAAATGACTATCTTTTCCACATGGTAGGTTTTTGGCATCTGCGTGAAAAATTAATTGACCATCTATACATGGGTTTATTTCTGGGCTTTCTATTTCCTTTCTTTGGTCCATGTTTCTGTTTTTTATTCCAATATCATACTGTTTTTATTAGTTTAGCTTTGTAATATAGTTTGAAGTCAGCAAGTGTGATGCCTCCAAATTTGTTTTTCTTTCTCAAGATTGCTTTGGCTATTCAGGGTCTTTTGTGGTTCTATACAAATCTTAGGGTTTTTTTCTATTTCTGTAAAAAATGACATTGTAATTTTGATGGGAATTGCATTAAAATCTGTAGATGGCTTTGGGAGGTGTGGACATTTTAACAGTATTAACTCTTCCAGTCCGTTAACACAGAATATCTTTTCATATATTTGTGTCTTCTTCAATTTCTTTTGTTAATCTTTTATAGTTTTTATCATATAGACTTTTCACCACCTTGATTAAATTAATTTCTATTTTATTCTTTTTGATGCTATTTTAAATAAGACTGTAAGAAACAGATAAATTGAAAATAAGTGGATGAAGAAAAATATACTATGCTAACACTAATGAAAAGAAAGGAGGAGTAGCTGTACTAATTTCAGATAAACAGACTGAAAACCAAGGAAAATTATCAGGATAAAGAAGTGTATTACCTAACGATAAAGGGATCAATTCTCTGAAAATACATAATAACCCTTAACATGTATGCACCTACCAACAGAGCATCAAACTACATGAAGAAAAGTGATAGAAACTCAAGAAGACATAGATGAATCTACTATTGTGGTTAGAGACTTCAACACCCCTCCATCAGAAATGGAGAGATCCAGCAGGCAGAAAATCAGTAAGCATATAGTTGAAAACCTCAACAACCAAAATGAGCCACTTTCAATTATTTCTTCTCCAAGCAACTTGTTTCTTTAAGAATCCTATGCTACTACTCTACTCCCAATTCCATTACAACTAAGGCTACTACTAATAATTGTGATGGCAGTTGATGGAGATAATACATTGTGTGTCTGGCACTGGTCTGAGTGCTTTATATGCATTTATTCAGTTAATTCCTATAGGAAGAAACTGAGACTCAATGAAAATGCACAATTTGCTGAGGTTTACACTGCTTATGGCAGATCTGGATTCAAATAGTAGCAGCAATGTGTTTCCAGAGTTGAATCTTAGAACTAATTAACTTCATACGGGAGGCTTTTAAGAAATAGAAGGAGCACATGATAATGCTATATGCATGTTTTTATTTCATGAAGAAAAGAGTGCTACAAAGAGCCTTAAATACCAATGAATTGTTTGCTTCTCACCTTGTCTCACTGTCTTAAATTTAGAATTGGAAATCTTATCCTAATATGCTATGGCCATCTTCCTATATCCTGCTGATAAGATACCACTTCTCAGAAACTTTCCTTGTCACCAGCCATCAGATTTCCCCATCACCCTTTTACGCTTAACAAAAAAATACAACAGAATAAAATCTGAACAATCAACCATAACTCTTATGCAGAAAACTCCTCTGCTTGAGCATCCTTATAAATGTATATAAATCAATTTCTTTTAAATTCACATTTCTAGAATTGAAAGAAGTGTCTTTACACTATTAAATGACAAGTTTGAAATCCTCTCCAATCTTCTCTAGCAATAATTTTCATTTTTATGTATCCCCCTGTATTGTCTACTTTGTGGATTATAAACTGCTTTTGCACATTCTCTCTGTGGTAAAATTAATGCTAGTTCAAAATGCAGATTTGTCACATTTATGGAAAATGGTAATTAAGTAGTCTGTAACCTTGGGCAAATAACATACTTTCTCTGGACTTTCATTTCCTCATCTTCAAAATAAAGGTGTTTGACTAGGTTATCTTAAATATCCCTCCCAGTTCCACCATTCTGGGATATGTCATAAAATAAACTAACTCACTGTCCACTTAGGGAGGTGTCCAATAGGATGATATATATAACTTCCATTTATGAATGGCTATGCACTTTAATGACATTGACATAGCTTCTTCAGATTCATACCTTACAGCTAATAGATGTATGTGCATTTAGCTCCAATTAATATTGTGGTATCAGTGGAAAGAAGAACTGGAGCTGGGATCAAATTATTGATATTTTATAATCTCTGCTTCTAAAAATCTATAACTATCAATAAAAATATAATAAACACTTTTTTGCCACTCACAGTTAAAAGTTAGTTCCAAGGGTGGTGCAATGATGCTATGTATAAAAATAAATTTGAAAGTAAAACTAAAAATATCATAAAGTGCCAATTTGCATTTCCTATGCATGAATTTGCCTGGAAGCTGTTCTTTTTCTCTCAAATCTGAAAAGGCAGATAAACCATCGTCCTGTCACGCTGAGAAGAGAGAACTCAGGGATCCTTGGGATGTTCGACAGAGAGCATCGCTCAGATCAGAGGTTCTAATCAGCAGTGTCAGAACTCAGGTGCGAGCACAGAGAAACTGGAAGAAGAGAGCTGGGTACTGTAGCTAACAAAAGTCTATTTTTTTCTATTATCTAGCCTGACAGAAAAAAGAACACCTGTAAGACAGGTACACCTCAGTATCTCCTCAACCAAAAAAAAAAAAAGAGGAGGACCAGTCTCTAAGTTAGACAAGACAAAGTGATTACATACCAGCAGATTAAGCAGAAGAGTTCTCAGAGTGACCATGGGAAAAATACAAGCAGTCAGTCCTGGCCACCTGACCACCTGACTGGGACAAGGGTCCCATCTGGGCACATGGGAACTGGCCTTTGTGTCTAGATGGTGAAAGAAAGAAATGTGGACTTAAAAGAGAATGTATCACACAATGCAGAATAGTAATATGGAAGGAGATGGAGGTCTTTATACAGGAATGCAATCAAAAATCTATAAAGGTCACACAACCAGAAGGACCTACAACTAGAATATACAACTATGTACTGGGGGACTCTGGGGAGAAGAAGAAGAAGAAAGAAAAAGAAGATTGGCAACAGATCTTAGGTCAGGTGCCAATCTTTAAGAAAAAAATCTATAAAGGTCAAAGAGAAAGGTACTCAATAGTGGGAATATATTATCAATAATGACAACTTTCTACAGTGCTCAGTAGTAAATCTTTACAACATGATTGCTGTGCACAGAGTGAATTTGGGAACCACTGCAAACTGTCAGGTGGGATTGAATTGGAGCCATAGTATGTGACATTTTTAAGAACATAAAATAATACAAAAACACTTACATATCATTTTTTAGAATCCCTATTGAAAGTAATATAAAATAAGCAAGACAATACCCGTATAAGACAGTGGTTCACAAATTTTGGTAAGCACCAGCATCACCTGAGAGATAGCTAAATGGATGATTGCTGAAACTCCCCCTTGGAGATTATCTTCCTGCAGGTGGGCATTGGAGACCAGATCTTCATCAGCTCTCCAGGTGGTCTTCATGCATTCCAGAGCAATATCTCTATGGCCTATGTTCATATTCCTATACATTCACATACTATGCATATATGTAAGGGTTTGTGCTCACAGCAGCCACTTTCTTTTCAGGATCAAAGAAGTGATCATACACAAAATGATTAAAATAGTGCTGGACACATAGTAGTCACTCATAAAAGTTAGCTGTATGTGCTTATAGACATCCAGAGACAAGTATGTATTATCATGTATGTGTATACGTATGAATATATTTGTCTAAGTAAATTTGGTACACATAAAGTGAAGCAGAGCTTCTTGGATCTCTTTAAAGTAATATTTTGTGTATTAAAGCTGTGAATGCCTAACATCACCTCCTGAACCCAGGTGAAGGTTATAGAGCAACCAGAAGTCAGGTTAGTATAGCTCAGGTGGGGAACCCAACAAAATGGAGCCCTGTTTGCCACAGTTACACTAAATACTTTTTCCCCATCTTCTTAATTTGATAAATATGCTGAAATATGAGTAAAGACAAGATCAAGTTTTAGTAAGAAAAATTACTTTGCTTTGGGATCTTTGGGAAATTATGTAACTACTATTAACATATTAGATCTGTCCTCCTAAACTTTTTCATCAATTTCATACTGCAATAAAATTCTTGCATGCAATTTAACTGAGGCATTAATGAAGTTGATTGGTCTATAAGATGCAGCATCAATTTTATCACCCTTTAAAACACTTGAGTTAAGATATTTTTATCTCAATCACTAAATTAAAGAACTACTTCAATGTACGTTCTGTAAGAAAAAAGAAATGGAGAAAGCCAAATTTAATTCTTGATAAGATCTTTAAAGCTTGAATGTCACAAAATGTAATGGAATACCTACTTTTTAATTTAATTGTCCAAAAGTCACTGTAAAACCTCTGCAAATTGTATTTACTATGAACGTGATTTTTCCAACGCAGCAGCTACATAGGGAGAATAATAACTTTTGGAGTTACATTAACTCAAGTTCTCTAGGTATTAAAAAGTGTGGCCTTGAGCAAATTCCCATGACTAACAGTATAGAGGACGCTTGCTGGTATGAAGGAAGCTAAGATTTCAGTTGGTAGCTCCAAAACTTATGCATCAAATAACTACCATCTGTTTAGTGACAAGGAAGGAGACTGAGGACATGAAACCACATATAACTCCTGTAAAATCTGCACACAATGAATAACAATAGATTTAACAATAGAAAGGCTCTCTCTTAGTTGTCCAGTCCATTTCTGCTACTGGACTAGTGAATACAGACACCAATGGGACTTAACAGATTCTTGAGCAGCTTTGTTGAACGTGTGACATGTACAAACTCTGGAAACAAAGGCAAAAAAGGTAAGCATGCCTAATTCATGCACTCTTATTTTTAGCATAATATTCTCTTCACGAACTATATTTACATTTAAGTAAACATGTTAAATTATTTTCAAGAATCTAACATTCTAATTATTCTCTGCTTTAGGCATATGTACTACTTATTTTCCCTGAACACACTTGAGTTTTTTTCCACCTTTCTGCTTTCCATGATTCAATTATTCTTTTTAAATATATTCCTCCAACTTTTCTTTCTGGCAATTTCTCCTTTATGTAGAGTTCCCTTCCCAGAATAAATCACCCTCTCTCTTATAAAGCAATGGTAATTTGTATAGCCTACATTTTAAAATTTTGTCTTAAAATGATTTTTTCATGATTTTCTTTTCCACTAAATATGATTTATAGAGTACAAGAATCCTACCTTAAGTATGCTTATAACTATCAGCATTCTAAAATATATTAGATGCTCAAAGATTAAGTGAAACATTTATCTTGATTAAAAAATTCTCACACATTAAATTTATGCAGAATTATTACATTAGAAAAATAAAATTAACTGATATAATAAATGAGTTTGTTAAAATTTTAATATAGTATATTCTGAAATTAAAAAAAGATAGAAAATTTGGTGGAGGACATTCACTACCAATCAGAAACATAGCTCAACAGAAAGCAGAGTCACTGTATATTATAATGCTAGCACCTTATGCAGCAGAACAATTTGGCAAGTGATTCGAAGCCAGCAGAAGTGTTGCAACATTTCTGTGCTAGTTGGTTACTATGGAAATAAAGCAAAAGTGAAACAAGATATTAAGGGAAAAAATCAGCAGGAATTTCTTGTAGCTTAAGTTTTGGGCAAAGAGATTAGTTGAAATCACCATAAAAAGTCAGTCTGTCTTATAATGGTGTTGTTGACCATAAACCCTGTCATGGGTTACTATTTGGCATCTTGATACTCTTCTTATACCTATTATGTACCTTGAAAGTATTTCATTTGTATCAGGTAATTAGATGCCAGCATAGAATATTAGACTATAATATTTGAAAAGAAACCCTATAAAGAGGATCTTAAAATAGATAAAATGTGAATGGCAAAGTCTGAGTTACTACATTACTAGTTGGAGCCGAGGATTATACAAAGCATATGTGTGCTAGTTTTTCTGAAAAGTTACCCCTTTGTTGAAATGCTTTACAAATTTCATCAATGTCTTAATTTGGTTTGAGTGAGAAAATACAATCTAAGCATGCTGCTACTGCAATTCACTAACTAGTTCTGCAAGTTGTCAAAATGTATGCTTTATTTACGTTTTAATTTGCCATGAGATAATATCTCAATACAATAAAAATTATGATCCAATTTGCCATAATTCTGATCTGGTTTGACCTAAGTTCCATGTATAGCTGAGTTTGAATTATTGTGCAGCATGGCTTCCACATCCCTTTTGTGGGGGACTGGGATTGGCCACCCCAAGATATGTCTCTCTGCTATGAGGATAATTTTGGGCTGGTTACTTTTAAAAGCTGCAGACAGGAAAGAAACTCTGAAAAGTAGAATTTACTTACCCTTTGTAAGAAACGCTTATATTTGTAAAGGAAATGTCCGTCTGTCAAGGTGTCTCCCTCTCTGTACCAGGAAGAAGGGGGATTACCTTATCTCTAGAAACTCTTATCAATGCAGAAGGCAAGGACTTAAATATGCATAATAACCTTACTCTTGTTTACTGTACTTTTCTGGTAACCTCCTGTAACTGACTTCCCCCACTCCCAACATCCTCTTTTGTCATTAACTGAAGATGATATTTAAGGTGGTGGCTTCAGCCATTTTGGTGAGTTGCTCAGTTTCCCTTAGCCTCTCCCCTGTATACAGGTTATAAAGCTTTGTTTGATTTCTTCCTCTTACTCTGTCTCATGTGAATTTAGTTCATTGTTTTGCCAGAAGGACCCAGAGTGGGTAGAGGAAATCTCTTCCTCCCCTACACTTTCTACTCTTATTGGACAAACATTGACTTTGGCTTTGAAATGGTCACAGTACCAACTCAACCTCCATCCTCCCTTAAATCTAACCTCTACATCAACCCTCCCCTGCCAAAATTAAAAAGATTGAAAATGTGTTAAAGACTGTAACAAAATGAAACAGCATAACAGCAGAATTTAAAATTCTAATTTAACCTACTCCAAGAATCTGAAATGAGCCTAACCCACTAACTACATGATCATAAAAGTAAAGGTAAGGGGGCTGGCCCAGTGACCCAGCAGTTAAGTGTGCACATTCCACTTTGGCAGCCCGGGGTTTGCCGATTTGGATCCCAGGTGCAGACATGGCACTTCTTGGCATGCTATGCTGTGGTAGGTGTCCCACATATAAAGTAGAGGAAGATGGGCATAGATGTTAGCTCAGGGCCAGTATTCCTCAGTAAAAAGAGGAGGATTGGCAGCAGTTAGCTCAGAGCTAACCTTCCTCAAAAAGAAAAAGTAAAAGTAAGAATTATAATAAAGGAAGATGTACTTCACCTGAGAGCCCATGCTTCTGGAAAACAGGGCTGGTTAAGAAATCTTCCTATCCCTTTGTGTTCTGGGGAATGGTTCACTGCAAGGAACCACCCTTCCTCATATGACTTAGCCAAAACTCCCTTGTTATCTATGAGAAAGCCAAACATAGATCCTCCAAATTCCCATTCTTTGTCTTGCAGGGGAGGAAGAAAATTGTTCTACACTATAGGTCCTTCTGGCTGTCTAAGAATTAAGTTTACATGAGACAGAATAACAGGAGAAAATAAAACAAAGTTTAATCACATGTATACATGGGAGAAATCCAGTAAAACTGAGTAGCTCACCAGAATGGCTGAAGCTGTCACTTTAAATATCTTCAGCTAAAGACAAAGGAAGATTTTGGGGTAGTGATTTGGGTCTTCAAAGGGAAGGAAGGCAATTTACATGGAGATGGAAAGCAAATACTTGTTAGATAAATGTTTGCTGGGCCACCCACAGGCAATGTGACCTGAGAGACAGAACTTTGATAAAAATGGGCTTGTTGGTGCCTTTCTATCACACCTATTTTACATTATGCTATAGCTGTCTTATGGTATTAGTTCCTTCCTGAATGGACCTTCTATCTTAAATTATTTTAGGCGGTTAGGGGGAAAGTCAAAGTTCCTTTCGGAGATTTTGTTCTTAAAAATAATCAAGGCAGAGAGACACATTTTGGGGTGGCCAATTCTGATACCCTACAGTTTCATAAATGATTAGCTGAATTGTTTGGCTCCATCAATTTAGACAAAATGCCTGCTTCCTTGGCCTGACCAAACTTGAGTCAAGGTTCATCCCTCCCCAAGATCCCTGGACTTTGACCCCTACCCCCTTGAATTTAAGCAGCAACAGAAAGTGGAACATCCTTTCCTTAAACACCCCACCCAAGAACCAAAGACCTCAGGGAAAAGATTTCCTGATCAATTTACCTCTCACACCACCACCTGCTCTTCCCACTCCACACATGCAGTTTGTTTTAGCTCTGTTTACTCCTTCCTATAAAAGAAAACCCTTTCTGCTTGACCTTTGAGACACTTCTAAATCTCACCGTTGGAGGGTTCTCCCTATTGCAATATCCGCTCCCCCTGTTGCAATAATCTCCACTTTCCTGTTGCAATATTATTTTGAATAAAATTTCTCCTAAGTCCATATTTGCTCTGTTTTTTTGACAATGTTAAGGGAGATAAAGGAAAATTTAACCTAAGAATTTTAGGTAGTCCTAAGGAGAGTGTTAAATCAGAAAAGAAGTGATATAAAAATAAAACAAAACACTTTTTTTAGCTAAAAAGTATGGTGAATTTACAGATGTCCCTACAATTAAAATATGTTTCAAATAGGTAAAATGAATTAGAAAGAGAAATTATAAGAGCACTAGAAGAAAATGTAAATGAAGATCACATAAAGACTGTTCAGTCTTCCTGTCTATTCTTTCCCTTTGGACACATTTTCTTTGGGACATCTCCTTTGTTCTATTGGGTGCAAATACAACACAAGCACTGATTGCTCATGAATGTATGCTCTAGACTCAGGTACATCCCTGGACTCCAGTCTCACATATCCAACTACTCTTTTCCAATCTCATTTCTCCAGCAAGTTCTCCAGCTGGAGTATGTGGGCTAGTGTACTTCATAATTGTTGGAACCAAAAATTCTGGGAGTTACTTTTATTTTTACTTCATAACTCATTTCATTTGCAAATTCTACCATATCTATATCTAAGGCATATCTCATGTCAGACTCTCTCTCTTACCTTGACCTCTAAGACTCAAGGCCAAGACGTCATGTTTCTTACCTGAACTACCCTTGAGCTCCTACCTCCATTCTTTCCATATAGAAGACAAAGTGATCTTTGAAACTACACACCAGATCACATTACTTTTTTCTTCAAAACCCTCTGATGATTCCTATTCACTCATAGAACAAAATCCAACAACCTTACCAAGATCTGTATTGATTCATCTCCTATCCCCTCAGATTCTCTCCAAAGACAGGATTCCCTCTGCCTCTCAAACCCACCTAGCTTATTCTTGCCTCAAGGTCTTTGTACTTGCTGTTTTAACATCCATAAATTCCATATATGATAACTTTTCAGTTTTTAAATTCCTTATGTATCGTGTTGAAAATCTTGCTCATATTTAATGGTAAAACTAAAAGCAATGTATCGTAAGTTGAATGTTTTCATTTAAAAAAAATTTTAACACTTTGGTGAAATTAATGAAATATTAGTGTTTTTTTTTCTTCTACAAAAGTGTACTATTGTTAAAAAAAAAAAAAAGACAGCAGGCTCAAAATTGAGTCACTCGTGCTAAGACCCACATCAGTAAACCAAGACTTAATAACTAACCGTATTGCAGTTACAACCTCTCCTAGGAATGTAGACTTAATTGGTCAGTCTGGAATTTTTAGGTCATCACCAATGAGGTAATCTGCCACAAAGACCCTTCTATCCCCCATAGGTAGGTTACCTCAGCCTGAAACAACCCACTGTTATCCTCCTTCTGTCTGTAAAACTCTTCCATTTTGTACAGATCCTCAGAGCTCCTTTCTATCTGCCAGATGAAATGCTGCCAAATTCATGAATCATTCAATAAAGCCAATTAGATCTTTAAAATTTACTGTGTTGAATTTTTATTTAACACTATGCTGAAAAAGTATTGAGTTTTTTAAGGGAGGATTTACAGTTATCTATTTATAATGAAGTAACAAGTAAACACCACAATTAAAAGGACATCAAAGAAGAAGCAAATCAGATTCTTTTTCTAAGTGAATTGAAACAACCCTTGTTGGTGTCTTTAAAACAATAAATATAAAATATGTATTTGTATGGGAAAAAACATGAGAGATTTGTCTTCTAGTAGCAGGTTATCCTCTTGTAAAAGACAGTAAGTCACTAGTCAGTCATGCTGTGGTGGTGGCCCAGATATGAAGTAGATGAAGATTATCACAGATGTTAAGTCAAAGCTAATCTTCCTCAAGCAAAAAAGGATTGGCAACAGCTGTTAGCTTAGGGATAATCTTTCTCCCCAAAAACACAAAAAAATCAAACAATAGAGAGCCAGCCCCATGGCCTAGTGGTACAGTTCAGCGTGCTCCCTTTTGGCAACCTGGGTTCAGTTCCCTGGGGCAAACCGACACTACTCATCAGTGGACATGCTGTGGTGGCAACCCACAAAATAGAGGAAGATTGGCAGGGATGTTAGCTCAAGTCAAATCTTTCTCAAGCAAAATGAGGAAGATTGGCAACAGATGTTAGCTCAGTGCATATCTTTCTCAGCGAAAAAAAAAAAAGGGCAATTACTGAAAAGTCAAAAATAATTTCCCACTGTGAATGGCCTGGTAAAGTTGAAAATCACCATGTTATAGAGCGTTCAGTGTCAGGGGTATGCAACATACAAACCAGTGCAGATGTCTATGTGATTTGTTAGAATGTCAGCTCCAAAAGGTGAAAGTCATGAACTAAAGTTCTTGAAGAGAAGCCTGGAAAATAGACAGATCTCCAAGTTGCAGTCTTATAATGAGGTCGGCTGGAATGTCTTTTTATATAACGAAATTGTGACAATAAAACTAACTTATAATATAAGAAATAAGGAAGTCTCCAGTACTTAATTATGCCCTAAGTTTAAATTAAGCAATTATGGAAGTACATGAAGTCTTTTAAGACACAATATTATTACTGTATTTAATGCAAAATCAGGTCTTCTGGATAACCACTATTTCTCGAATTCAGAAAAAGATTTTTCTGTCTTAAGCATTTTTAAGTTCACCCAAAAAAAATATTGTAGAAGAAAAAACACAAAGAGTTTGCCCTGGGAGAAAGAAGGCATTTTCTTCCTCTAAGTCATCTGTTAGCACAGATTCTATTTACAATAAAAAATTAGAAAATAGGAGTTTTACATATTACTTGACTCTCTTTCTACAAATATGGATGGAATCCTCTCTTACGTGTAAAGTAACAACTTACTTGTATGTTCAAAAATATTTTCCCAAAACCTGTCATGAAAATTTATCTTTCATTAAGGCAGCAAATTTTACAAAGGTGAATAATGAACAAAGATTACTACCATAATTTCAACAATACTACACAAGTTTTGGGACTGTATTTATAAAGTAAATTGTCTTCGTCAAAGCAAGCTGGTTATGAATGAGAGAAAGAGAAAAGAAAACTTAAAAAAATAAAAGTAATAACAGGCTCAAAGGGGCTGGGATCATTCCTTTGGCAGTAGGGTTAGAACTTCAAAGAGCAAAAACCCCTCATGATACTATTAAAGGGCACTGAGGCTTTGGGAGATGGATGGGCTTACAGCAGCTTCCCCATGGCCTGTGCCAGCCTCTATGATCCAGGCACAGGGAGGAGTCATCCCCATTATCCATCTGATACCTGAAAACCATGAAAATCATGCAAACGTTTATATATAGTAGGTTTACAGTATAGCATCTGTACCAGCTTGAATAATTTCCAGCAAATTCGAATTCTTCCCACCAACATATCTTTAGACCAAAAATAATGCTTTTCATAGTACAAACTATGACAAAAGTGAACAGTAATTTATTTGACTAATTTGAACCCAGACGATTTGAGTCAACTATTCGTTAGCTACTGTCATTTTATCTGTACAGTTTTCCTTGTCAGGAATATGACTAATGGAGTTGATGATTCTTTATGGACTTTGATTCAAAACTGAAGGTCTCCTTTCTTCTCTCAGGAAAAAAACAGAAAAATAGGATTGGGTCTCACTGTAATGTGAAAACAGAGCAAATATAGTGCCACTCGTGATTGGTTACAAAGACCAATCATGCCAGGTACTCATCCTCTATTACTTGTCCCAGCATATGCCACTCTTGCTTTTTTTTCAGGTCCATCCTTGCTGGTAAGATCACCTCCAAATCAGTAAGTCATCTCTCACTTGTATCCTTCTCATAAGAACCAGTCTGAGGCAATGGAGAGAGGACAGCTACTCATTATTGCGTCAACACATCATCTGACTAGGGAAGATAGATTGTTTTTGCAAATATGAAAAATCAAACCTTCCCTCTGGCCTGGTTTGACGATTCAAAAATAGTCAATATCTAATCTGAACTTGTTATGACATTTGTATTTCTTCTTCCAAAGGAGGAATTCATAACAATATTAAGCAGAAAATTTGACACTTCAGCTGACAACTATTTTATCTTTATCATCCCGAACCTGATGTTTTTCTGATAGTCTTTGAGCAAAATTTAAAAGTACTTAGAAAGTAGCTTCCTAGAAATTTCTTTTAAATCAAAAACAGTTTGAAAGTTTCCTTAGGAAAGTAGTGCACATTCACTACAGAAAAATTGAAGTAAGGAGAATGAAAGGGAAAATACAATACCACTAGCCAGAGATGGTTCCTATAAATATAGCTCAGCATCCGTGATTTTCCAAATACCCAAAAGCTGCCCCAAATACAGAACAGAATATAGCCTATCCCCCCATAAGTGTCTTAATCACTTATCTGTCTTGTTTAAAATTGAAGCTAAGTTAGAACATCGTCCTTTTTTGACAACGTCCAAAAGAAGAAAGACGTCTCAGACATTTTATCCACCAAGAACTCAATAAAATAAGTATATCTAAAACTTTGTTACCATCACACCTTTCAAATTATTTCAAGGATGATATAAAAAGAATTTTAATGTAAAATAATGCAATCAGTTTATATTTGATGCATACCATCTTACCCAAAACACACAACATTGATAGATTAAACAAAAAAAAGAGAAAGTAAAGATATATAGCTGGGTTCATATGTAATGAGACGTTCTTATGTGCTGTAAACAGAGGGGAAATGCCAAGTGGTAAAGAACTAACACTACAACTGCCTGGGTCTGGGATGGGACCAGCAGCAGGACCTGAATTCAGTATCCAGGTTTACAGGACTAACAGATCTGGAGGACCTGAGCACGGTTCCCTGGGATAAGGATCTCTCATTAAAGAAGCAGAAGGGAAAAAAGAACTACTGCTAGCCCATAGCTTGGGGGTATTTCTTCAGAGGAAATTTTGGGCCCAAGGAAGCAAGACTGAGGGTTAGAATTAAACTAGCCTGCCTGATAAACCACTGTGTTATCACAGTAGAAATCAAACTGGTATAAAAAGACTACAAAGTAGAGTGGCCTATATAAGTTGGAAATTCATTTCTCCATCTCTTGTTTGTCTACAGTGAGTAAAGCACTTTACTGTCTGACATCACTCAGGGCCCAGAATGGCAAGTTATGTTCAGACTCCTTGGTGTGTGGCTTATACCTCTGTGTTCAGGGTGGCAACAAAAGGCTGCATTCATTTCCCAGTTAGTGGGGGAAAAGTGAAGAAAAACTTTAGAGTAAGATTCTCTTAAAGATGTCAGGGAAGAAAAACATTTCCTCTACCCTCTTAAATTCTGTCAGTGGGGCTATGTAAATTAAATTGAAAAAAGAAACAAAGTAAAGGAATGCAAATTTTTTCACATTTTTACATGTACAGGTGTTCACAGAAAAGAAGTAAAATTCAAAGAAGTAGTTAGACTTGAAAGCTTCTATACTCTTTTAACAAAGGAAACAGGATTTGGGCTTCAAGGAAAGATAAATTGTGTGGAAGTGCCTAGGAAAAATATAAGGGAGCTAACAAAAGTTAAGAGTTGTTTTAGTAAGGTTTGTTTATGCAGAGTCATCATCTCTGATGACAAGGGTTGCTCTCCTCATCTTCATACAGATTGGAGAAATGCATGCAACTTTCACAAAGGGAAATTTATAACCTGTTTTCAGGGAAATAAGGAAGAAAAGAGAACTCTTCCTTTATCTTTCGATTCTTAATTGCCTTCAGCTCAAAATAATCCTTATGCCAAGGTAGCATATTTTGGTGTGGCATATCCTGATCCACTTCAAGGGAATTGGCCAAAATGATTCAACTCACATCCGATTTTCCCTAACATATTAACCTGCTTATCATTAGAAATTTGTTTCTAGCTTGGCTGCCATTGATCCAGCTAAAAGTGGGTAGGGTGGACATGTAGGTAGTGTTCTATTTCTAAAAGGAAAAGAGAGAAGAATGAACACTGGGAGATAGTTAGCTGTTTCCACCACAATCTGTTATTCTGGCCATCCGAAGTTTTATTTCTTCATGTCTTCACACCCTTACTAAGGATCTGCACATGGAAAAGGGAACAGATCTACAGATCTGCAGGATCTGTAGAGGAAAAGGGGTGGATGAAACCGTAGTCTATTTTCTTAGGGATTAGGTAATGGACATCAAGGAAACAGATATTTCAGCCTGGAAAATTGCTGTCCTTTGTCATGTTGTAGCAATGTTTACTAAGATAGTCACTTTGACGATTTGGAAGACAGATCATGTCACCGAGAGCCTTAAGCTGTAGAGAAATGGATATAGAAAAGCAAAATGCTGGTGGATGTTGGATGTTCCTTTGCTACTTTGAGTTACATAGTACAATTAAGATCAATCCAGGCAGGAAGTGGCTGGTTTGCAAACTGGTGATAGAAAGGAGTTCTTCTGAGAAGGGAGATTCACCTCTGGTGGCCTGAAATCTAAATAGTCTGAGAATTCACTGAAATGAGGCCTTGCCCAATTAGAAGGGTCACCTGCTTCAGCACCCCAAACAACAAAACACGACTACTCAGAGCCTTTCCTAAAAGTTCTTCCTCCTTTAAGACAAGGGGAACAAGTCCAAAGGCAAAGATTAAGCCCTTCCTTCTCCAACCTACCCTTTCAGAGGGTCCCAAGCCAAGGGAGAGAAGCATGGGCCAGGCCCCGAAGCCAGTAAATAAAAAAGAAGTTTGGCAAGGTAAGATTCAAAATAGGGAGCAAAATTTGAGTGTTGTTGTTTTTGTTCTGATCACATTACTCAGAAATAGAATCTCAGTGATATTTTGAAAGAATCATATGGAGCAAGAAAAGAAAACTTGGCCTAAAAAATCAACCCATGGGCTCTCAAATTGAATCAGCAAACAGCTTCTCCAACCTGGAAGGAGTGAATCTCCCTAAGTGAACTTGGCAAAAGGCCCCAGAGGGAGTTGAATAATGGGGAGATTCTTACAGGAAAGTCAACTGGCCCCCACTGTTCTATCTCAAACCCCAGGTTTGGACTCTTCTGATGCTGCCTCTGTTCTCTTTGCCACAGGTTTTACTCACCTAACAATTTGGTTATTAGATTGGGTCCTGAACACTTGGGGACAGCCACAAAAATTCACGCTCCTCCAGCCATACTTTTTAGCATCAACAGGGGCAAGAAGATGGCTGCTGCCTCAGTTTTGTTTTATAATCTCGTATGAAGTCACCTAATTGCTGGAACCTAACATATCAAAAAGGCAGGACAGATAGTAAAAGACATTAAAGTGGTATTTACAAAGTTAGCAAAGAAAATAACTAAAATTTCTAGAAGAAAATAAGATAATATTTCATGAATGTAGGTTAGGGAATAAGTTCTTACACAAAATGCAGAAAGCAAATAAAATAAAAGAAAGATTGATATGTTTATATTAAAAATGGACATCCATGCTACAAAAAGACCCTACAAACAGATACAGAAGCCACAGACAGGTCGGATATGTGCACAAAGAATAAACAATGGATTTGTACTTAGCACATAGAATAAATATGAATCCTTAAAAAAATAGAATCAACTAGAGGGAAAAAGTGGATACATAATCAATGGGCTAATTAAGAAAGAGGAAACCCAAATGACTGTTGAGAGCTGAAAAGTTCCTCCACCTTAACAGCAAGTATGCAAGTAAAAATAAATGATGGAATATAATGGTAATATTTTAACTGTCTGATTAATAACAAGATGGAGAGAAAAGAAGGAAATATAGTATAGGTCAAATTTCTGGTATATATGACCAACAATTTCACTTCTAATAATGTATTCTAAAAAACCATGGCACGTGGTCATGAAGAAGTATATAGAAGTCTATTCATGGCAACATTATTTGTAAGACAGAAAAATTAGAAAAAATGATCATCCATATATGAGTGAGTGGGTAAATAATTTGACCCATATCCCTAAAACGGAATTGCATATAGGAGTGCAAGTAAACAGAAACTATCTATCCACGTGTGCCAATCTCAAAAACATAATCGACCACTGAATAATATGAGCTTTGTAGTAGCTTTTTATAAAATAATAGTATGTATTATACACAGGTATTACTGTGAGGATATATAAATCTAGAATATACTATTTTTCTTTGAAAGGAAGGAGTAGTACACAGGGGTCTCTATCTATATTTGTGATGTTTTTATTTTTCAAAAAATAAATAGGGCAAAATGTTAAGGTTAATAAAATAAGTGATGAAAACACAAAGATTTATCAATCTCCATGAGATATAAATACTCCGTAGTGAAAATAATAATAACAACAGCAACAACAACAATGACAATTATTCAAGGAAGTCAGATTCTGGAACCCCTTCACCAACCCATAAGACACAGGAAGTCCTAGACTTATGTATCTTGGGGTCTTCATAGAGGCCTCAGCCACATTCAGATGTTTTTTGACTCCTCTCAGTACATGCCAGTGTTTGACGCCACAAAAAAAAAAGCTGAATACAAGAATTCATATGAACAAAATATCACGTATGTTCAGTTGCTACACATTTTAAAAATTGAATATGTTCTAGATACAAGTTTTTTCACTTTTTTCTCTTAAATTCAGAACTAAAATCCATTCCCATATATCCGAATTGCATGATATTTTAACTAGGAAGCAAGATCATCAATTTTCAAATTTAAAATGTGAATTTTTGTGAAGGCATGAATTGTGGACTATGGAAATTACATGTTCTAGAGTTCACTCTCTTTTACTTGATGCTGGAGAGAAGAAAACTACAGTTTGTAAAACTTACAGACAGTTGGAGGCACAGCCAACTTGGATGTGACCTGTGGCTCTTCTGGTTCTGCAGGTGGGTTTTCCTGATGTGGCTGTGGGTGTGGTAGTTTCCCATCATTCTCACTGTTCCATGGCCATCCTCCCTGATCTGCAGGGGCAGAGAGAGGATGATGCTCTTTATTTAAGGGCATATCATCACACAGTGTGCTTCCTTGTATATTAAATATCTTTGGAAACATTGAGTTAGATACTCAGCAGAAAATTATTTGAAAACAAGACAACCCTGAGTTTAGAAAATCTAAACAATTGATCAGGATATTATATAGTATGTATCTGTAAAGTACAGGTCTGTATTAGGCAATCATGCTTAGAGAGCTAATGAATGTATTTAAATTAGTAGATATTTATAAATATCTTTCTGTCTTAAAGGGAAACAATTTATAGACATAACTTTTCAATTTGCAAATGATAGTTTTTTCTTCCCTGCTAGAATTGTAGCGTAAACTGCAGTAGTGCTCTCCGTGGCGGTCATCACGGTGAAATAATTAAGCTTGACCTTTGTTAAGGCCACTGCTCAGCTGACAATATTTATAACTATTGAAGTGAGACATTTTCTTGATGATATATCAATTTAATGGGTAGTAGTACTAGCCTAAATCGGAGGACATTAAGACTGACTTCCTGAGGCTTTATTTTTCTTCAAGTGAATCCATTACCAAGAGAATTTAATCCCTTACTGACTCTAGAATTACGATGCAGAGTACTTATGTGATGGAATTATTCAAAACTACCAATTATCTGCTGTGCATTTGAAATTTAAACAATTTTGCTTTCCATAATTAATTTTTCTTTCATTTAGTTTTCAATAACTAAATTCACTTGTCAAAATGACATTACAAAGAAATCTTTGATAAAAAAGTGATTTCAAAGACTTAGTTAGATATAAATAAATAGTGATTATAATACTTTAATGCTAATATTGTCTGATTTGTTGTTGTTATTACCAATGGAAAATTCCCTATCTATCTTGTAAAGGAATACGTTAATTTTCAAAGTGGATATGAAGTTTCTGAATTGAGGACAGTCATATTCTACAGGATTATTATTTATCGATGTTGTTAAAAAATACATTTTAGAAAGTTATACTAAAGTGTTTTCCATCACCATTTATTGTATTAATATGCAAATGTGATATTAATTTACTCAAAATTGAGAGAATTATGGCTTTAACACTTCCTGATGGATTATAGTGTTCATGTTTTAGATGGAAACTTGCTTCTTTTTTCTTTTTTTTTTTTTTGAGGAAGATTAGCCCAGAGCTAACTGCTGCCAATCCTCCTCGTTTTGTGCTGAGGAAGACTGCCCTGAGCTAACATCCATGCCCATCTCCCTCTGCTTTATATATGGGACACCTACCACAGCATGGCTTTTGCCAAGCGGTGCCATGTCCACACTCATGATCCTAACCGGCGAACTCCGGGCCACCAAGAAGTGGAACATGCAAACTTAACCGCTGCGCCAATGGGCCAGCCCCTGGAAAGTTGTTTCTAATCTTGCCGTATGTGTATATATCTGATTGTTCCTACTGTGGGAAATTTATATCCAAATTCCAGAGTTCTAAGGACTACCTCTATACTGTTGTGCAGACATTCTATTGTGAAGAAGGAGGATGATTTAAAACTATCGTGTACATTTGGAATGATCAGTTATATTTCTAGGAATCCCGTTCTGTCAATTACTGAGATCCAGAAAACTTTTTTGTGACAGGTTCATGCCTTTATTTAACAGATAAGAGATTTTTTTTTTATATTGGCACCTGAGCTAACAACTATTGCCAATCTTTTTTTCTTTTCCCCTGCTTTTTTCTCCCCCAATCCCCCCAGTACATTGTTGTATATTCTAGTTGTGGGTCCTTCTAAGTTGTGGCATGTGGGACACAGCCTCAACACTGCCAAATGAGTGGTGCTATGTCTGCCCCCAGGATCTGAACCCTGGACCCCTGAAGTGGAGCGCGTGGACTTAACCAATTGGCCACTGGGTCGGCCTCCTACAGATTTCAATTTTACATCAACAGGATTATTTTCTTTTCACTAAATAATTAACACAAAAACCCTATCATTTGATAATTGCCATTTTTAAAGTGTTCACTGTGCCTTCTCAGCTTTATATACATAGATATTTTGTCTCTGTTATTTAAAGTAACTCATAAGGTAAGTACAATTAAGTGCATTTTACAAATGAGGGACTTATATGAATAAATGTATATATTTATATGTATCTGAATAAAACTAAAATGACTGCAGGCCACATGGGTTGCAAATGGCTAGAGCTGGGAGCGGCACCTTGTTTATCTGGTTGCTATATCTGTGCTTCTTCTTCATCACATTCAGCTCATGACACAAGGCCAGTCCCAACCAGGTAGCCACGAATGATGCATGTGTCTTCTCTGCCTCAGCATAGTTACAGAGAGTATGGCTCTCATGGGAACTTCAAAGGCAATCTAGATCTGAAGGAAATCATATGTGTGTGTGTGTGTAAGTGTGTGTATGTGCGCTCGAACAGTCGTTCAAGCAGTGGAAATATTCACTTATGATGCTTTATCTGAAACATTTGGGGTCAGATCTATTTAAAAGGTCATGATGTTTTAATTATTAGAAGTGTAATAAACATCTCTTGTTGGGATTGGTGGAAGAAGGGCTCTAATCAGACATTAACATTTCTTCAGAGAGGTGTGAATCTTCATGCTAAATAGATACACATTATAAATAGTTTCATTTCATTTTAAATAAGGTTTAACCACCAAATAAGCTATTTACAGACTTTCATATTGTCTTTTTTTAACTTGAGAATTGTGTATAAGAGCAGGAGTTGCTGCTAAAAGTATAGCTTTAGAAGGAGAGACTAAGAGCAGGACATCAACTGCTTGTTACGTGACATCATGGCCATAGACTGATTCTCCTGTCCACATGTCTGTGCTGCTTGCTTGCTCAAGTGCACGGCTTGACTGTCCTATTTGACCAGATCTAAAATTTCTTTGCTTAGATAGTTATAATTAAACAAAACAAAACTTCTTGAATACTCAACTGGTATTTTATAAATTAACATTTCCTCAAAATTGGTTTAAAATTGTAATTTATTATATACACGAATAGCTTATAATGGATATTCTGATAATACCGTTCTGTTGAAAGTAAACATAATGACAACAACTACTTGATGACAGACTCTCATTAACCATCATCTACATAGACCTAGATTGACATCACTTACAGATACCCAGTGTTGGTCTTATGACATATGGAGTGTAATTAGATTGCCGTGGTGAAATCTGAACTTTCTGCCACTAAATTGCACATTTTATTTTGTTTTTTTTTTGCTCTTATTGGCTTACTCTTTGAAATAGTCTTTTCTACAAACTGAATTATTTCCTCATGAGATTTTTCCATGTTGTTCTAAATTACTGATATGTAAGGCAATAGGACAATTTGATGAAAACATAGATAGATCCCTTTTAGTCTAATGTGTGCTCTAGTCAAATATGTTAACATTGCTATAATAATGTCTATGGTACTACAGGACAAGATTCAGAATTTTGACGTTAAATCCATATTAAGAGCTTGAAAACAGTAAATATTATTTCAATATCACAAAGATGATGATCCCAGAGTAGAAGAAAATAGTCAAAATCTTCTCAGACTTAAGGTTCACGTTAGTCTTTTCAGGCTTTTCAATTGTCTCACTTCTCATTTTAATCAACCAACCTGACACTTTTTTTGTCACTATATTGACATTACAAAAAGTGAACTTTCACTTTGCTCAATTCTGAATGTTTCCAAAATATTTTACATATGTACATACACAAAATACAAGTTAATTTTATTCCCTCATAGAACTTTTAAACAATGCTACTCTAGTCTTCACATCGAGATAATTACCATGAATATTCTCATTAATATTGATAATATTCATGAACATGGGGTGCTATACATATAAAACTTCTATAAACTAGCAAAGAAAAACACCCATCATAAGAAGCAAAATACCAGGGGTCAGACATACATACAGAAGTACAATTATGAATCTCTGAACCAAATCTTTATCCAGTAATTATCTAATTTTAGTCATTCAATTCTGTAATTGTCATTTCTAAAATCCATAGGCCTCTCTTTGTTTTACATTTACTTGGACCTAAGACATCTGTAGTAGTTGGTAGATTTTTAAAGATTTGCGGAGGGCAGCTGAGGAACCACAGAGTCAAGTTCATATTCTCACAGTCT
This sequence comes from Equus quagga, assembly GCF_021613505.1. NCBI lineage: Eukaryota > Metazoa > Chordata > Mammalia > Perissodactyla > Equidae > Equus > Equus quagga. Next base: position 49,014,949 of record NC_060274.1, on the reverse strand, counting down.
CCTCTCTTGAGTTTTGTAGTGGATCTGAAAGTGAATTCCTAACATCAGATCCATCCATATTTGCATCAATATATTCCAAAGGCAATAGACTGTCATTATCCTTTGTATTGAGGTCAAAATTGCAGTGCTCTTTCCCTATAAAGACAGCACTGTTGATACTTAGTCACACACCTCAAGATGCATTATTTAGATAAGACAAGAGTGAGCGCATTGGCCCATCAGTGTTTTCAATACAGACCACAAAAAATTCAGCAATCCAAGCTCTCTGGCTCTTATAGGGATTCAAATTAATTCCTGCTCTCAGTTGCAGCAGTTTCAAACTAATTTAATGAACCCCAATCCCAATGAGTGATTGAGAGCTGAGTATTTATTAATTTAACATACTTATTCTATGAGTCTATATCATTTCAATACCAGACCCCATATAGAAAGAGTGCATTGAATCTTATCTTTTTGGCCCTTCAGTTTGAAAAGCCTATTTCCTTTCATATTTCTCCTTCATGATCATTTACTAACAAACATACCCATGGCTTGGTATGTTAACAGAAGAGATGACTAATGAAATCTAAATCGTAATAAAAGGAAAATTCTCATGAACTGGATAAACACAAAAATTATAAATGTGATGAATAGGAAGAAGATGCTACAGAAATTGATATTGTCAAGTGTATCATTTCAGCCACATTTCAATACTCATAACAATTACTTAGAATCAGCAACGCTGCACAGCTAATCAACCACATCTGTTCATCTCCACAGCTGTTATCCCAGAAAGAACGCCAGTCTCCTCCCCACTCGGCTCCAAACACACTGTGATTGTAATGAACACCTCTCCTGATGAGGAATACAGCCTAACATCTTGGAGCAAATTCAAATAGAGGTCCATTTGAAAATCGGAGATATGTAGTTACCAAGGTAACTCACTCATGAGGCAGTAAACTGGTTTAACTTCGAGCTATATAAGTTTATTTTATATCAGAATCAACTTGCTATTCATTTTCACTTACTCCTCTAAAATGGTTAGAAAACAAAATACAATTGTAAATAATATGACTAGACATGTACTTAAAAGACAAAATTATTTAATTATTTATTCATTCATTCATTTTGAAGAAAATATATATCATTTTCCAGCCTTTCCTAACACTCACAGCCATATATACAGAAATATGTCCTCATGGATACTAAGTGGAAACAGAATGGCAGGAGCAATGTAGAGTGGTAATTAACGTGTTAAAATTACTGTAAGGTATTAAGAGGACATGTATAACAGGGAGAACTGACCTAATTAGCAGGTTCAAAGGTTTATTGTTTTCTTAGAAGACAAATCATTGAAGCAAGATCCGAATGGAAATCTTATTAAAAGCAGGGAATGGGGGCAACAGGAGAAAAATCCTGAGATGAAGAGAAGCACAGGATTGCCATTTTTAAGTAAAAGGGTTTATGACCTGGATATGAATGGTTAAAAGGGGAGTGGAAAGAGGCCAGTGTGGAGACAGCATGCCTGAAGTGTTCATGTTTAAAGGTTCTGGGTTTTATACTAAGAATAATCAGAAGCCCATGATGGTTTCTGAGCAGAACAGCCATTATTTCAGGGAAACTTATTTCAGAGACTATATGGCCTCTCCATGGCAAATATTCCCTCTGAATATGCCCATATATAGTTGGTCACAATCCCTCCAATGATCTCTCTGTCTTCGCCTTTCCTTGTCTCCCTGTGATGACCTGTGTTGTCTTCTTAACCTCCAATCTGGAAACTGACTTTTCACAATCCCCGAATCAGGAAGTCTGCAGGAATGGTTAGCCCCTCCTCCTCTCTCTTGCCTGCTCTCCAGCACCATGTCCCACACATGCTGTACGTCACAGTTCTCTTAAACATCATTGTTGTGAAGACATTCTCTACAGCCCTTTCTCAGGTCTCATAAGCCACATCAGGCCAACAGCAACAACCTTCAACTTCCAGTGTCTCCCTTTCCAGATCTACCTTTTACCATGAGACTGTGCTAGTATTCATTTGAAAATTCAGACTTAATTGAATCAGTTTTATTTTCCAAATTTCAAAACACCAAAAAACCCAATAACTTTCATGGCCTTTGTCTCGGAATTCTCTATGGTATGATCTTGATGTATTTCTCCAGTCTTGTTTCCACAAACCCCACCTTTCTATGATTTTGTTGCACTGCTTTAACATTCTCATCCTTTTCCAGTCTTTACAATGTCTCAACATGTGGAGATCTGAATTATGCAACGTACATTTTTAATTAAGTCTCTGGTTTCACAGGTAATAAGAAAAACTACCATTTGTTGAGTGCTTACTCTATGCCAGGCACTATTCTAAGCATGTTCATTAACAACAGTGCTCTTTGCGGTTTCTATTACTAATCTATTTTACAAAGCAGGAAATCCAGGCTCAGAGCATTATATACCTGGTAGGTGGCAGAACACATTCCAATGTTTAAGTATTTGCCTCTCAACCCCACATGCTAAACCACAATGCCATTCATTCTTATATACCACACTGTATATATTCACACCATTTGGATATGATTTACATAATTTCCTCTTCCACTAAATTATTATCTTGTCGTCAGAGGCTGTGTTTTGTTCTGATTTTTGTTTTCTCCCTTTTTGCCTTTATGCAGGAATAAGTTATTAATAGAAAGGTGTTGAACTCTATGCAGTAGTACAGAATGTGTGAGAAGCACAGCCTGCCTGTCAAGTCCTGGCTGCCCAGTTACCAGTAGTATGACTTTGGGAAACTTAAACTCTCTCTTTCTCAGTTAGATCATCTGAAAAATAGGGATAATATAAGCTAATATAATCTCTCCATAAGGCATTACGGGGATTGCCAAGATATATAAACAGTCTAAATGTCCACAGATGGATGAGTGCGTAAAGAAAATGCGGTGTATATATGCAATGGAATACTATTTAGCCTTTAAAAAGAATGAAATCTTACCATTTGCAACCACATGGATGGACCTTGAGGGCATTATACTAAGTGAAATAAGTCAGACAGAAAAATACAATGTGATACGATCTCACTTATATGTGAAATCTGAAAAAAAGAAAAACAAAAACAAAAAGAAAACAAGCTTATAGATACAGAAAACAGATTGGTGTTGCCAGAGGCAGGGAATGGGGGGTGGGAGGAATGGGTGAAGGGAGTCAAAAGGTACAAAGTTCCAGTTATAAAATAAGTGTCATAGGGAGGTAATATACAGCCTGGTGATTATAGTTAATAATAATGTACTGTATATTTGAAAGTTGCTAAGAGAGTAGGTCTTAAAAGTTCTCATCACAAGAAAAAAATGTTTTTGTAACTGTTTAAGATGACAGATGTTAACTAGATTTATTTTGGCGATCGTTTCACACTGTATACATATATTGAATCATTATGTTGTACACCTAAAACTAATGTAATGTTATAGTTCAATTACACTTCAATTAAAACAATGAAAAAAATTAAAAAGGTATTATGATGATTGAATAGGGTGCATGTATGTGTGTTTCTTAGACTAGTCCGTGGTCTGGCTCAAATTAAGTGCTTATGTACATATAGTTGCCAGTACTACTTGTTATTGTTATTAGTTTCCATATTTCCTTCTAGTTAGATATTCTCCCAATTGTAAAAACTCTTACTTATCTATTTTTTTTCAAACATGAAGAAAACATTACATAAGGAATAAATAAGAAATTGTAGGTGACAGGTACTTTGTCATGTTTAGGCTCTGCAAATTCCAGACCCAGAGCCTTTTAATTGTGCGGCTTTACAGTAGCCCTCCAGGTTGGCTTGGCTGCTCATGGGGCAGCTGTGTCAAAAACTGCTGAGACTGGATGCACTGAAAGATTTCTCACGCTCTATCACCTCCTTCCTGTTGCCCCTGTCCTGGCAGACCCCTCTGCCCATGTGCAGCCCCTCTGAATGCACTACATGGATGCTCCACACCTTTGAGGATTTTGAATTTCTCTTGCATTTAATTCCCACGTTTTCTTCATCTGAGGCCCAAATATTGCTGTCCTACATGCCTGAAGTTTCCTTATCAGAACAATACTGCCTTTTTCTAAGGCAACTATGAATACTGCTTATTCACGGAAATATAAACTACTGATTCCTTTTCCAAAGAAAGTAGGTGAATTTTTCCAGCAACTAAATCCTCTCTTGTTATCTTTCTTGTTTCTTATATGACCAGGAGGATTCTGAAAATGATGGCAGGGAGGCAGTGAAATTACAAAACAGGAATATATGAATAAAAACTTATGTAAAGAATACTTCTTATTCTCTATCAATGAACCAAATAACTTTATGAAATAGGTAAAGACCGCAAGTTCCCCCAAGTATTTTTTTTCTCTTTTTGAGTTCAAAATTATTCTACATGCTAGTCTCTTTGCCACAAAGATAAATTTTACCATTTATTTCTGAATATTCATTCTGCCTGAACACTGAATTTGACCCTTTCCTAATGGGAACAAATACTGACCTTTCAGGTGGAGGTTCATCTCTCTCCACATTCATTATCCTTAGTATCTATAAACCATTACGAAGATAATTCCTCAAATCTCTGTCTACTCATAAATTTTATTGGAAGTCCTCCTTAGGTGCTTAAAACAGTGTCTCAAACTGTGCTCTGTCCTGAGATATATGAAAACTTTTATCACATGCCACTTGTTCTACATAATTTAAAGTAACAAAACACTGGATGGAAAATATCATCACCTTAGATAATGTTGCAATGTCAGAAATTTCAAATGGCCTGTAATGAATGCTACCATGAGAACAGAAGGAGCAACAGCAGCTGTGGTTTCCCTGTCTCTCTACGGATGTTCCCTCCACAGAGCACATGAGAATGAAATGAGTGTCAGACTGTGTGGGTGGGCTTTAGCTGTCACTTTCTGATGCACAACGTTCTCCAATACCTACTGCTGCAATATTACCAGACTCCCTGCGAGTGTTGAGAAGACAACAGTTGAAAATAGAATATGTGAGTGGCGATAATCCATCCTATTGTAAGATATGGGAAATGCCTTCTAAATAAGTTTGAGTTCCTTGTTTTATACCTCAACATAAGTGACAATTGTTCATACAAATGTCTCTATAAGTTGTAAAGCCTGAAAGCCACTACTTTGTACTTTGCCCTTTCCTTTGAACAGCAAACCTTTACAATATTGTGCTCAATTATGAACTTCCATTTTACTTTAATATGTTTGGACAACTCCCTCTATTTCTATTTCTTAACTTGCAGTGGTACTGATGGCAAGTCTTCAGATGATACTCAGAGAGGATTGCTTTAATTCTCCACCATTTTTTGCAGATGATAATTTTCTTACCCTTGTGCCAAAAGCCCTTCACTCTTCCTTCTTCAAACTTTAGGCCAACCAGTCATGCTAGCTATGCCTTCCTCCTCATTCTCATTTTCTCTAAATAATCGAAGTAGACATTTTTGGACATTCCTGAACTGCTCACATTATCTTTATCTAGATCAATTGTACAAACTATGCAGGCACCTGCGTTCATGTTCATACTCATATAACATTTACGTAATTGCAGAAAGGTCTATTGGGCAGTGCTGCTCTATACTATATCCGCAGCTGAGTGTAGTTGGAGCAGAGTAGGTTCCTGAACTTCGAGGAGCCAACTGATTTGTTCATCAGTGGAAAATGTATTTGCTTTTCTGAAAATTTTGAATTAAGGGTGACAGAGACTTGAAGAGTTATGTAACAATGGATTACAAGAGGAATGGTCTATTATCACCTATGCTTGGCTCCTCAGATCTATCCTGGTACACCACTGCCTGAAATCCTGATTTTCACTTCTGCCTGTATTCAATGCCTTACCTCAGTTTTCTCCTGAAAACATTGCTGCATAACCATTAGGTTTATCATCCCTATTCTTTTTTTTTTTTTTTCGAACCAAAATTTTTTATTTCTCTGAAACAGAGGAATATTATTTTCAATTGTATGTTAAAATACTTGATAACCAAAATGAAATGGATGAGTTTTCAAAAACATAAAATACAAAAGCTAACAGAACTAGCAGAAATATATGTTCTTATTCCCATTGGTCTGGGCTCCTGCAGAGCAGCTCATGAGGTGTTCTGGGAACTTTTTTTTTTTTTTTTTTTTTATTAATGTTATGATGGATTACAAGCTTGTGAAATTTCAGTTGTACATTTTTGTTAGTCATGTTGTGGGTACACCACTTCCCCCTCCGTACCCTCCCCCCACCCCCCCTTTTCCCTGGTAACCACCGATCAGATCTCCTTCTCAATATACTAATTTCCACCTATGAGTGGAGTCATATAGAGTTCGTCTTTCTCTGACTGACTTATTTCGCTTAACATAATGCCCTCGAGGTCCATCCACATTGTTGTGAATGGGCCAATTTCGTCTTTTTTTATGGCTGAGTAGTATTCCATTGTGTATATATACCACATCTTCTTTATCCAATCATCAGTTTCTGGGCATGTAGGCTGGTTCCACGTCTTGGCTATTGTAAATAATGCTGCGATGAACATAGGGGTGCAACGGACTCTTGAGATATCTGATATCAGGTTCTTAGGATAGATACCCAGTAATGGGATGGCTGGGTCATAGGGTATTTCTATTTTTAACTTTCTGAGAAATCTCCATACTGTTTTCCATAGTGGCTGTACCAGTTTGCATTCCCACCAACAGTGTATGAGGGTTCCTCTTTCTCCACAACCTCTCCAACATTTGTCGTTCTTGGTTTTGGATGTTTTTGCCAATCTAACGGGGGTAAGGTGATATCTTAGTGTAGTTTTGATTTGCATTTCCCTGATGATTAGCGATGATGAACATCTTTTCATGTGTCTATTGGCCATATTCATATCTTCTTTTGAGAAATGTCTGTTCATGTCCTCTGCCCATTTTTTGATCGGGTTGTTTGTTTTTTTGTTGTTAAGCAGTGTGAGTTCTTTGTATATTATGGAGATTAACCCTTTGTCGGATAAGTGGCTTGTAAATATTTTTTCCCAATTAGTGAGCTGTTTTTTTGTTTCAATTCTGTTTTCCCTTGCCTTGAAGAAGCTCTTTAGTCTGATGAAGTCCCATTTGTTTATTCTTTCTATTGTTTCCCTCAACTGAGGAGTTACAGTGTCCGAAAAGATTCTTTTGAAACTGATGTCAAAGAGTGTACTGCCTATATTCTCTTCCAAAAGACTTATTGTCTCAGGCCTAATCTTTAGGTCTTTGATCCATTTTGAGTTTATTTTGGTGTGTGGTGAAAAAGAATGGTCGATTTTCAGTCTTTTGCATGTGGCTGTCCAGTTTTCCCAGCACCATTTGTTGAAGAGACTTTCTTTTCTCCATTGTAGGCCCTCTGCTCCTTTGTCGAAGATTAGCTGTCCATAGATGTGTGGCTTTATCTCTGGGCTTTCAGTTCTGTTCCATTGATCTGTGGACCTGTTTTTGTACCAGTACCATGCTGTTTTGATCACTGTAGCTTTGTAGTATGTTTTGAAATCGGGGATTGTGATTCCGCCGGCTTTGTTTTTCTTGCTCAAGATTGCTTTAGCAATTCGTGGTCTTTTGTTCCCCCATATGAATTTTAGGATTGTTTGTTCAATTTCTGTGAAGAATGTTCTGGGGATTCTGATTGGGATAGCATTGAATCTGTATATTGCTTTAGGTAGTATGGGCATTTTAACTATGTTTATTCTTCCAATCCATGTGCAAGGAATGTCTTTCCATCTCTTTATGTCATCGTCAATTTCTTTCAAGAAAGTCTTGTAGTTTTCATTGTATAGATCCTTCACTTCCTTGGTTAAGTTTATCCCAAGGTATTTTATTCTTTTCATTGCGATTGTGAATGGGATAGAGTTCTTGAGATCTTTTTCTGTTAGTTTATTGTTAGTGTATAGAAATGCTACTGATTTATGCACGTTAATTTTATACCCTGCTACTTTGCTGTAGTTGTTGATTATTTCTAATAGTTTTTCTGTGGATTCTTTGGGGTTTTCTATGTATAAGATCATGTCGTCTGCAAACAACGCGAGTTTTACTTCTTCGTTACCTATTTGGATTCCTTTTATTTTTTTTTCCTGCCGAATTGCTCTGGCCAGCACCTCCAGTACTATGTTGAATAGGAGTGGTGAAAGTGGGCACCCTTGTCTTGTTCCTGTCCTCAGAGGGATGGCTTTCAGCTTTTGTCCATTGAGTATGATGTTGGCTGTGGGTCTATCATATATGGCCTTTATTATGTTGAGGTACTTTCCTTCTATACCCATTTTACTGAGGGTTTTTATCATAAATGAGTGTTGGATCTTGTCGAATGCTTTCTCTGCGTCTATTGAGATGATCATGTGGTTTTTGTTTTTCATTTTGTTGATGTAGTGTATCACGTTGATTGACTTGCGGATGTTGAACCATCCCTGTGTCCCTGGTATAAATCCCACTTGATCATGGTGTATAATCTTTTTGATGTATTGCTGTAATCGGTTTGCCAAAATTTTGTTGAGGATTTTTGCATCTATGTTCATCAGTGATATCGGCCTGTAGTTCTCCTTCTTTGTGTTGTCCTTGTCAGGTTTGGGGATCAGAGTGATGTTGGCTTCATAGAATGTGTTAGGGAGTTCTCCATCTTTCTCAATTTTCTGGAACAGTTTGAGGAGAATAGGTATTAAGTCTTCTTTGAATGTTTGGTAGAATTCTCCAGAGAAGCCGTCTGGTCCTGGACTCTTGTTTTTGGGGAGGTTTTTGATTACCGTTTCTATTTCCTTACTTGTGATTGGTCTATTCAGATTCTCCATTTCTTCCTGATTCAGTTTGGGGAGATTGTAGGAGTCTAGGAATTTGTCCATTTCTTCCAAGTTGTTCAATTTGTTGGCATATAGTTTTTCATAGTATTCTCTTATGATCTCTTGTATTTCATTGGTATCTGTTGTGATTTCTCCTCTGTCATTCCTGATTTTGTTAATTTGCGCTTTCTCTCTTCTTTTCTTGGTGAGTCTGGCTAGGGGTTTGTCAATTTTGTTAATTCTTTCGAAGAACCAACTCTTTGTTTCATTGATCCTTTCTATTGTCTTTTTTGTTTCAATATCGTTTATTTCTGCTCTTATTTTTATTATTTCCCTCCTTCTACTGACTCTGGGCTTTGTTTGTTCTTCTTTTTCTAGTTCTGTTAGGTGTCGTTTGAGGTTGCTTATGTGAGGTTTTTCTTGTTTAGTGAGGTGAGCCTGTATTGCGATGAATTTCCCTCTTAGGACTGCTTTTGCTGCATCCCAAATGATTTGGTATGTCGTGTTCTCATTTTCATTTGTCTCCAGATAATATTTGATTTCTTCTTTAATTTCTTCAATGATCCATTGTTTGTTGAGAAGCGTGTTGTTTAGTCTCCACATTTTTGCACCTTTCTCTGCTTTTTTCTTGTAGTTGATTTCTAGTTTAATAGCGTTATGATCAGAAAAGATGCTTGATATTATTTCAACTCTCTTGTATTTATTGATGTTTGCTTTGGTTCCCAAAATATGGTCAATCCTTGAGAATGTTCCATGTGCACTTGAGAAGAATGTGTAACCTGCTGTTTTTGGATGAAGTGTTCTATATATATCTATTAAGTCTATCTGGTCTAATTTTTCATTTAATTCTATTATTTCCTTGTTGATTTTCTGTCTGGATGTTCTGTCCATTGGTGTTAATGGTGTGTTGAGGTCCCCTACTATTATTGTATTGTCGTTGATGTCTTCTTTTAGTTCTATTAAGAGTTGCTTTACAAATTTTGGTGCTCCTGTGTTGGGTGCGTATATATTTATAAGTGTTATGTCTTCTTGGTGGAGAGTCCCTTTTATCATTATATACTGTCCCTCTTTATCTTTCTTTATCTGTTTTGCTTTTAAATCTACCTTGTCTGATATTAGTATAGCGACACCTGCTTTCTTTTGTTCATTATTAGCTTGGAGTATTGTTCTCCATCCCTTCACTCTGAGTCTGTGTTTGTCTTTGGGGCTGAGGTGTGTTTCCTGGAGGCAGCATATTGTTGGATCTTGTTCTTTGATCCATCCTGCCACTCTGTGTCTTTTGATTGGGGAGTTCAATCCATTTACATTTAGAGTGATTATTGAGACGTGGGGGCCTACCACTCCCATTTTGTGTCTTGTTTTCCGGTTTTTTTCAGTTTCCTTTGTTTCTCGTCCCATGGTTTAATCTGTTCTGATGTAGAGCTGCTACTCTCTGTTGTTGTCCTTCTACTTATCTCCTCTGCTCTTGGTTTTGTAGCCCCTTTCCTTTTTTGGATTTTTCAGGAATGAGGGTTTTCCTGAGGATTTCCTGAAGAGGAGGTTTTGTGGCAATGAACTCCCTTAATTTTTGTTTATCTGGGAAAGTTTTTATTTCTCCATCGTATTTGAAGGATATTTTCGCTGGGTAGAGAATTCTCGGCTGTAGATTTTTGTCCTTCAGATTTTTGAATATATCATTCCACTCTCTTCTAGCCTGTAAAGTTTCTGCTGAGAAATCTGCTGATAGCCTGATGGGGGTTCCTTTGTAGGTTAGTTTCTTTTGCCTGGCTGTCCTTAATATTTTCTCCTTGTCGTTGACTTTTGCTAGCTTCACTACTATATGCCGTGGAGTTGGTCTTCTTGCATTGATAAAGTTTGGAGATCTATTGGCTTCTGTCACCTGAAGATCCATCTCCCTCACCAGATTTGGGAAGTTCTCAGCCATTATTTCTTTGAATAGGTTTTCTGCCCCTTTCTCCTTCTCTTCTCCCTCTGGTATACCTATAATCCTTACGTTGCATCTCCTAATTGTGTCTGATAATTCTCGGAGAGTTTCTTCATTTCTTTTAAGTCTTGCTTCTCTCTCCTCCTCTGCCTGCAACAATTCTATATTGCCATCTTCCAAATTGCTAATTCTTTCCTCCATATTATCGGCCCTACTGTTCAGAGCATCTAGATTTTTCTTAATCTCCTCTATTGTGTTCTTCATTTCCAATATTTCTGTTTGGTTCTTCTTTATCGTATCAAACTCTTTTGTGACATAGCTCCTGAACTCGTTGAGTTGTCAGTCAGAATTCTCTCTTAACTCATTGAGAATCTTAATGATGGCTGTTTTGAAGTCATCGTCATTTAGGTTATACATCTCATTTTCTTTGGGATTGTTTTCTGTATATTTGTTGCTTTCTTTCTGTTCTGGAGATTTAATGTATTTTTTCATATTGCTTGATGTTGTTGATTTGTGCCTCCGCATGGAAATAGAGTTTAGTTGCTCCTTTCACTTGTTTCAGCTGCTGCGGTGGGAGGAGCAGCTGTTTATATTTCACCAACCAGGAATCCTGTCCGTAGTTGCTAACTGGGCCTGGGCCCCTCTTCGTAGCCACAGTGGCCCTTTGGATTCCCTCCTTTGCCGTGGGGGCCGTCACAGGGGTCTTCAGGCTGCAGGTGCCTACTGTTGCAGCCCACCTAGATGTACTCTCTCCTTGGGGTCTGCAACGGTGTTATGGGCTTTTCCAGCAGCCGGGGTGGGATCACTTATATTTGTCGCTCCGTTGCTGTCGGCACCCACCAAATCTCACTTGTCCTCTATAGGTCGCAGGAGAGCTATTGGCATCTTCTACAGTCTGTGGTTAGTACACCTAGCTATGCTGCTTTTGCCCTGGGGTCTTCCAGCCTTGTGGCTGGCGGCTGGGTGCCTTCTACTGGTGCTGTGTAGAGGCTTTCCCTAAGGCTGCTGTGAGCCTGTAGGGTTTCCTCCTAGGCTACTAAGCTGGGTCTCTGGAACTCTCTCCAGCCCCAGTCCTCTCTGAGATCTCCAGCAATCCCTAGCCTCACGGGGTGGGCAACGGCAGCTGGGGGTCGCCCCGCCCTCAGGGATTCTCTCCGGGCCTCTGCCGGAGCCGTGAATGCTCAGCGTGGCCCCTCTGCTAATGGCAGACAGAGAGTTTTGTCTGCTGCCCGGGCGGAGCTCCGGCGCTTCCCCTCCGGGTCGCAGGACCGGCCTTTTGAAAGTTCCCCCCGCCCTGGTCCTCTCCGAGATCTCCGGCAATCCCTAGTCCCACGGGGCGGGCAACGGCAGCTGGGAGATCTCCGTGCCCTCCGTGTCTCTCTCTGGGACCCTCCGGGTGCCCCGAGCACCAGGCTGGATCCCCCCGCCAATGGCGGGGAGAGACTCTCCCCGTGGGCTCAGGTGTGCAACTCCAAAGTTTCCCTCTGCGTTTAGGAGTAATTGCAGGGGGTTTAGGTAGGGTTCTGGTCACCTGTTTCCACCGTCGCTCCTCTGTTGTGTTCTCGTTCCTGCCCTAGACGTGCGTGGATCCTCTGGGGGCGTCCGTTGGAAGAAAGCCGCTTGCGGGTACCAGGCTGCCCGTCGGGGTCGGAGAGCCCTCACCTATTTCCACATCCTCCCGGAGGAAAGTCCATCCGCCTTCCGATGTATAGTCGCGTGGGTGTCTCAGACGTCCTGAGATGCTGTCTGGATATCCTTTGTCAAGCGATAAGTGTCCAAATAATTGTAGACTCGAAGGGCGAGAGACAAAGAGGACTACTCACGGCGCCATCTTGGCTCATATTCTATCATCCCTATTCTTATCTCACTTCCATTTCTTCCAAAAAATGGTTTCCCTGATAAGTACAACAAGGACTCTGCATCAGTTAGCTACTGCTGTGTAACAAACCACCAAAAACTCTGTGTTATTGAAATAGCAACCATTTATTTATTCAAAGTTAATGTTAGTAATTTAGTCTCATCCCAAATGCAAAATTTCATACATCTGTACTCAACCCCAGGCTTGAGAGGTGACTTTCCTGACCGTGACTGTGCTCTCTATACATTATTAGGGTCTTCAGCTGAAACAGCTGGTCTGACTTGGCATTGGTTTATATGGTTCCTCATTTTCCATAAGGCTAGCCGGGGAGAAGGTTTCATGGTATAAGGAGGGATCCCAAGAGAGAAAGAGAGAAAGTATGCCAGTCTCCTTGAAGCACAGGCATAAAACCTGCACATCAACACATCTGCTGCATCTATTTTGAGTAAAGCAAGTCACAAGGACAGTGCTGGGTAAAAGGGAAGAGAAATAGATGCCCTCCCCTAATGGCACAGGTTTCACTGTTACATTGCAAGGGATGTGGAGTCAGGGAGGAGTGTAGCCAGTTTTGCAACCTATCTTATAAACTTATCCTGTGCAATCTCATTTCCTTGACCTTCTTACCTCAACACCACATCTTTCCTTGTTTATGAGGCTGCAGCACACTGGTCAAAAATCCTATCACTGTAGAAATAAGTCCCATGACAAAATCATTGTTACCATTTTGAGGTGGATTTTTAATATTCCTCAGAAACTCCTTCAATTTTCCTGTCAGGAGTCACTCAAGCTCCTCATGGTCAATTTCAAACTCTCTTCATTCTCTTTGAACCACATATACAACTACCTCTGACCGATGAGAGAATGAGGCCAGCACCATTCCTGTGACATTTTACCCTGTGAGTGCAAGTGTCACTACTCTTTGTTACAGCACAGTAATATTGAAGGACCTGTGTGGGGAAAGATATGCCAAATTTTATACAGAATGGAGTGTAATTTGAAAAATGGCATTATTTGTGGTGCCCATCACCTGTAACTCATAACATTAATGCACCATTCAAATAAAGAGTAGAGTCAACACATCTACTGTAGAAAAATAGAGAAAAGCCACAAGGTTTCAGGTTTACATTTACCTCTCTCAATTATTAATTGTGAACTGTGAGCAAGGCATTATCTCTTTTTGGCAGTCAGTTTATTAATCTGTAAAATAAACAGGTTGAATAAAGTGATTAGTTAGGGTTACTTTTAGCAAAAACTATATTCAACTGTCGAATTTGATCTGGAGATATAAAAAACCTACACGTTTAATGTTCTGCAGAAATAAAACAAAACAGACCATTTGATGTTTAATGGATAAATATTTAAAAACATTCTTCTTAGAGATATTTTACTCATGTATTTTTAAAACTTCATTTCTTTCTTTTACCATAAGCCCATCTAAAGAAAGGCAAAATTGTTCCATAATAGATATCCATCTGTTACTCCTTTTATACTTTGTTACAGTAACATATTTTCATAGTTATAGTATAATCTCTTCCCTGTAAACAATGATAAAATCACCACTTAAGATTGCAATAATTCAAAGAAATGAACAGTATACAGACACAGTAATGTTTCCAAATATGTAGAACATAATAATTCAGCTGTTACTACTACTTAGCTTTAAGAACGTCCAGCCTAAAGTTTATTTTCAAATTTTCTTTACAATGAATGACTTCGAGATGTATGGGGATTGAGCGCTTGTCCAAAGCCAAGTGGTCAAGTGAGAGTTTCCAACTTCCTTCTTGATGGAAGCTGGGCAGCAGCTCCCTGGTGTCTGTAAAGTAAAATTTCAACTCCCTGAACCTCAGTCAAAGATCATCTATGATCTGGCACAGGATTTAGTTTAGTCCCCTCTTCAAAGCATGTCCTAGTGCGGGCTGTTGCTGGGAAGGTCCATCCATCCTGTTGATTTCAGTTACTCACCCACAAATAGGATGCCCAGAAATTTTTCTAGATTTAAAGTCTTTTACCTTTATTGTCAAAATAGGGACAAAATTTTAGACGCTTTAAGTAAACTCTTGAAAATAAGTGAGAGGTAAATATTTCAAATAGTTAAATCACAGTGAATTCTAACTTCTCTTTATATATTCACATTAATTTATTTCCAAATGCAATTTTAATTCTGCTGAAGGCATGCCACTGACTTTGGGACCGGTAGTCTTCTCTAGCTGGTGTCTTCTCCCTGGCTCTACCTGGGAGAGCAAGCTCTTCCAATACTTCCTCTTCATTTGTTGTGGAGATTCTCTGGGAAAAGAATAATGCTACTTTTCTGGTTGTCATTAAACAGATAGCTAATAAAATTTTGGTAGATAAATAGAATGGAAGCTGTTATTTTCATTAATGATTCATTAAAAGTATAGGTCCCCAATTAATGCATACGGTTTTATCATCACAACCAAAACAGAAGTCTGTGAGATGGAGGGATAGCACTTCCTCATTCTACAATAAGATAATGGGGGTTTTGCTACAGCAAGTTAACTTTCCACAGGTAATACAGCTGTTGGAGGTAAAAAGAGGCTCTAGATCGATTTCAGTCATCCTTATCATACTTGATATTTGGGAACATATGAATTTCATCACACATATGCCAATTTATTGTGGTTTGCTTGCCCCATGTGAAATCAAAGGCTTTAGACTTAGTGATATTCCTCATGCTTTTCAATACTGACCTATCTATTCACAGACACAGGAGACACTTAGATGGGGAGACAGGGTGAAACTCCCTCTAGTGAACAGTCAGTTGGACTCAAGGTGGGCTTTGTCATCTATTATTATACCCAGTATAATTGACTCAAAGTAAAATCAGCTTAGTTATTAACAGTATTCAAATATATGATTCATATTTTAAGTAATCCAGAGTAGTTTCTAATTTTAATTTTAAATAACAGTAAGGTAACATTTCTTGATTTATTCTCCTTTTTTTTTTTTGAGGAAGATTGTCACTGAGCTAACATCTGTTCCAATCTTCCTCTATTTTATGTGGGATGCTGCCACAGCGTGGCTTGATGAGTGGTGCCAGGTCCCTGCCCAGGATCCGAACCTGCGAACCCCAGGCCAGCAAAGCGGAGTGGGTGAACTTAAACACTATGCCACCAGGCTGTCCCCATGATTAACCCATTTTTAAATTTCCATTAAATATGTCCACAACACACACAAAAGGCTAATATGTTGCTGCTGTGTTCTGTTTCTAAAGTAGATTTGGTGGGCTTCATATCAAGAATGATACTACGCTTTAATGCTCCTCTACTCCAAACGCAGAGCAATCACATAAAATATATAAAAAGAAGAAGTGAGAAAGACACACACAGGATCAACTTCACATTAAATCTTCCATTGAACAATTAGGACTTGATTTGTCTGTTTGAAATCAGAAATCAATTCAATAAGCTCCTCACCCCATCCCAGTACTGTACAAGCCACTTTGCTGGGCTATTTCTTTCCACATCTTTGGGCTTCATTTGGGGCAATTTCTATTTTTCCACTGGTTACACTCATATAATGAAAAATTCTCCAATGTCATCTAGTCACAAAACAATCTCAGTCCAGTAAATAATATGTCCAATCTCATGTCATCATCCAAACCTTAAATAAATTTAGATAAGTTTAGATAAATTTCTCCCTGTCCCCAGTGTGGGCCATCCAATGCAGGAAAGACAAGGAATGGTGGGCTTCTTCCCTCTTCCTTCTCCTATTGCTTCTATCCATCCTCATCTCTTCCTAACCAAGCTGCTTTGGACCTGTCCAAAGTATGATTGGGAGCAGGGAAGGGTGGGAAAAGAGGAAAGGGAAACAGACAAATTGCTTTTTGCCTAACATCATGGTGAGTTATAGTGCTTTCTGCTCATTGCTGGTATTAAAGCTGACTTTTGCCATAGTATGATGTATGGGTTCTTGAGAGAGAACCATTACATTTGAATCAAACCAAGACACTTCTCTACCTGCTGGCCATTAATTACTTCTTCCTTAGCTACCAGGCCTCTCTATGGCATGCCACATACACCATCTATAGAGGTCCCTCAGCCCTCTTCTGGGACCTCTAGAGTAGAACCTAAGGACAATCTCTTGTCAGCTCTCTCATATATACAACCCATTTCTGGACAGTGGAAGACACTGGTGCATGCTTTGTCTTTATAAATTCTGGCAGCACAAGCCCATTCCTATTCAGCTACATCTGCTTTGCTACATCATCAGGGCAGCAAGACAGTCATAACCTCACACCTTTATTTTCCAGAGAAACTTGTTAGAGTGCAGGCTAATGGGAGTGCTAGGCTCCTGGACTCATATACATTCTCTGGATGGTCCCTTCCAGGTTCCTAAACATAAGAAAAAAGTGAAACACTGCACCCCCCACTTTCCCCACACACTCACAAACTTACTCCACCTTGGGAGAGGGCGGGACTCACTGCAGGCTGAGAGTTATCTCCTAATCCACATTCCTAACGTGGAATTATTTGTTCAGTGTCCCCATTCTATTCTATAAACTGGAGATCAGTTACAAGTTAACGCACAAATTATCGGGTACTTCATTTTCCTAAAAGGAAGATTACTGTCTGATACTTCACTTTGGAATATGTCAGCTAAAGCTCAGTTAAAACTTGGAGTAAAATAGTTATGAGTCTATTTTAAGCATACCCTCTTAGGTGTTACAGATGCAAAACAACGAGTAGGGATTGCAACCTCAGGCTTGGTGAATTTCAGATCCAGAGGCAGACAGTGACAGATGAGACTGTAGATCTCAAAATGAATACATGTCTGTAGATGAAAATAATCCATAACCAATTTATAAATGAAAATTTGGGTCAGTTTATTCTGAGCTAAAATGTGAGGACCATGGCCTGGGGCCTTTTTCCCAAAGGAAGAAACGGCACCAAAGAAGTGGGGTGTACAGAGTGGTTATATGCCCAGAAAGAGGATGTTTCACATATGATTGAAATGTCCCTTTTATAATAGTCGCGAGACTGCTCTGTAGGTACAGAGATTGATGGACACAGCAGGTAGGTCTGCTGCCTTGGTGGACTCAGCAGGGTGGCAGGTCTGTTGTCTCGAGCTGGGTGGTCACAGGTGAGCTGTGTGGTCAAAGGCAAGTGCAGGAATCAGTTCTTAGCCTAAGGAAAGGTGCTTATCCTTAAGGAAATGCTAATGTCGGGGCAAGTTGCACCTTTATCTTAAGGCCATTTGTTCTTGCCATAGTAAATGTTTTTTTTTTTTTAAAGCAGATATACAATGCGTGCTCAATGGCTACAGTCAGGCCCTTTTGGAAAAAACAAAGTCAGGCCGAATTAGGTTTACACCAAATGGCTTCCTCATATACTCCAATATATCCTACTGTTTGCCATTTCTATTTGTCATGTCTAAGATGGTGTACACAAGTGTGAGGGTTAGAATCATGCCCACGGGGAAGGCAGAGCTTGAATAGGGTCCCCTTCCCACAGTTCACAGTTTTGTGAAGCTCTTGGGCCTATGGAGAATGTTCACAACTTCTCCCTCACTGCCAGCAGCGACATTGTTGTTAGTGCTATGGAGTTGATTCTGATTCCTAGCTTGCCGTGTGCAGTGGAGCAGAACACTGCTATATCTTTTTTGGCCATACTCTCCCCTTCTGCTACTTCAGATAATGTTCCAGTGCTATTCAGGGTTTTCATGGTGAATTTTTTCAGAAGTGAGTGATCTGGTTCTTCTTCCTAGTCTGTGTTAATCTGTGAGCTCTGCTGAAACTTGCCCACCATGGGTGACCCTGCTGGTATTTGAAATACCATTGGCATAGCTTTCAGTATCACAGCAACAAGAAGCCACCACAGATGACAACAGAAGGACAGGTAGTATTGCTCCCTGACCAGGAGACAAATCCCACCATGATGGTGAGGACATTGAGTCTTAACCACTAGAACACATGGGCTGGCTAGCTGGGAAATAAAAGGTTATAAATAGCACTGTGCTTGATCCCCATGGCACTGGCCAGGAAGAACAAAGTTTGGTCTCCATGGTGGGTATATTTACACTATGGAAGTCAGCAAATGCTTGTGATAGTTATGTTTTACCCTGGTAACTGTCTGCTAAACATTTACCAGTTCACTAATGAATATAAATGTATATGCAATTCAGATACAAAAAATAACACAAAACCTGGAGATGGTGCTTTACTATCAGACAAAATATATTAAAGGAAAAAATTTAATAGAGAAATATGGGTAGCATATGATTTATGGAAGAACACCAGAGGGAATAAAATGATGAACACATATATTAACATCAACTATATAAAGAAAAATCTATAGAAACACAAGGAAAAATTAATAATGCCAAAATGAAGGGGATATTTTAATAAATTTCTTTTAGAAATTGATTAATCAAGCAGGCAAAATGTTAGCAAGAAGATAGGCAAGAGTAATAAAGGGTTAAATTTAATGGAAATTATATATATACACACATACAATTTAAACAATAGGGCATTTCCATGCCCAATCACGAAGATTATGATAAAAATGTATGCGTTAGTATTGAAAATGATTAAATAAGATATATATGTAAATTATATATATATATACCCTAAAACATTTTCTTCTGTAAGAAAAATTAGAACAATGTGATGTTGATTATTTTTAACTTGTGTTTCTATTTTCTAAGGCTGTGATTGAACTATTTCATTGTGTGTCTTATATTTGAGGTCATTCATATTCTGTAGTGAAAGCATCGAGAATGAGTCTCACTTTAAAACACAGAAAAAATTTCATGCTAAACTGATTAAATTTTTAAAGCAAAGTAGAAGGATATTCCAGTGTCCAAGAAACTAAAGATCAGTGTGACAGAAAATGAAATGGAAATGGATGGAACCTTATGTATAACATCATCTTTAATTTCAAGGGCCAGAGATGCTGAAATAATTGAAAAGACACATAGCAAAAATACTATCAAAGAAACACTAAAAATGATAATCATGGACAAAGCAAGAAACTGATTGATAAGAGAGTTCTGTCAAGAAAAATCAAAAACATAAACACTGTGTGCAATAGAATTGGAGACGTGGCCAAAAATACAAATTCACAATTTCAATTGTAAATATTAAAAAAACCCCTCAATATTATCCATTATCCACTGACGAAACTACCGTTGTTGTGAACCCAGAAAATCTTTCATTATTTATAAGCCTAGAGGTGTAAAAAGAAGTCCTGAAGTCATAATATTATGCAAATATTTGCCAATTTTTAGAAATGGAGATGGAAGTTTTAGACAATAACAAACACTGGAATCAATACACTTGCATAAGTAAGAATAGTGTAATGCAAAGATTTGTCCAATAAGTGACTTTGATCTACATTTCATAGTGTGATATAAAGAGAGGTGCTCTGGCTGAAGATGTGTGAACATTTCAGAGATGCATTTATTAAGGCTAGGCAATTGCCAACCATATCAAGAAAAGTTATTAAACATTTTTATTTTTTCTCAGCTTTTTAAATATGTGAATGGAGATTAAATGGATTATTGTGCTGTTTTGAATTCTATTGACTTTTACTTGGGGAAAGTTTCATATTTTATTGATATTGTGAGAACGTCAATAACTTTTTAACTAAATGTTTCAGTATGAAAGATTTACACAAGGCACAATATGAAATACTGTTTTAAAAAGACAACATCTTGAAATGAAAATTTGTACATCAAGGGTTGTTTACATTATTTTGTGTAAGAGTGTTTTGTCTCCGTGTTGAGAACTCTCAGGGAATTCATTAAATGGTTTTGTTCTTTTTGCTAAGCTGCACATCTGAGTTTGGATTCTCTCAGTGCAGATTAACATAAAAAAATCAAAAGAAAATTTTCTCTTAGTCATAGAACCACTATGTCATGTTTAATCTAGTGATATTGAGCCAAATATTCCTGTATTACTGAATAATCATAAATACTTCAAGACTCCTCTTTAAAGAACTTATTTCCTAACAGGCATTTTTGCACTGTTTGAATGTAATTTTACAATTTATTATTTACTTTTATTTCACAATTTAATTTTTAATTTAATAAAGCTGTTTTGTTACCTTTTATTTACGGCAAGTATTACTGGTTTTCCACTAATAGTAGTGATATAAAACTTTCATTTCAAGTATATTTTGTAACTAAAACTTTAATTTACTTAAAGAAAAATAATATTAGATTGATTATGTTATCAATAGCTACTGCAAGATTGTATAATTGGTAAACAAATAAATGAAGCCTGGGAAGCATTTTGCCATATAATAACTACTGAAATATTCTAGTGTACTTTTTATATACAAAACTATGCAAACAAAAAGAGAGAGAATTGTTTTAAAAAGAAAATTCTTGATTTTCTAATTTGTATTGGGTGCTGTAGTTGGCATTTTGCATGCACTATTTCATTTAATTCCTATGAAAATCACATTTATTTGTTTTTCAATTTACACACTTTTTTTGAGGTAACATCGGTTTATAGTTACAATTTATGTAACAGGTATACATCATTATATTTAAGTTCCTGTGTAGGTTACATCATGTTCACCACCCAAAGAGTAATTACAATCCGTCACCATATACATGTTCCCAGCCACCCCTTTTGCCCTCTTCCCTCCTCCTTCCCCTCTAATCGATCTAATATCTGTATCTATGTGTTTGTTTCCTGTTGCTTTTGTATTCTACTCATGAGTGAGATCATATAGTATTTGACTTTCTCCCTCTGCCTTATTTCACTTAGTATAACACCCTCAATGTCCATCCATGTTGTCTCAAATGTCAAGATTTTATCTTTGTTTATAGTTGAGCAGTACTCCAGTGTGTATATATGCCACATCTTCTATGTCCCTTCATCCCTTGATGGGTACCTAGGTTGTTTCCAAGTCTGGGCTATTGTGAATAGTGGTGCAATGTACATAGTGGTGCGTATATCTTTACACATATCTTTTCGCATTCCTATCATGTTCTTTGGATTAATACCCAACAGTGGAATAGCTGGATCATGTGGTAGTTCTATTCTTAATACTTTGAGGAATCTCCACACTCCTTTCCATAGTGGCTGAACTAGTTTGCATTCCCGCCAGCACTGTATGAGAATTCCCTTCCTCCACATCCTTTCCAACACTTGTTATTTATTGTCTTGTTAATTATAGCCATTGTGATGCATGTAAGGTGATGTCTCATTGTAGTTTTGATTAAATCTCCCTAACACTTAGTGATGTTGAACATCTTTTGATGTCCCCATTGGCCATCTGTATATCTTCTGTGGAAAAATATCTGTTCAGATATTTACCTCATTTTTTAATTGGGTTGTTAGTTTTTATGTTGTTGAAATGTATGTGTTCTTTATATATTTTGGATATTAACTCTATATAAGATATATGGTTTGCAAATATCTTCTCCTAATTGTTAGGTTGTCTTTTTGTTTTGTTGACAGTTTCCTTTGTGGTGCAGAAGCTTTTTAGTTTGATGTAGTCTCATTGGTTTATTTTTTCTTTTGTTTCCCTTTCCTGGTCAGACATGATATTTCAAAATATGCTGCTAAGACCAATGTTGAAGGGTGTACCGCCCATGTTTTCTTTGTATGTTTTATGGTTTCAGGTCTTACATTCAGGTCTTTAATCCATTTTGAGTTAATTTTGGTATATGTTGTGATATAATAATCTGCTTTCATTCTTTTCCATGTGACTGTCCAGTTTTCCAAGTACCATTTATTGAGGATACTTTCTTTTCTCCATTGTATGTTCTTGGCTCCCTTGTCAAAAATTAGCTGTCCATAGACGTGTGGGTTTATTTCTGGGCTCTCAATTCTATTCTATTGATCTCTGTGTCTGTTTTTGTGCCAATACCATGCTGTTTTGATTAATATAGCTTTGTGGTATATTTTGAAGTCAGGGAGTTTGATACCTCCAGCTTTTTCTTTCTTCTCAGGATTCTTTTGGCTGTTTAGGTTCCTTTGTCATTCTTCATAAATTTTAGGATTCTTTGTTCTATTTCTGTGAAAAATATCATTGGAACTTTGATAAGGATTGCATTGACTATAGATTGCATTAGGAAGTGTGGACATTTTAACAATGTAAATTCTTCCAATTCAAGAGCACATAATATCTTTCCACTTCTTTGTGTCTTCTTTGATTTCTTTCAACAATGTTTTATAGTTTTCACTGTACAGATCCTTCACCTCTTTGGTTAAATTTATTCCTAGGTAATTTATTTTTTTCGTTACAATTTTTAAAGAGATTGTCTTCTTAATTTCACTTTCTGCATCTTCATTGTTAGTGTATAGAAACATAACTGGTTTTTGAATTTGTATCCTGAAAATTTACAATTTTTATTTGTTATTCTAAAAGTTTTTTGGTGGATTCTTTAGAATTTTTTATGTATAAAATCGTATCATCTGCAAATAGTGACAGTTTCACTTCTTCCTTTCCAATTTTGATCCTTTTTATTTCTTTGTCTTGCCTGATTGCTCTGGCTAGGACTTCCAATACTATGTTAAATAAGGGTGGTGAAAGTGGACATCCTTGTCTAGTTCTTGTTATTAAAGAAATAGATTTCTACTTTTCTTTGTTGAATATGATATTAGCTGTTGGTTTGTCATATGTGGCCTTTATTGTGTGGAGGTACTTTCCTTCTGTACTCAGTTTATTCAGAGATTTTATCATAAACTGAAGCTGTATCTTGTCAAATGCTTTCTCTGCATCTATTGAGATGATCAAGTGATTTTTGTTCTTCATTTTGTTAATGTGGTGCATCATGTTAATTGATTTGATGTTCAAATATCTTTGCATTCCTTGAATAGATCCCACTTGCTCATGGTGTATGCTCTTTTAAATATATTGTTGTATTCAATTAGCTAGTTTCTTGTTGAGGATTTTGCGTAGATATTCATCAGTGATATTGCCCTGTAATTTTCCTTTTTTTGTGTTTTCTTGTCTGGTTTTGTTAGGTAATGCTGTCTTCAGAGAATGAGTTAGGAATCTTCCTTTAATCTTCAGTTTTTTGGAAGAGTTTGAGAAGGATAGGATTAAGTCTTCTTTGAATGTTTGGTAGAATTCACCATGGAAGACATCCAGTCCTGGACTTTTATTTTTTGGGAAGGTTTTGCTTACTGTTTTGATCTCTTTACTGGTGATAGCTCTATTCCAATTCTCTATCCCATCTTGTTTATAGTTTTGGAAGGTTGCATGACTCTGAGAATTTATCCATTTCTTCTAGATTATCTAATTTGTTGGCATATAGCTTTTCATAGTATTCTCTTCTAATCTTTTGTATTTCTGAGATGTCCATTGTAATTTCTCCTCCTTTCATTTCTTATTTTATGTATTTTAGCCTTCTCTCTTTTTCTCTTGGTGAGCCTAGCTAACCGCTTGCCAATTTTGTCATCTTTTCAAAGAATCAGCTGTTACTTGCATTGATTTTTGCTAATTTTTTAGTCTCTATTTCATTTATTTCCACTCTGATTTTTATTATTCCCTTCCTGCTACTGATTTTGGGCTTTGTTTGTTTTTGTTTTCTAGTTCCATTATGTACACCGTTAGGTTGTTTATTTGAGGTTTTTCTTGTTTGTTTAGGTAGGCCTCTATTGCTATAAACTTCCCTCTTAGAACCACTTTTGGTGTATCCCATAAATTTTGGCATGTCATATTTTCATTTTCATTTCTCTCTAGGTATTTTTGATTTGTAATCTGATTTCTTCATTGACCCCATATTTGTTCAGTAGCATTTTGTTTAGTTTCCACATATTCATGGCTTTTCCAGTTTTCTTCCTGTAGTTAATTTCTAGTTTCAAACTGTTGTGGTCAGAAAAGATGCTTGGTATTATTGCAATCTTCTTAAATTTACTGAGACTTGTTTTGTGGCCTAATATGTGATCTATCCGTGGGAATGTCCCATGTGCATTCAAAAAGAATGTCTATTCTGCTATTTTTGGGTGGAATGTTCTGTATATATCTACTAAGTGCATCTGGTCTAATGTGGCATTTAAGGCCAATGTTTCCTTGTTGATCTTCTGTTTTGATAACCTACCCATTGACATATGTGGAGTCTTAAAATCTCCTAGTATTATTGTGTTACTGTCTATTTCTCCTTTTATATCTGTTAAGAATTGCTTTATATATTTACATGCTCCTGTGTTGGGTGCATAGATATTTACAAGTGTTATATCTTCTTGTTGGATTATTCCCTTTATCATTATGTAGTGCCCTTTTTTGTTTCTTGTTACAGTTGTTTCATAAGTCTATTTTGCCTGATGTAAGTGTTACTACTCCAGCTTTCTTTTCTTTGCTACTTGCTTTAAGTATCTTTATCCATCCCTTCACTTTCAGTTTGGCAATGTCTTTAGGTCTGAAGTGTGTCTCTTGTATGCAACATATATTTGGGTCATGTTTTTTAATTCATTCAGGCACCTTATGTTTTTTGATTGGGGCAAGTTGCCCATTGACATTTAAAGTTGCTATTGATAAGCATGTATTTTTTGCCATTTTGTTACTTTTTTTCTGGGGGTTTTAGTAGTTCTCTGTTCCTTTCTTCTTCTCCTGCTCTCTTCTTTTGTGGTTTGATGACTTTCTTTAGTATCACGTTTGGGTTCTTTTCTCTTAATTTTTTGTGTATTTATTATAGCTTGCCAGATTGGGGTTCATATATAATAACCTACAGAAGTAGCAATCTATATTTAGTTGATTGTCTCTTAAGTTTGACATCTTACTAAAAGCTTTACTGTTTTACTTCCCTCCTCCCACATTTTTGTTTTGATATCATATTTAACCTTTTCGCATGTGTTTGTATCCATTAATCTCTTACGATGGAAATAGATAGTGTTAGTACTTTTGTCTTTTGACCTTCATATTAGCTTCATGGGTAGTTGATCTGTTACCTTTACTGAATATTTGCCATTGCCAGTGGTTTTATTTTATTTTTTTTTTTGGATAATTTTCTTATTCCTGGTTGTGGTCTTGGCTTTTCCACTTAAATAAGTCCCTTTATTATTTTTTGTAAGGCTGGTTTACTGTTGATAAACTCCTTTAGATTTTGCTTGTCTGGAAAATTCTTTATCTCTCCTGTCATTCTGAATGAAAATTTTGCTAAGTAGAGTACTCTTGGCTGTAGGTTTTTTCTTTTCAGCACTTTAAATATATTGTGCACTCGCTATCAGCCTATAAAGTTTCTGCTGAGAAGCCAGCGGATAGCCTTATGGGGTTTCCTTTGTGTGTAAATTGCTGCCTTTCTCTTGAAGCTTTTAGGAGTCTCTCTTTATCTTTAATTCTTGACATTGTAATTATAACGTGGTTTAATGTGACCCTCTTTTTGTTCATCTTGTTTGGTGCTCTCTGTGCTTCCTGTACCTGGATGTCTGTTTCCTTCCTTAGATTTGGAAGTTTTTCAGCTATTTTTTCTTCAAATAGATTCTCTGTTTCTTTGTCTGTCTCTTCTCCTTCTGGGACACATATAATATGGATGTTAGTGCACTTCATGTTGTCCCAGAGGTCCCTTAGATGGTCCTCATTCTTTTTAATTCTTTTTTCTGTTTAGTTTGGAGATTTCCTCTAGTCTTTCATTCAGTTAACTGATCCATTCTTCTGTATCATCTATTCTACTATTGATTCCCTCTAGTGAATTTTTCTTTTCCATTATTGTATTCTTCAGTTCTGATTGGTTCCTTTTTTATCATTTCTAATTCTCTAAGTTCTCACTGCATTCATCTATTCTGCTCCTAAGATCAGTGAGCATCCTTATGACTATTAGTTTTTACTCTTTATCAGGTAGACTGTTCATTTATGCTTTTCATTTAGTTCTTTTTCTGAGGATTTGTAGTATTCCCTTATTTGGAAACCATTCTTTTTTATCCTGTTTTGCCTATTTCTCTGTGCTTATATCTATGTATTAGGTAGATCAGCTATGCCTCCTGATCTTGAGGAAGTGGCCTTATGAAAGAGATGCCTTAGGAGGCCCAGCAGTGTGCTTCCCTATCATCACCAGTTCTAAATGTTCTAGGAGTGTCCTCTGTGTAGGCTACATGTGTACTTCTGTTGTAGCAGGATTCTCTTGCTGCAGGTTCCTGGGGAGGCTAGGCTCCTACAGTCCTTTTAGTCACTTTATTGGATTTGGGAGCCCCAGCATAGTTGGCTGTAAGGTCTAATAGCACAGGCCTGCTGCAGTTTTTCTGTTAAGTGTGTCAGCCTCCAGTATGGCTGGTTGCTAGGCTCAAGGGCTCACAATCACTGTAGGCTTCTGGCCTGCAAGGCTGTTTTCAGCCCTCTCTGTAGTGAAGCACGGTAGGGCTGGCCTCAGGCATGAAAATGCACAATTGTTTCAGGATTTGGAAGGTAGGGAAGATCCCCTATGTGACTATTTGAGAAGCACAAGTCTGCTGCAGCTGACAAGCCCTGGCACCTGCAGGCCCACACACTCTGTCAAGGTAGGCATGCTCTTTGCACATGCCTCACCCCACTGAAGTGGACCAACTAACTCTGCTTCAGTGGCCCCACACACTCTGCCAATGCAGGCCCACCCCTCATGCAAACCCTGCTCCACCAAGGCAGATCCACTTACCTGGCTGCAGAGGTCCCACACACCCCACATATGTGGGCCCTGAAGTTGCTCAAGGGTTTCCTGATAGGTGGGGCCAGTCCCTAGGACTGGTTGCATGCCCTGGCTGAGCTAGATTAAATTGGTGGTCTAGCAG
The DNA here is from genome assembly GCF_021613505.1 of Equus quagga. Taxonomy (NCBI): domain Eukaryota; kingdom Metazoa; phylum Chordata; class Mammalia; order Perissodactyla; family Equidae; genus Equus; species Equus quagga. The sequence continues at coordinate 48,987,734 of NC_060274.1, read as the reverse complement.
GTGGTGCAAACCCCTGCACTAACAGGCCAGGGAAAGAACTCCAATAGCATTTGCTGGATTCTGTGTTATCATGCTTATTCTAGGTCACGATGATGGCTGCAGCTAATGTCTCAGTCCCTGGGTACGTGGTCCCAGCTGCCTTCTGCCTGCCTGAGAGGTGACCAGAGCCTATAAAATGAATTTCTTTTCACCAAAGGACAATGCATCTTTCTCTCTGGTGATTTTAGATTGCTTCCTGGAATGAGTAAATTTCTGTGTGGGCCCTCTAAAAGCAGACTTTTCTTGTGTTTGGCAGCTTTTCTAGGGGCATTCTCCATTGCATTTAGTAGCCAGCAAAGCCAGATAATATAACACTTACCTTGATTGTGCTGTGTTCAAAAGCTGCTTATTGTGGCAGAACTCTCCCACTTAGATGCCCCACTTCTCCAGGAGAAGCTTCATACCTTAAGGTTGCTTCTGGTTGTGAAGCACCATGGCTAGAATATGGCTTTTTCCACTGCAGAAAGGTATTTCTGCCTCTTCCACCTCAGTCAGCACTGTCCCTTGTTGTAGGGGTTCTTTTTATCTAGTTTCAAGTTCTGTCTCAGGGGTAATTTTTCCAAGGATAGTTGTAAATTAGTTGTGTTCATAGGAGGAGGTCAGTCAGAGTCCTCCTATGCCAACATCTTCCCAGCAATCCTCAAAACCCCATCTCTTGCTCTCAGCATTCCAGAAAGGCATCAAGGCAGCTGTCCCTGTGTGTCTGATATTTATTTTTGTACTTCTAGTTTTAAGGTGGTAAAATAAAGCCCAAAGTGGCTAGTAATTTAATCAAAGTTACATTAACAATACATCATAAGAAACATGTTTGAATTCCAGGCTTTCTCACTCTACAGTATGCTATTTCAGGTATATATACTGAATGGGACAGTAGACATAAACAGTATGGTCCCTTCCCCCAAGGCACCCACAGAACATATAGACATAATAAAAAATAAATTTCAAACACTGTGTGATTACTGTGTAGCATCCTACAAAGACAAAAATCTTCCCTGGGCATCAAGAAGACATGAAAGAGGAAGTGACTTTTGCTCATGACCTGAAGGGTGGACTGGAGCCTTCAGACAGAAGAGAATGAGAAAGTCAGTCCAAGCAGAGAGATGAGCAGATGACTAGAAAAAAAAAAAAGCATGGAATAATGCATAATGACCTAATAAGCAATTCCAAAAATAAATTTAGGTGCTTCAAAATAAAATCATAAAGTTTCTCTGCAGCAGATACTATGGCTGAGACATTTCCTGCCACGTGCTTTCTCCTTTCCACTTGCCTGAAGAGGAGTCCTGTGACTGTTTCTATCCAATTGGTTGAGACAAGGACAGTGTGTGTGTGGTTTCCAGGCTGGAGCCTTTAAAAGAGTGCACTGTGCTATGGTTCTCTCTGCCCTGCTGTGGCAACATGTAAGACATGTGTCACCATGGCTATGTTACGATCAAAGTGCCCTGCATTTTTGCTCTCCTTTCTGATCATGTTTGTCGTGGAGCATTGTACCGCCTGCACTAGGACATGTATTTTTGATAAATAAACGTTTACTATGTTAGGTCACTGAGATTTAGGGATTTGCTACTATAACAAAGCATAGATATACTAATACAATACCATGAATAAAATTATAATTAAAATGATAAACTGAAATTAGGAAATGAAGGGGCTAAAATCAATAATATGAATAGTTCATACAAATCAATTAAAAAATGATTAAACTTCTAATAGACCAAAGTCTCAAAATATCTTTTATATGTAACATAACTCCAAATTATATAAGTAGACGTTCTTTCTCCATTAGTAATTACAGAGACACAGATTTAAACAATTAGAGCATATGAACTACTTTATCTTCAAAATTGGCTAATATGATAACACCAAGGACTTGAAAAATGTACTACATTCTCTGTTGGAAGTTGTATAAGTTCTCTTCGTTTTCTCCGTAGTATGTTTGGACACTTCATATATATTTTCAATAAGAATGCCAGGATTTTGTTATGGTGTTAACATTATCATTCAAAAACTAAAATGGATACCTGAGTCCTTAAACAATAATTAATAAATTGAAGAGAAAATTACAAAATGTTTTGTGTAAAAATGAAGTAGGATTCCAAATTTACAAAGAGCAGGATATGATTATTTTAACAATGTATAAATATCTAAATGTCTAGAAAGATAACAAAAGGGCACAGAGTACACTGCTGCAGCCAAGAAACCCTCTCCAGTGCTTGTTCGATCTGGGGACGCTGCCAGGTTTGAGGGTAGGATGAGGATGGGGCTCTGCACCTTCCCAGCATTGCCTGAGTATCTGGGAACAGAGACCTGCACAGTAACTATTCCTACTGTGTTGGAAGTGCACTGCAGACAGTGACCTGGTAGCAGTTCTTTTGTAACAAAAATGTGTCCTACTGAGATGAGAATGAGTGTAATAAATTGTCATTTCTGCCGTAAAAATATGACCAGAAGAGAGAAGCCATGTCTTGAGTGAACTTCACACATTGAAAATGTCACCAGGGAGTTTTCTAGTAGCTGTGGAAGCTGTAAAAACTTATTAAATTCTAGCACAAGAGATGTCATTACAAATATTATAAAAAAGATCAAGATGGATATAGCATTGCCTCTGTAATTCGAACCTCTCAGATCTCTCAAAGTTCAGCAGGGAACATTAAACAAGAGTGAAACATCCACAACTGACTGCATGGAAAAATCTCAAGGGAATGCTCTATCTTCTGGATATCATATTCAAAAGTCTCTTCCACTAAAAGGAAACTTTTTCAGGAAGCCATTTACCAGAACCCTCCAAGATGTCTCCTTATTAGATAGTCCATACAATGTGACTATGCTATATTTCTCATCCATGGGAAAATTTTGAGCAAAACAATGAATATTTTTATTCATTTAAATCCTAAACTATCATTGGTTATGGAAAATGTATTAATCTTCAGTTTGATGAAGAAACAAAATAAGACATCTTTTGAAGAACTGTACCAATTCAACTTCCAAAATGTAGTCATTGACAACAGAGGTTGGTAAACTGAAGCCCTAAGGGTCGAATACAACATGCTATCTATTTCTGTACCATGAGCTAGGAACAGTCATTGATTTTCAAGTGATTGGAAACAAAAGAAAAAATGTTATTTTGCAACGTGTGAAAATTATACGAAATTCAAATTTAAGTGTCTGTAAATAGTCTTATTGGAATACAGTCAGACCCATCCTTTTATGTATTATCTATGGCTGCATTCACCCTGCAATGGCAAAGTAGAGTAGTTTTGAGATTCCGTGGCCTGTAAAGCTGAAATTTTTTACTATCTGGCTCTTCACAGAAATATTTTGCTGAACGTTGATCTATATCATTTTATTTACAACTACCTTCATTCCATAATTATTTTCTTTGTGTAAAACACAACATAGTTCAAGCTCTGTGGATTTCAACCTTTTGCTTAATTTAAAAATAGAACTTATAAGATGTTGGGAGAAAAAAGTAAAATTGGTATGTACCTCCTGACAATAATAGCAGAAGATAGTCAAATGAAAAGTGGTAGAACCTCGTGCCATGAAATTTAAAATGTGACGGACAAGGCAAGGCCTAGAATACTCAGTTGCAATGTGACCTGGCTCCTGACCTCACATTCCACATTCCAGATGTAATACTGAGAAAAGAAAGTGGGTTCAAAATTTAAGAATTTTCAATAATATCAGCCAAATCATGGGGGAAAAATAGACTAAGGACTGGTTAAACAGTCTGGAAAAAATAAGAAAGCCAACTCAGTAGATGGGGATCTTAGTTAACGCAGCTTGGGCCATAAGGGAGTCCATCTTTGCCAAATCCACTATGAACTTGAGGAAATCAATCTCACAGGGGCAGGATTCAACTCTAGCTGGGTAAGGAGGACATTGATGAACCAGACCGCTATACTGTATCACAGCAGATGAAAGCAAGTTACCTACTAGTGGAAGGTACAGAGAGGAACTCATTCTTGCCTCAGAATTTCTCACAGCAACAATCAGTGCCAGAAGAGCAAAGAATTGCATTGACCAAGAAATTCAAGAAATAGAGGATAATCTAATAATATTTATACCCAGTTATGTTGCTACATACATCTGAACACAATAGTCAAAGATCCTCAAAGAAAAAAAACAAGCAACAATAACCAAATAAATCTGGGAAAATGGTACCCAGTTTCATTTCAAAACAAGACAAATAAAAAATAGCTAAATGAAAAAATTCAGTCAATACAAGATGAATAGTAAGAAAAATCTCAAGAATGGAGACCCTGTTGCAGAAAGACAAAGGAGATAAGCATTGAGTCCAATTAACTCTAGAATCAAGCCTACACAACTGGAAGAATTAAGATTTCAGACAGGACAGTAAATGTTAAATATCTTAGCAACATAAAAGAGTAGAAAAGCAAACACATCTAAGGTTGCACAGGAGAATGTGTGACCATACTAAAGCTCAGTTATGCAATTTTAATAGCAGATCTCAATCAATAATACTATAAGAAATTTGAAGTGTTATGTAAAATGTTTTGACCACAACCTTTGTGTGTATGTGTGCCTTATATACCTGTTATCTGGATTGTGGAAGCATGCATGTTTTAGAAATTCTTCACCATTTTCTACATTTAGTTTCTCTGTGATGTGCATGTATAATAATTATAGTCATGGAAGCCTAATTTTAAAATGGTAGTAAGACTGTTGAGAAACACAGACAATAAGAGAATGAAACAAAGCAACTTAAAATATATTTTTAAAATAATTAGTTAAAAGACATATAAAAGAGGAAACCTCTAAAAATTAGTATCATTCCAATATTTATAAAAGTTGTGGTATATAGATAATTTTCACTTTTATCATTATATTCTAAAGAGTTAAAATGTACTTACACTGTTATTTCCAATTCACAAATACTGTTTGTGAAACTGGAAAACGTAGAAAATAGAAGTAAATAAAGAAAATCACTAAAAGTTGAGCATACCAAGGCAAACCACCACACTGAGAATAGTGTTGTCTGTGTTTACCTTCCCACCATATATAGTTTTCGTCTCACTACTATGATACAATACTGTACTAATCAATTTTCCTACCAATACTTTTTAGTATCTTTCCAAATCTATAAATATTCTTCTGTAACAATCCTTTTAATATTTGAACAGATCTCCATTATTTGAATATGCTCTTGTTTTTCACACTATTAACAAAGTTGTTTTCACTTTTATCCTACTCTTGTTATTGCATGTATTCGTTAACCCAGAAAATATTTGTTGACTGCCCAACATGTCCCGGCTCCTTTCTGGGCCTTGGAGCTGCAGCGATGAAGACACAAGCACTGCCTAAAGGATCTTACAGCACAGAGTTAATAAGAAACAGGTAACAGAAAGGTGTGATATGAGCCGCTAAAGAATTTTTAAACCCAGAAATCTAGGAGGTTTTTTCCTGTATTTTTAACTTTCAGAATCTGGATGGTAGCCCAGCACTGTACTAGGGGCTCAAAAATATTCTTGAATTCATTGTTGAATGGATGCATGAATAAACTTGTAAATGAGTGAGAGGAGATAACAGAAAGTGCTAAGGGTATTCTCTAGTTTGGTGTTTTATTTTTTTTTGAGGAAGATTCGCCCTGAGCTAACTGCTGTCAATCCTCCTCTTTTCGCTGAGGAAGACTGGCCCTGAGCTAACACCCATGCCCATCTTGCTCTACTTTATATGTGGGATGCCTACCACAGCATGGCTTGCCAAGCAGTGCCATGTCCGCACCTGGGATCCGAACTGGGGAACCCCGGGCCGCTGAAGAGGAACGGGCACACTTAACCACTGCGCTACCAGGCCAGCCCCACCTCTTGCCTGTTTTTATATTTGCAAATTTGCATTTGCTATTTTTATTTATATATCTTTCCCTGAATTTCTCTTCCTCTCCCTTCCCTGCCTCCTTTTCATCTTCCTCTTTCTTCTTCCTTCTGATAATTGGCTGTTTTGTTTTCCCTTTTTGTGAACTACTAGGTCACATCTTTTACCCATTATCCAACAGGTTTTTTACCTTAATCTCAGTGTTTTGCTAGGCTCTTTATGCAATATATTAACAATTCATCTGCAAATATTTTTGCTATACTTTGCCTTTTTTCTTTAAACTTTTCTGGATATTTTTTAAACAAAATTTTTAGCATTCTATTCAGTCAATTTCAAAAACAAAGTCTCAAAGGTCTAAATCTTTTCCATATGATTTTTGCCAAGGCATCTGAAGAAAATCCTTGCTTACCACAAGATTACATAAATGTATATCAATTCTTTTTATGGGTTTATTTTTTAAATTAAACTTTATATTTAATTTTTAAATTAATATGGACTATAGTAAAGATCTAATTTCAGTCATTTCCAAAATGTTAACCACTTAGCTGAATGCCTTTAATTAACTAAGCCATCCAATTTTTATTGCTGTGGAATGCTACTTTGCCTCTCTGTCCATCCTTCTATCGTCTCTCTGTCTGTCTCTCTATCTCATTCTACAGGATAGTACTTGAGCACAGGAAAATGATTACATCTTAAAATGTTAGTTTACTTTCACAATTAGTCAATTTACTGACTCCTTACCTTAATTTTTATGGAGTTTCAGATGTCTTTCATGAAGTCAAAAAATCATATACAAATACTATTCATCTTTTCCCTTCTGATAGTTGTATTTCTAATGTTTTCATTGACTTTGATAATTATTAGAAGTTCTTCTACAACACATATAGTGTTGCTGATGAACATTTCTTTTTCAATTACTTACTTTAACAATTATAGTTCTACTTTTCTGATTAAATAGGATCCTATATTTAACTTAAATATCCTTTATTATCTTAAGGAGTTATTCTATTCAGTTTCCTAAAGCTTCATACATTTAAATTCAAGATTGCTTTAAAGTGAAGATTAGATGTTGAATTGTAATGAATTTTTAAAATTTTCTGTACATTTGGTAAAAAAATTCATAATTTGAATGACATCGTGTCTATAAATATTGATATCCTCTGTGCCTCATTTAATGTTTCAGAATTTCTTCTCTTACATTATTTGTTTGTTATGTCTTTTAAATAATTTGTTTCTCTGTTTGTACTCTCTAGTTGTCTGTACATAGAGTTAAAGGTTTTATGTTTTAATGCAATCCAATAATTTTGTCATTTAATAAGGATGAAGCATCTTATTCTATTTAAATGTATCCTCATGACTAAGTAATAATCTTACTCTCATTTTTTCATGATTTTTGTAGGCTTTTTAGCTGTTTTCTCCTTTTTCCTATTTCAATGGCTTTCCTTATTCATGTAATTCCATGTACACTTATGTTCATAGCAGCCTTCTTCATAGTAGTTGAAAGTTGGAAACAATCTGAATATCAATTAATAGGCGAACTGACAAATAAATTGCACTATATTCATACAATACTAGAAGAAACAAAAAAAAAGGGAAGATAAATCAACCGATCTAGGCCACACAAATTAATAAGAAATACCTGTTTTCATTTCAGTCTATCCATGGTTATTGGTTGATACATATTGTCTTATTGTTTCGTATTCGTCTTTTATCTTTTTTTCTTGAATTTGACAATGTTCTTATGATTTCCTAAAATTAACAAATAATGTCCTAATATACACATTTGAGGTGGCATTTACTTTTAGTGCTTGCTTCATTGCAATCTTGTTTTTGTAAAGTTACTTCATATCTTCAATTTTTATAAACAACATAAGTTAATATTCATACTGCTACTGATGATGTCTTTATGGTTTTAACTATATACCAGATTCCTTTATGTAATTACTACAGATGATCCTCCCCAAACCCCATTAGGTGGATATATTTTTATTTCCCTTTTACAAACGAGGGTACTGAGGACAGAGGTTAAATAACGGCAAAATTATACAGCTAGTAGGGATGGAGCTAGTAGCTGCAGATGTCACTTATGAGAATGAAGCAACTGATAGTTATAAAGCACTTACCCCAAAACATAATAAACATACAAATGGTAGCTTATTTTCTCTGGCAGATGATCTATGATGGTCTTATTGCATTCCAAATGATTTCCTACAGCCTTGTGTCAGCCTGGAGCTAATCTTGTTCCATCCTAGAATCTATCTACAAATAAACCTGTATGCTTCAACAACTCTGTTACAGAGTCATTATTATATAAAACTCTACTGCATTATAATAAGCAAATTATAAATGACCCTCCTACATAGTGAAGGAAGTGATTTGTTTTTATTTTTTTAAGATTTAAAGCTTAAGGTGTATTACTTTATTAACCCTCAGTATCTCTATGAGGAAATTAAAAACATTGTCTTCATTATTTTCAGGAAGACATTTGGTAAATGTTATCTAAAAATTTTAGTAGACAAGGAATTTAGAAATTGAAAACTATTTATTTTCCATTCATGAGAAAACGTAGAGAAGGTGAACATCAAGTGAACCTTGTTATGACACAAAATATATTTATCAACCAGATTGTTTTAAATACCCATTCATTTATTAAACACATATTTATTTGTAGATAAATTTTCTGCTCTTAGGGAATTCATAATCGTGCGGAGGGAGATAGACTATAAAAGAAAAAATGTTTAAATTACGTAATATATTAGAGCTTTGGAAAAAACTAAGCAGGAGAAGAAGATAGATAACATAAGGGAACTGTGATAGAAATACTAAACATGTAGGTATACTAAGAAATATATACAAATAAAAATATATAAAATCATATACATATTAAGTGATATATATGTAATATTACATATATATGTCATGTATTCCAAATGTTTATCTTAAAACTAGAAAACGAACATTTTAAAATCTCCACTTGACTAAAACTTGAATTATTCAATATCTTTTAAATTTATTTTCTTAGGAATTAGTACAATCTCTCTTCACATAAAATTCAATTTTGTAGTGTCATTTGTTAAGGAATACAGGCTATTTTTCTAAAGTGTTTGAAATTTTCAGAAATGGTATTTTTTTAATATTGATAAGGACATTTAACAAGAGATTTTTTTCCTCAACAAATTTTTAAGGGTACAATAAAGTATTATGAACTGTCAGCACTATACTGTACAGCAGATCTTGAGAATTGATTCATTTTCCATAAGTGAAACTTTGTACCTGTTGAATAGCAACTCCCATTTTCTTCTACCCTTAGCCCCTGACAACCACCATTCTACTCTCTGCTTTGATGAGTTTGACCATTTTAGATAACCTCATATAAACGGACTCATGCAGTATGTGTCCTTCTGTGAAAGGCCTATTTTACTCTGCAAAATGTCCTCCAGGTTCATCCATGTTCTTGCATATGACAGAATTCATTCTTTTTCTTTTAAAGATTTTATTTTTTTAGAGCAGTTTTAGGTTTACAGCATAATTGAGAGGAAAGGACAGAGATTTCCCACTGCCCCTACACATGCACAGCCTCCGCCATTACCAGTATTCCGCACCAGAGTGCTGCATCTAGTGCAACTGATGAACTCTACTGACACATCCTTATCACCTAAAGTCCGAAGTTTTCATTATGGTTCTCTCCTAGTTTTGTACATTCTATGAGTTTGGACACTTGTATAATGACATATGTGCCTCGTTATAGTATCATACAGAGTATTTTCACTACCCTAAAAATTCTCTGTGCTTCACCTATTCATCTCTCTCCTCACTACCTCCCGGAAAACACTCATCTTTTTAAGGTCTCCATTGTTCTGCCATTTCCAGAATGTCATATATGTCGTTGGAACTATATGGTATGTAGCCTTCTCAAACAGATTTCTTTCACTTAGTCATATGTATTTAAGCTTCCTTCATATTTTTGGTGGCTTGATAGCTCATTATTTTTAGCACTGAAAAATATTTAATTTCCTGGATGTACCACAACTTATTTATCCACTTACCTACTAAAGGACCTCTTGGTTATTCCCAAGTTATGGCAATTGATAAAGTTGCTATAAACATCCATGTGCAGCATTTTGTGTGGAGATAAGTTTGTAACTCATTTGAGTAAATACCAAGGAATGTGATTGAGGATCATATGGTAAGAGTATGGTTAGTTTTGTAAGAAATCACCAAACTATCTTCTAAAATGGTTCTGTCATGTTGCATTCCCATCAGTAATGAATGAGAGTTCCTATTGATCCACGTCCTCTCCGGTATTTGGTGTTGTCTGTATTTCAGATTTTGGTCATTCTAATAGGTATGTAGTGGTATCTCATTGTTGTTTTAATTTGCATTTCTCTTACGACATATAACGTGGAGCATCTTTACATAGGCTTATTTGCCAAAAATATATCTTCTTTGGTGAGCTGTCTGTTAGGATCTTTGGCCCATTTTTTCAGTTGAGTTGCTTGTTTTCTTATTGTTGAGTTTTAAGACTTCTTTGTATATTTTGGATAATAGTCTTTTATCAGATGTGTCTTTTGCAATTTTTTTTTTTTCCCAGTCACTGGGTTATCTTCCATTCTCTTGAGATTTAGTTTGTAAAGGCTGAATAATAGTTTATTCTATTATATATATACATATATATACCACATTTTCTTATATATATATCGTATTTTCTTTATCCATTCATCCATCAAGATGGACGTTTAGGTTGTTGCCACATCTTGGCTACCGTGAATAATGCTGAAATGAATATAGGAGTGCAGATATCTCTTCAGGATCCTGATTTCAATTCTTTTGGGTAAGTGGGATTTGTGGATCCTATTGTAACTCTATTTTTAATTTTTGAGAAACTCCCATATTGTCTTCTGTAATAGCTGTACAAATTAAGGGTTCCCTTCTCTCCACATTCTCACCAGCACTTGTTGTATGTTGTGTGTGTGTGTTTTTAAAATAATAGCCAACTTAACAGGTATGAGGTGATATTGTGGTTTTGATTTTAATTTTCCTGATTATTAGTAATGCTGATCACCTTTTCATATACCCCTTGGCCATCTGTATGTATTTTTGAGGAAATGTCTATTCAAGTCTTTTGCCCATTTTTTTAACTGAGTTACTTGGTCTTTTTGCTGGTTAGTAATAGGAGTTCCTCATGTATTTTGGAAATTAACTCCTTATAACATAACTAGTTTGCAAATATTTTCTCCCATTCTGTAGGGTGCCTTTTTATTTTGTTGTTTCCTTTGTTGTGATATAGTCCCATCTTCTCTGTTTGCTTTTGTTGCATGTGTTTTGGTGTCATATCCAAGAAATTAATATCGAGAACAATGTTTTGAAGATTTTCTTCTATGTTTTCTTCTAGAAGTTTTATAGTTTCACATCTTGAATGACATTTAAGTCTTACATTGAAGTATTAAACACATTTTGAGTTGATTATCTTTAGAATATTTTTTAGGGGAGATTTTAGAAAATAGCCCTCTCCCATTCTTTGCTACCTGCACACACTCACTACATAAGAGAAAAGAAAGCACTTTACCTGAAAAATTAGAAGGTTAAATTACTAAATTACCAAAATTGCTCGTTCCCTCCAAAACTAAATCTAAATAGCCCTCTCAGCACACAACTCTGGAATTTTCAAGCACAAAAAAATGCCCATAACATCTAAACACAGATGCGACCTTTTCCCTATGCTACAAAGAACAATTAGCTGATTCATGGTTTTTATGAAGCTATTTTATTCCACAACATAATGCCTTTTATAAAGTATTTCTCTCTATATTGCAATTTTTAATGGAACTGTGCTACAATATCTAACGTATGTTTGAATCATCTAAAACTTCATTTATCACCAGCCAACAAGTTGTTGTCAGATTTTAATTTATCAAAAATGAATTATAAATAAATGGAAAGTTTAAAATGGGGAGTAATTTTAAGAATTGTTTTCCTATTTCCTAGCAAAATTAAATTCGCATTTTAATCTTGCACAAAAAATTGTGAGCTTCCCTATGAATTCAAGAATTTTATAATGTTTTTGAAATATAACACAAAGACATTTGGAAAACATTATTTGTTATCATAGACTACACTAAGAATGCATTGAGTTTTCAATTCTTACTTAAAATTCCATAGTATGGATATACACCAGATTACCTTCCTAGAATCTGTTGGACTTTTGGGTTTTTTCCCCAGTATTTATTAATCATAAAAATGCTTCATTTATAATCCTCATAGATGCAACAACACACATGTCTTTCTTATCCTAATATGTGGAAAACAGCTATTCAAAATTTTTTGCTTATGTATGAGGTTAAAAATCTTTCCCTTATCTATTACAATGTATAAAAGCTTTTAAATCTTTCTTATACTATAAAAAAATGTCGCTTTTAAAAAAAGTCTTCTAAGTTTTGTCTAATTACTTTAATGGCTTTATTTCATTATATTCAAATCATTGGACCCCTTGAGATTTACTTCGATATAATTAAGGAGGTATAGTTCATATTGGTAGCCAATATTCCATCAGCATTTATTAAAAAAAAATTTTCCCTCTGATTTTAAATGCTAAATTATATTAAATCCCCTTAAATTTGGAACTATATTTAGGCTATCTTTGTTTTTCTCCTACACCACAAGTTTTTAATCATTATCATTTCATAATTTATTTCAATATTTGATCGGTCTAATTTCTCATCATATCTCTTGATTTTAGTCTTTTCTTAGCTATTTGTACATATTTGTTTAATTAAAAAAATAAATTTTGAGTTTTCACTATTGAGTCTGACTACATATGAAATTGCATATATTCTTATTAATGTGAGTCTTCTTTTATGTCTCTTTACAGAATTTTACTGTTTTATTTAAAAATATCTGCACTCTTGGGGCTGGCCCGGTGGCCGAGCGGTTAAGTTCGCGCGCTCCGCTGCAGGCGGCCCAGTGTTTCGCTGGTTCGAATCCTGGGCGCGGACATGACACTCCTCATCAAACCACGCTGAGACAGCGTCCCACATGCCACAACTAGCAGGACCCACAACAAAGAATATACAACTATGTACCGGGGGGCTTTGGGAAGAAAAAGGAAAAAGTAAAAAAATCTTAAAAAAAAAAAAAAATCTGCACTCTTGTTATGTTTATATCTACATATTATTTTTTCTTTTAACAGAAGTGGTTTTAAATTGTAAATTATATTTAATCTTCCGAGCATATGTTTACATACACATATCTTGTAAAGGAAGTGTTTTATTAAGACAGAAATATGGCATAAATGTTCTAAATGATTTATTAAAACTAAAATTAAGTTTTGAGGGGCCAGCCCGGTGCCTCAGCAATTAAGTTCTAACGTTCCACTTCGGGGGCCCAGGGTTCACCGTTTCGGATCCTGGGTGCAGACCTATGCACGACTTGCCAAGCCACGCTGTGGCAGGCATCCCACATAAAGTAGAGGAAGACGGGCATGGATGTTAGCTCAGGGCCAGTCTTCCTCAGCAAGAAAAGAAGAGGATTCATGGCAGATGTTAGTTTAGGGCTAATCTTCCTCAAAAAAACAAAGAAAAAAGAGAAAAAAATTAAATTTTGAGCTTATACCCTGTGGCAGAAAAAGTGGTAGCCAATGAAAATGCAGTGGGTACATAAAATAGACAAGAGTTGTGTCCTCACAGAGCTTACAGCCTAATGGGTGAAATAGATAATGAAATTCTAAGCAATAAAAACTAAATAAATGGTCTCACATCAGAACTAGATCTTTTGTTGCCAACTCCTGAGCATTTCCAGCTGCTCCACATGTCATCCCATTTCACAACCCAGCATATGGGTCTCTCAGTGCTCTAATTGGTCTATTAGAGTAGCCAAAATGCCTGGCTTGATCATACTGCACTCAGTTAATGAACTAGGAACATGGCTCAAGTTTAAATGTATAAAATAGAGTAAAGAAATGCACAATTACTCAGATAAACAACAGCAATACTAAAGTTGTTGAAGCAAAAATGTTTATTATTTGAAATGCCTGGATAGCTGGTCAAATTTTTCAGTAGCATTGGGTTAGTATGGTGGCTACAGGAAATGAGCCTATGAAGGATGTTGTGTTGACATAACTGACTAGCTCATGAAGATAGCCGTCAAAAATATTCAGCCCTCTTATATGGGCAAGCTACTCAGATCATTTGATTTGGAGTAATTCATAATTAATTTTAAGAAGAACAAGGAGATAAGCAGTTCTGTGACTAATACTTTGTCACTATTCACAGTATTGAAAATTTCAGTTTATTGAATATTTTTCCACATATTGTTTTAACTGGTCCTCAGAAAAAATCGTTAAAATCAGAAGACCATATTTATATATTTTGTTAATAGAATATTGTAGTTTAAAAGGCAAAATGTTTTGAATAAACTTACATTATAAAAGGATTTGAGAGTAGGATTTTTAATATATAGACGTAGCAATATACAATTATAGTTTGAGTAGCAAAGCATATACAATATTTTTTTTAAAGATTGGCACCTGAGCTAACAACTGTTGCCAATCTTTTTTTATTTTCTGCTTTTTCTGCCCAAATCCCCCCAGCATATAGCTGTATATTTTAGTTGTGGGTCCTTCTAGTTGTGTTCTGTAGGACGCCACCACAGCATGGCCTGATGAGCAGTGCCATGTCCATGCCCAGGATCTGAACCAGTGGAACCCTGGGCTGCCAAAGCAGAGTGTGTGAACTTAACCACTCGGCCTTGGGGCCAGCCCCAGCATACACAATTTTAAGGTAGAGATCTATCTTTGCTTTTTCTCCTAAGCTACATAGATAGTTGTTAACATATTCTTCCCCTCTTGTTCTATTTATCTGGTTAATAGTGGTGCTAAATGTTATTTCTTAGCATTTTTAGATAAATAGAAATTAAATTGGTAAGACTTTTATGTAAGTTAAATGTGTAATCTTTTCTATGCATAAAACCTTTTATTTGGAATGAAATCTTAGTTGCACTTGAGAACCAATACTGAAAAAATCCATATTCATAAACTTTTATATGCAATAAATCATACATTTGTATCTAAAAAAGATTATGAGATTAAGAAGACAATTTTCCAAAGGAGTAATAACCAAAATACAACAATTTATTTAATATTTTGTTCTTATTGACTTTTATTTCCATGGAATCCATAGAGCTCTTTTTGAATATAATCAGTTATGGAAACAAATAGAAAACCAGTCTAATAATACCTCCAATACTATAGAAATTACGAATAAATATATTGTGTTCCAAATGAAAATTGAATATTCTTTTCAGGGTGTTGCACAAAACTGTTTTATATAGAAAAAGAATCTAGAATGATATGTTACTATCCTTTCTATTTCCTATGTTTCTTGAATATCTGTCGTGTTGTCTCATCTAGAGCAGAAAGTGAAATTTCCAATTATTATATCGAAGGTCATTCATGTCTACATATGCTATTCTTTTTGAAGTAATTTTAAGATCACAGTATAGGCCAAGACAAGATTTTTAATTTGGAGAGGTGAAACATCTTGTTTCTCAACTTAGTCGAAAATTACATCTAAATGAAACCATTATTAGTGAAAGTATGACTTGGGAAATGAAACCACATGGCCTCTTACTGTAAGAAATGCCTTAGGCATTTGCCAAAAATAATAATTTCAATCTATAATTTGAGGTAGATATTACATTTTGCAAGATTTGTGGGATATATTTTGAACTATATATGCCTCTGAATTTCATTAAGTGGAACAGTGTCTAAATCAATTATTACTTTGCTTTTAAAAATTATGCCATCCAAGTGGTGCTGTTATTTTTATCTGCATATGCACTCAAAAGTTGCCTTCTACATGTTTTTATCTGCTGCAAAATACTTATAACAAAATACTGAAAACAATTTATATGTAAGTCTAAGTGTAAATTAGTTTCATCTCCTTTGACCTGAGTCACTAATTAGTAGTAATTCTTATACTAAACTCTATGCGTCCTAGATTTTGCCTGGCTGAAATGAATATGCTTATATGGAAGACATTTAATAGTTAGAATAATTTGCATGTATGTGATGTGCCAGGCATTGTTTTGGGCATTTTGCATATATTGTTTTCCTTTAGTCCACCTAACTACTCCATGAAATAAATACTACTTATCTGACTTTAGAAACAAATGAGGCTTAGCTAAATAAAATAACTTGACCAAATTCACACAATTACTGAGAATTGAAGCAATGCTTCTAATCCAGTTCTACCTAACTCCTGAGATGTGATCTGTCTCAGCTGTCTTAATGATCAGCTTTCAGATGTCAATGTCTCCCTCCTAGAGGATTTCGCATTGTATTGATTTGACCATTAAAAATTCTGCCTCTGGAGTTGCCTGGTGGCATAGTTGTTGAGTTCACACTCTCCACTTCAGCAACTTGGGGTTCATGGGTTCAGATCCCCAGTGCAGGCATGCATCACTTATTAAGCCATGCTGTGGTGGCGTCCCACTTAAAAAATATAGCAAGATTTGCACAGATCTTAGCTCAGTGACAATCTTCCTCAAGCAAAATGAGGAAAATAAAAATTCTGCCTCTGGTCTTTTTTCAACTTGTCACATTTTAGGTTCCCTTTTTCTCTCAATTCTCAGCTCTCTTATCTCACAATACCTAGCAATAACATCTCAAACAACAAGAAATGCAAGTTCTGAGTCCAATAAAGATACATATGTCATATTTACATTAGTTTATTTTAATTTGGCCTTAATTATGAATAAAGTTTGATTATGGCAGGAGACTGGATCTGAGGCCCTGCTCCACCATGTAACCACATGGTCCTGTGGCTGTTGTATAAGATGTCACCAGTGTCACCAATGGTCACATACCAGAGTTCAGAATTAATTGTTCAATGACATCTGCATGGATTTTTAAAAAGTGGAAGAGTTAATAAAAATAAGCTGTATTGAGGAAAGAGTAAAATTCTAAAGTTGGGTCAGCAGATTCTAGAAGAAATGAGTCTCTCATCTTCTCCTCCTCCCACAGACAGAGCTGTGTACTGTGGCTGACCTGCCAGTGGAACAACTGTACTCTGCTGGATCTCACTTTTTCATAGGGCAAGTTTGAGAAAGTGGCCCTGAAGCAGAAGAATTAATGGGCTGCTTATTGCTAAGTAAGTAGTTTTGGGGGAATTACCTAAGGAAGGAGTTTTCTGGGAACATCATCTGCTTGGCCCCTAGAGGTAATGGACACGTTGACATGTTAGAGCGTCCCCTCCTGGGAGTAGGAATGTACACACCAGTGGGAAATAAGTGAGCTCCAGGGCAACTGGAGAAAACAGTTCCAGCCAGTAGGTTTCCAGGGCAATCAAGGTGTCATCTTTAACCATTTTCAGATAATTCTGCTCTCTACATGGCAATGCCTCATTTACTTCATCTACAAATGCTTCTAGTAATAACTACCTTATGGAAGCATTAAGAAGATTAAACGAGTTCATTTATAAAGCAGGTTCCTGGGATTTAGTAAAGGAGATGTGTCACTTAGTGTTATTACCAATTTATTCTGTGAAACATGTCCATCATCCCAGGTCCATGTCCCAGCTGCATATAAATGAATACAATGCTTAACATATAGCAAATGCTAATGCATTTAATGAATTATGACTTATATATATATATATATATACATTTTTACTTTTAATTATTTATCTGTCGACCATACAGTGGGATGTTTGTTGTAAACAGTGACAGAGAATAGGTTTCAGAAAATGAATGAGGGTTTTGCGATCAGGAAGAACTGTTTTGCGTTCATTTTGTGTCACTTTATTTGAGTGGCTTTGGGCAAGTGACTTTACTACTGTAAGCCTCAGTTTCTTCATTTGTAAATTAGTTAAAACTTATAGCCCGAGGTCATTAGGATGATAAAATTAGATAACATTTAAATGCTGTCTGATATTATTAAGACTGCTTAATTAATGCTAATTCTTTCCCCCACCCTGCACATGGTTAATAGTCTTTTCAATGTAAAGTTTATTAAAAAGCAAAGTTAAGATTTATTTGATTTTAAAATTGCTTAAGAAGCCAGACACTGGCTATTTAGTTGATTCAGCTGTCTGGTGGAGTTCTTTAAAATTAGAGTAGTATTATTGCTTGTGAATTTTTTATGAGATTGAAGTTACTTACATAACAGATGCTGTGGCCTAAAACTATAATGTTAATAGTGAATTATGCCCCATTTCAGAGGCGTTCAGCAGATTTAAGCACTTTTGAGTGGGATGCTTTGGTATTTGTGTAACATTCCAAAATATTCAAACCAATCATCTAATAATTTCTTAATGTTGTAAATTTTGAGGTCAGTATCACTGCTCACGAATTATGAAGGGAGTTCGAAAGGTACACCTGTTTACAGTACCCTTTAGAGGAAAAACAATTCCCTTTTTAAGGAAAAAAAGTCACTGCCCATTTGAAAACTCACCAACATGTGACAGCACAGTCACTACCCGGAGGCTTTCTGGAGGAAGGAAAGCTACAAAGGACAATAGAATCATCAAGCACGTGTGCCACTTCTCTGCTGCTGGAGTCTCCCCTCAGCCCAGGCTGAGGTCATTGTACTAACTAAAGCCTTCAGCTGACCTTTCCAACCTTACAGAACTGGTCTCCCAGCCTTCAGCTCAGCCTAGAACAAATTGTCTCCATGTTTTACTCACGTGCTCTTTCTCAAACTCACCACAGTTCATATCTCCTTATCTCCTATAAGACAAAAAGGGTGCTCCTTCATGTGTTGGAGGACCATGATATGTAGTTTCCAAATCAAGGCACTTTTCAGAGTGAAAGGTGACACTATTAAACATTACACCAGGAAAACAGGAGTCCCCTGGGACAGTTCTGAGCAAACGTGGACACGTGGTCACCCTACGCATGGATTGTCAGGAAGTGATGATGCTTACTTGCTGCTCGAGCTTTGTCTCCTGTAATTCTTGACACTTTTTCTCCATGTTCTGGCCACATTAAATTGATAAAGTGTCCTGAATGAGCTATTTTGTCCTATTTGCTCTAACCTTAGATAAAGGCAAAGTGACCTGTACTCTTTAGATCAAATTATTGCTTTTTTTAAAAAAGATTAGCCTTGAGCTAACATCTGTTGCCAATATTTTATTTCTTCTCTCCAAAGCGCCCCAGTAGGTGGTTGTATATTCTAGTTGTAGGTCCTTTTCTTAGTTCTGCTATGTAGGATGCTGCTTTGTCTGCCATACTCTCTACCTAAACTGCATTTCTACTAGAGAACTGTGCTCCCTATTCCCTTCAGGTCTTTACTCGACGTCACTTTCTCAGTGGGACCTTTCCACTTCACCTCAACTAAAATAGTGACCCTCCCTCTCACTAATTTCCAATGTTCCTTACCAGCTTTATTTCCCCCTTTGAATTTATTTTAAAAGAAACTCTACATATATATTGTTGCGCTCACTGTTGTATTTCCAGCACCTACAATAGTGTTTGGCACATAGTGTTAAGTAGATATTTGCGAATTTGAATGTGTCTATGTCTTTGTACCTCCCTTTGCACCACCCCTTCCTCCTTTCTTTGTCTGGGTAAGTTGTATTCATTCTTAAAAATCACCTCAGATATAACCTATTTTAGGAAGCCTTCCTTGACTTCTATATGTATTTTGTGCCATTATGGGTTGTCATGGGCACCCCTGGTTCTGAATTTGCATCATACTTATTACAACTGTTCTTCAACTTGCCTACTTCACCGTTAGACTGGGAGCTCTTTCAGATAGGGAACGACACATCTCTGTTTCTCTAATGCAATACAGTGCCCTCAGTATTGAATGAATTATTAATTACACACCTTCAGTGTCAGTAATCTCACAACATATAGAGTCAATCTACTTCATCTTTAGATGCTTCCAATGCTCACAAGTTTCCCTACATTTTTGTGAAATTATGAACTAGCCACTCTTTCACATGCCTAATACACACTAGGCTAATAACAATTTAGCCTAACGTTTTATAGCATTGTGCATTTTGGGTCACACCTAAGAAATCTTTGTCTAACTTAAGGTCATATAGGTCGTATGTTTTCTTCTAGAAGTTCTGTGTTATTAGATCTTATATTTATGTCTGTAATACATTTTGAGTTATTTTTTGTGTATGGTGTGAGGTAAGGGTGGACATTTTCCTCCCCTTCCTCTTCCTCCTCTTACTTTCCTTCTTCTTCTCCTTCTCCTTCCTTCTTCTTCTTCTTTTTTTTCTTCTTCTTCTCCTTCTCCTGTTCCTGCTTCTTCTCCTCCTTCCCCGTCCCCTTCCCCTTCTTCTTCTTCTTCTTCTTCTTCTTCTTTTCTTCTTCTTCTTCTTTTCTTCTTCTTCTCCTTTTCTTCTTCTTCTCCTCCCCCTCCTCGTCTTCCTCCCCCTCCTCCTTCTTCTTCTCCTTCTCTTTCCCCTTCTCCTCCGTCTTCTTCTTCTTCCATATCTATATCCACTTGTCCTGGCACCATTTGTTGAAAAGATAATTCTTTCCCTATTAAATTGTATTGGCATTTTTGTTAAAAAGCAATTGACAATGAATATAAAGATACATTTCTGGACTCTCAATGCTGTTCCGTTGACTTAGCCTATTGTTTCATCAGTACCACAATGTCTTGATAACTACATTATAGTAAGTTTTGAAATTGGATGGTATAAATACTCCAACTTTGTTCATGTTTTTTAAAACTGTTGTTCTCTGGATCTTTCCTTTTCATACAGAGTTTTTGGATCAGCTTTAATTTCTACCAAAAAAAAAAAAAGTTCACAGGGATTTTGGTAGGGATTCTTCAAAATTTGTATATCAATATGAGTAGAAAATGGTGTCCCAACAATATTGAGTCTTCGAGCCATGAATATAGAATATTTCTTGTTTTATTTAGATCTTTAATTCTTCTCAGCAATGTTTTGTAGTTTTCAGTGTAACACTTTTGTTGAATTTATTCTTACCTATATTATTCTCTTTGATGCTATTCTGAATGTGGTTGATTTTTGTATGTTGATCTTATATCTTATGATCTTGCAAACTTAGGTTTTTTGATGCTTTTATTTATTTTTCTTCTTAGCATATGTCATGAAAAATTTATACTGAATATATCATTGGACATACCAATCTCCATTTTTTCCTGTATATCAATTATAAATCATTTAAGATTGATTTACCCCCTCACAGGTCCTAGCTATCAGGCAAGCTTGCATATCCTAGGTTTCTTTCATTTACTTAAACAAGAAGCAAGAAGTCACCACGACCAAAGAATTCTTCCTGCTGCTTAGAAGAACAATTTGAAGTCAGGTTTGAATACAAAATAGTAATGTCTCCCAAATATCTTTCATTTATGTATTGTTTTACAGCTTCCACATTGCTTTCACACATATTGTCTGAATTGATTCTTACATGAACAGTATATACTATCCCATTATTTGGGAAGCTGTCTCTTTGCAAGATGCTTTCTTTCCTGGTGATTTGAGAATCTCAAGCCACACTCATCATCAGGAGTAATTATTCACAAATAAAAATTGGAATCCATGGCTGAATCATAAATTCACTGGTGTCATTCCACACTGAAAAATGTTACAGTTATGTTATTGTCCATGAAAAATCTATGAACTTTTTAAAAGTGCTATTGCTTGTCCGTAAAAACTCTCCTTGAGTTTAAAAAGGTCTATGCATTTATTTTTATAAAAGGCAAGTTTAGAAAATAGGCAATACTTGTAATTTATATTCAATGTAATCATCTGTTATCTATTTAATCCAGATAAAGAAAATGAGATAAAGAAAATAGGCACCAATTTTCACTAGCTATTAACTTTCCCAGGGGTATGCTATTAGAATTAAAAAAAAGGTTTGTTGAGATTGTCCTTCAGTTTAATTTCATTTAGTAATACCACTAATGACCTCATTAAGGACATTAGCAATTTCCTTTTCAGATCAGTCTTTAAAATATTGAACTCTGTAAAGTATCTACTGAGTAATCAGCTAAATAAATCAAGGTCACCTTTAAGATGGTGTCCTAAAGCTAACTGCAGGTGTGAGACTTGTTCCACAGCTCTCACCCAGAGGTTGTTATTGCCTCTAAGCACCAGTGGCATACCAGACAAATTACTTCACCTGCTTGTTCAACAATCTATTCTGAGGGCAAGTTTACTCAGGAAGACTTTCAGTAAATTGGAAGGATAAGTTGAGACGTAACCTTTTTCCAAATTCAGCATCTGTTATATATGTTGCAGCCAATATTTGTTTGGATTCTTGTAGTTTACAGTTTAAAATAAATGTGTAAGCAAGCGGAAGTTCCCTTATGTTTCTCTCCTTCTCCCTTTTTTTCATTAACTTCAGATTAGATTTGGGAGACTGGGAACAGAAGATAAACTTTGTTTTAGGTTACTTACTAGTCATGTGCTAATACTGCCAGCTTTTGAGGCAAGTTACGCAAGTTTGATCACAGCTTTGAAATACGAAGATAAGATTTTTTCTCTCAAAATGTAGTTTCTTCTTTTCTCTTATATTTGAGAATTCTTTGTTGTATTTTTCTTTATTTTACTAAAAAAAGACTGAATACTACATAGTTTATGAATCGGGAAATATGTATTGTTGTACTATTGTTAACATCTACAGCTCAACCTCTGTCATATTTTCTAATATATATATGTCATTATATTGAGCTTATATTACCTGGGGACAAATAAATGAGATATCAACAGAATTTCTCAGTAATTTAGAACTAGAGGGGAGGTAAGCCAAATAACAAATGAGTACAGACCTCATTTTGTAAGGGAAGAAAGTATAGTGGGAGATGCTATTGACTTTTTGTAAATATGGTCTAGGTAGGTATTGAAGATACTTCTCCTGATCCCCAGATGTTGTAGTCGGGTTTCCTGGAAAGTAAACTGTGAGACTGATGTTTATGTGCAAGAGCTGTATTGAGGAGTGCTTTTGGGATGAGCAGGTCTTCGGGGGGGAAGGAAGTAGGATCAAACAGAGAAGAATTTGAACTGCTTAGCACTCCCACAGTGGCCTCAGATAATCCTTCCCTGTAGGGAGCTCTAAAGCTGGAAAAAACACTCCATTTTTGTCCCAGTTGGGGCAAGGGAGCTGGTCTTCACTGTCTTACTTTGGCCAGACATTCTTTGTGGGCTGCCTCCAAGAAGGAGGCATGACCTTGGGACAAAGCGGCTCTCTTCAACCAAGGGGAAGTCTCAGAGAGGAACGTGGCTGACAGCCACCTGTGGTCAACCCTCCCATCAGCTGCGCCCTGAATACTTCATCCTCTGCAGGGTACCTAGCGGTGCCCCACTGTATGCACTGCATTGAAATGCATGCTTAACTGGAAGGTGGAGTCTCCGATTTTGTCAAGACTGAGACACTGAACAAAACTGACTTAATCACATTAAAAATGTTTCTCTACTACATATTTTTTCATTAGAAAATACTATGATAAGTGGTGACATTTAGAAATGTTTTAAACAATTAATTATATAACTTGCAAAGTTTTTTTTTTAAATCCTTTATATTACCTTGATTTAAAAATTAGATTTTGTAAAGTTTTTAGAGTAAAATGGAGGTCAAGAAAAATTAACTGATTTTTAAATGTAATTAGAATATGCTGTATTAGTTTTCTAGGGCTGCCATAACAAAAGACCACAAATGGGCTGGCTTTAAAACAACAGAAATCTGTTTTGTCACATTTCAAGAGGCCAGAAGTCTGAAATCAAGGTGTGAGCATGATTGGTTCTTTTTGGAGGTTCTGGAGGAATATCTATTCCATGTCTCTCTCCCAGCTTCTGGTAGTTGACAGAAGTCCTTGTTGTTCCTTGCCTGTGGCTGCTTCATTCCAATCTCTGCCTCTGTTGTCACACAGATTCTTCCCTATGTTTGTCTCTGTGTGTCCTTACCTCTTCTTATAAGGACATCAGTCATTAGATGTAGGGCCCACCCTAATCCAGTATGCCTTTATCTTAACTAATTACTTCTATAAAGACCTTGTTTCTAAATAAGGTCACATTCTGAGATACCACATGCACATTTATCTTTTGAAGACACTGTTCAGCCCACTATGTATGCATTGTCTTCTACTTGTCATTGCAATTAGTGAAAAGAATCATCATAAAACATGAAAATTTACCCTGAACATAAAGTTATATTTGAGGTTCATTTTTTATCATATACTCAGCATTGCTGTGTCATATATATCATATGTGTCATTATAATAAATACTGAAAATTATTAAGTTGAAAACAATGTGAAATTATGATCTCAGTACCATCCAAAGGAAATCAATACACTGAGTTCATTACTTGTACTTAACACCCTATGTACTGTAACAAGAGAGATACACAGAAGGCACAAAAATATCCTGAACACCATCAGACATTTAGTATGAAACAAACATAAGAGGTAAAATAAACTTTCATTTTAGTAAAAAATATATTGTTTGCCTTAGAAGAAAGCCAGGGGAGATGACTTAAATTAATTATATCTCTTTAAAATGCTACATGCAGAAGCATATGTCATGTCTTCTTTTTCTGGCTAAACATTTTTTTTCTCTAGAAGCAGATACACCCTAATGCATTCCATTGACCTTGGGGTTACCTCATAATAGTTTTCAAGACATTTCATAAATGCTTGTGGTTGCTTTTAAATTCATGATGATGATGTTTTTCTCAGTGAAAGATATTTTTAAATTTAAGACCTGACCCAGCATTTCTTTCCTCACTTGCTCTCATTTCCTCAAGTTATTCAAAGCTGACCTCAATATCTTACTCTTGAAAAGTTACTAGGAAACTAGTGCCTACCACTGAGTGGATAAATACCTCAACTTTATTAGACTTGACAAAAATTATTATGCAATTAACTCTTAAATAGCAGAGAAGAATTGAGGATATAAGATCATTTAACAGGTTGGAAGAATGGGCAACACAATCCAGCAGGACTGCCTAAGTCAGTCAAAACATATTTATGTAGAGATCAAAAGGCCTTTTAAAATCTTCAACAGCACATTTTATTTTTTAATTTTTTAAATTTTTTTGAGAAAGATTAGCCCTGAGCTAACTACTGCCAGTCCTCATCTTTTTTGCCGAGGGAGCCTGGCCCTGAGCTAACATCCGTGCCCATCTTCCTCTACTTTCGTTTCTATATGTGGGATGCCTACCACAACATGGCGTGTCAAGCGGTGCCATGTCCGCACTCGGGATTCAAACTGGCAAGCGCCAGGCCACCAAGAAGCTGAACGTGCGAACTTAACCGCTGCAGCACTGGGCCAGCCCCCAACAACACATTTTAAGCAGAATTTGGCTTAACTTGCTATTCTCTGGCCTGTGGATTAGATGGGTCTCTCTCTTTGTCTTTCTTTTTGTTCAGATGTTCTTGAATTCCTCTAAAAACTCTCCGCTGCAGTGCAGGTAGATTACTTTTCCAAGTGGAAGCTAAAATTCCTCCTTTAGATATTTAAATATAGACACATGGTTAAATATAGATAGATGATAGATAGATAAATACAAGTTAGACAGATGTTGATAGATAGACGATAGAGGACAGATAGATAACCTCTTTATAAGAGTTTATAAAGGTAAAGAAAAAATTAGGACATCAAGGCACAGATGACTGAAATGAACTACCTTAGGTCATGTGGTGAGTTAATGCCAGAAGCAACACAAGGTATTCTAGTCACTCGTCCTTCCACTGTGAAATGTACCCTGAGGTAAATGCCACTTCCTGCTGAGAGGTGTATGTGAAACTGAAGAGAGCTGTAACTGACAATCCATGTCTGTAATCAGATAAGAAAGCCATTTTGGGATGTGGGTTTGTAGTTTTTTAAAAAATAGATTCCTCCCAAGAGAAATTGTGGAAACAAGGGGGATATTGGGTTTAAGAGATTACGGGGTCAACTTGTGGAAGCTGAAGTTAAGAGTAAATTGAAAACAGCATGTATTTGGGAGCAAACAGAAACTAAGGGGGAATTGGGCCCCATCCATGTAGCAGAAGTCAGCAGCACTTAGCAGGGAGTACCCAGAGGACTCACAAAAGGCCTTAAAAGAGAAAAATTCAGTCAGATTTAAACATCTGCTTGGCCCAAAAAGAATGAAGTTATCCTAAAAGGAGTAATAATCAAAAACTTTACTAAAGACTTCCAATTCCAGGCAAGAAGGAATAATGAGAACAAGATTTGCCTTTTCACCTGAAACAGAATTTGACTATATCTATAAAACAGTGAGTTTAAAGACACTAGACATAAGGCAACAAGGACAGGAATCCCTGACAGATGAGAAACAAATGAGATGAGTCTTATGATTGCCTCAGCTTCCTATCTTAAACCAGTTTCCTGGGTGAGATACAGGTATGGTGTATCAGTTTGGGTTCTCCAGAGAAAAAGAGTCAATAGGGATGGAAATATGTATACAATGTTCCCTTGGTAATATGGGGGATTGGTTATAAGACCCATGTATATATTAAAATCTGTCGATGCTCAAGTCTACAATTGGCCCTCGGTATCAGTGGGTTCCACATTGGTGAATTCAACCAACTGAGAATCAAAAACACAGGTATTGAATCTACAAATGTGGAACCTATGAATATGGAAGGCTGGTTATATATATATTTTATAGGAATTGGTTCATGCCGTCATGGAGGGGGCTGGAAAATCTGAGATTTGTAGGACAGGCTGGCAGCTGGAAACTCAGGCAAGATCTCTGTTACAGTGTTGTGGAAGAATTCCTTCTGCTTTAGGAAATCTCCATTTTTGCTCTTGAGGCCTTTAACTAATTAGATGAAGCCGACCCACATTATCAGTCTCCTTTACTTAAAGTCATCTGTTTCTAAATGTTAATCACAGCTACAAAATACCTTCAAAGGAACATCTATTCTGTTTGTTGCTATAACATGCCCGAGTTGACGCATACAATTCATTATCACAGTTGGGAACCCACACACATCTTGACAGACTCCTGGAGTCAAGGAGATAGAACTGAGAGCCTAGGGATACTACGGCACTAGAATTTGCTGAGCGGAGAGCCAGAGAAGAGTAAATTACACAGGGAGAGAACCAAAGAGGGTCATCCTTGAATCTTCAGCAGGAAACTGACCAGTACACACGTGAGAAGACTATCTGAGATTAGGCAGAAAACTACCCCAACATTAGAGATGACGATTCCTGTGTTCGCATAGGTCAGGAATCATGCCTGTTGTCATCAGCCAGCCTTGAAAAATTCATCAGTGTGGGGTAGCATATTCAAGAAGTTTGTTCAAGTAGTGGAGTATAATTAGTCCTAGACTGAGCACTGCTCTGGACTTTTCTAACAAGTCGTAAAAGTTAAACCTGAGAGGATCAAACTGTTTCCAAGTAACTTATTTACATCTCACACAAAGCTTAAGAAGATTTATATGAATACAAAGTTTGCCATATAACACCCAACAAGGTAAAATTCACCATGTCTCGCTTCCAATAAAGAATTAACAGACATACAAAAAAGCAAAAATATAACCCATAGAGAGAATAAGAATTAAGTGATGTGACCTTATTTCTATTATGATCTGTTTCTATTCACAACACTTCTGAAACTAAATATGTGGATTTCAATTCTCTGGTTCTCTGTAGATCCCAAGTGGGTATCCTACAACTTTATTCTGAAACAAACTACCTGGGCTTACCACAGATCCCACGTGTTAAGGGCTCAGCCCCATAAAACTGCCTCCCACCTCAGATGCCAATCGCAAGTAGTACGTCCCCGGATTAACCACACTTCTGTCTGTTTTGGCTACAAATTGGGGGTTACCATGACTCTCTCCTAAGTTTCAATAATTTGTTTTAATGGCTCATGGAACTCAGAGAAACACTTTACTACTACTAGTTTATTATGAAGGGTATTATAAAGGGTACAAATGAAAAGTCAGGCGAATAAGTATATAATGCAGGGTCAGGAATGGTCCAGAGCTCAGGAGCTTCTGTTTAGGGTGTGCCACTCTCCCAGTATGTGGATGCATTCATTCACCTGGAAACTCTTCAAACCCTTTCATTTAGGATTTTTATGGTGGCTTCACTATGTAGGTAAGATTGAGTAATTTGTTAGCCATTGGTAAGTAACTCAATCCCAAACTCATTTCCCCTTCCAAGAAGTCAGAGAGTTGAAAGTTCCTATTCTTTAGTCACATGGTTGCTTCCTCTGCCAACCAGCCCCTTTCCGGAAGCTATCTAGGGGCCTTCTAAGAATCATCTTATTTGTATAAACCCAGATATGATTAAAAGTGGTTTATTACAAATAAGAAAAATGCTCCATTAACCCCTATCATTTAGAAAATTACAAAGATTTTAGGATCTCTATGCCAGGAGGTGGGGATAAAGACAAAATATACATATTTTTATTGTACCACAGAATACCATAGACTCAAAATTGGCATAGATTTTAGAATTAACAGAAAATGATATTAAAATAGTTAAAATATCTGTATTGCAAATATTGCAAATAGCAGAGAAATGGAGATTATAAAAAGACCCAAATAGAACTCATGGAGATGTGAATTAACTTGTTTGTGATAAAAAATATGCAACAAATTAAGCCTCATTAAAAAAGTCAAGGTGAACACATAGCAATTGTAAGTATCCAAAATAAAACCCAGAGAGAACAAAAAACTCAACAAACCAAACAAAAAATAAACAGAGCGTCAGGGATTCTGTGAAATTACATCCAGCAGCACAATACTCGATCAATTTGTGTAATTGGAGTCCCCAGAGGAGAGGAAGGAAGAACAAAAAAATTTGGAGTAACTGCTGGAAATTTTTTAGTGTACAGGTCTTTCACTTCCTTGTGTAAATTTATTTCTAGTTATTTTATTTGTTGTGATGATAAATGAGATTGTTTTTATGAGTTTTCTTTCTGCTGCTTCATTGTTAGTACACAGAAATGCAAGCGATTTTTGTATATCGATTTTGTACTCTGCAACTTTACTGTATTTATTATTTTTAATACTTTTTTAGTAGATTCTTTCAGGTCTCCTATATATAAAATACTTTCATCTGCAAGTAGTAACAGTTTTACCTCTTCCTTTCTAATTTGGATATTTTTATTTATTTTCCTTGCCTAATTGCTTTGGCTAGGATTTCCAATAGTATGTTGAATAAGAGTGGCAAGAGTGGGCATCCTTGTCTTGTTTCTGTTCTTAGAGGGACAACTTTCTGTTTTTCACCATTGAGTATGATGTTAGCTGTAATTTTTTCATATATGGCTTTGATTATGCTGAAGTGCTTTCCTTCTACACTCATTTTATTGAGAGCTTTTATCATAAATGGATGCTGAATCTTGTTCAATGTTTTCTCTGCATCTATTGAGATTACCATATAATTTTTACTTTTCATTTTGTTAGTGTGGTGTGTCACATTGATCGATTTGCAGATGTTCAAACATTTTTGCATCACTGGAATAAATCCCACTTGTTTGTGGTGTATGATGCTTCCCATGTATGGTATTCAGTTTGCTAATATTGTACTGAAGATTTTTGCATCTATGTTCATTAGTGATTTTGGCCTGTAATTTTCTTTTTTTTGTGTTGTTCTTGCCTGGTTTTAGCATCAGGGTAACATTGGCTTCATAAAATAAGTTAGGGAGCATTCCCTTCTCCTCAATTATTTGGCAGCATTTAAGAAAGTTAGGTATTAAATCTTCTTTAAATGTTTGGTAGAACTCACCAGAGAAGCTATCTTGTCCTTGACTTTGGTTTTGGGGAGGTTTTCAGTTACTATTTCAATCTCCTTATTAGTGATTGGTCTATTCAGATTCTCTATTTCTTTTTGATTCAGTTTTGGAAGATTTTTTGATTCTAAGAATTTATTTCTTCTAGATTATCTAATTTTTTAGTATACAGCTTTTCATAGTATTCTCTTAAAATTCTTTGTATTTCTATGGTATCTATTGTAATTTCTCCTCTTTTGATTCTGATTTTATTTGTTTGAGCCTTCTCTATTTTCTCTTAGTGAGACTAGTTAAAAGTTTGGCTTTATAATTTTTATCAGTGTGACCTGACTCTTAAGGAGGTGAATATGTTTGGAGATCCTTATTTCTATATTCTCACTAATATCTTAACATACTTTTACTATTATTGTCTACTCAATATTTGTTTTTAAATTAATGAATGTTTTTAATTTTTTACTCATCCTAATAATACATATTAAATCACTCGTTTTAAAATTTATTGCAATTAAATTATAAGTTTAATATTACAAACGTTTTTGTGTATGTTATGGGCTAAATGTTTATGTTCTCCCAAAAGTTGTATGTTGAAGATATAACTCCCAATGTAATGGTATTTGGAGACGAGGCATTAGGGGAGATAGTTAGGGTTAGATGAGGTCATAATTGTGGACCCTGATCTGATAGACTTTATAAGAACAGACCCAGAGAGTTTTCTCTCTCTCACTCTTTCCCCCACTTCTGTGAAAGTATATAAAGACGAAGTGGTCATCTGCAAGCCAGGAAAGGACTTCTCTCCAAAGCTAAACCCTCCTGGCACCTGATCTTGGACTTCTAGTCTCCAGAATTGTGAGAAAATAAATTTCTGTTGTATAAACCACCCTGTGTATGGTTTTTTTGTTATGACAGCCTGAGAAGACTAATACACTACCTAAATTTACTTTCTCTACCATTATAAAAAATAATTTGTGAAACACTGTTTTAAGATGGAAAAATATGATAAAACACTATACTGTCGTTAGTTGATAAAAGTAATTGAAAAGATATTTGATGTTATTACAATAATATTAATGTGTTCAACCTCATGTATTAGTTCTGTGAAAATTTCCACTTTGTAATGGGATTTGTGATAGGTAGACTAATCTCTTTATATGATGCTGAGTACAACCTAGCCAGTGAAATTCTTAAAATGATATTAAATGCAAAGGAGTAAAGACTGTGTTTATTCAGAAAATGAATTATAGGATTCAGCTAAGAAGCATTGAACACTTGTTACAATTTTGATACTTTGCTATGAGTAAGAAATCATTAATTAGGAATCAGAGTGTAAAGGAATATATGATATTGACTAATAAACTATTCTTCACTAGTTATTTTCTTTGCTCTGGTTAGTAATTACTGTTTAGTCATAAATATATTGGTAAAATTCCTTCTGACTCTTGTGAACCCCTTCCGCATAGCAGTTGAGTGGCCCTCCACAAGGTCAAGAAAATGATTAAAGTTCATTTATTTTGACAACAGACTGTCAAATCTGCTTCATATTTGTTTATAACTAAGGCATTCACATCTTGCTTTAGTCTCACAGTTATTCAACTATGGATTGGTGATAAACCAAGTTGAAATATTCCGTATGTCATGTTAACCATCGGTGTCTGGACTTTGCTTTCCTCTACTGCTGCATTGCATGAATCAGTAGAAAGAATACACAGACTATGTAAAATCAAATCACTGCAGAAATATTTCTTTAGAATTAGATTACATGAAATTCCCTCATCATCTACAAAAGATGAAGGACTCAAGGCTACCTTGTCCCTTGTCCTCTTTACTGCCATATTAATTACTGCCACAGAAATAATTACTATCATCTCGTGTCTCTACTCTTTTGTTAGAACAAAACTGAAGGAACTGGTTCCTCTACAAATGCATGCCTTCTAAATTCTTCTGATATTTTCTGGCACAATTACATTTTAACTTGTTTGCTATTGGGCTACCATGGGCATCTATTCTGATTTTTCTGAACTTTTTGTTGAATTCGCTTCACTTGTTGTACTATTGCTTTCAACAACTGTTTAATTCCCTTCAGCTGATGTGATGGGGTAAAGTGTCATGTAACAGACGGAAACAGCACGGCAAGGGGCATACTGATTATTCAGTTTGTGGAGTCTGAAAGAAAATATGGAACTTTGGTCATGGAAATAGTTCTGAGGTCAAAGCAGGACAATTGAATCTAAACTCAATCATTAATTAAGAGTAGAAAAATGAAGCAAAGTGAACAAACACTGGCTGTTTTACTAATTGCTGGGAGGTAGCTTGTATGTATATTGGTGAGGTGATTGTTCTTCATCAGCTTAAAGGGCTCTGGCTACCTTTCATATCTGTCAAAGACCAAACATTTGTTCATGGTATTTGGGCAGCCAAATGAATACTCCCCCTCTGGTATTGATCTTTTTGCGCATCCCTTGCCAAGATACCCCAATACTCTTGCTTGGCTTACTAGAGGAGAGGGTTTTTCAAGTCTTTTTTGGAAAGCCATATGTCCTGCTGATATATTTCTAGGGTATTAAAGCTGTCATCATTGGGGAGTTTGAAGAAATAGGAGAAAAAGTAAAAGCAGATGTTATGAAAGAGAATATTCAAGAGAAATTTTTTAAATTATTGGTTAAAAATAAACGTCATAGTGGCAATTTTAACAAAATAAATGGTACTAATAGTTAACTTGTATTATCCCTTACTGTGTGCCAGGCACTATGAGAAAATGTTAATTTGTGTTATGCCACTGAAATCTAACAAAAATCTGTGAATTACTAAGTTGACTATACCAATTTGATGGATAAGCAATTACTTGCACTAAACAGTTACATGACTTGCCAAGTTCACAGAGTTATTAAGGTAAAGCCAAAATTTAAGCTCCAAATAGAGAGATGGACTGGATGTTTTGGCAGTTGGGAAGCTATGGCAAGGCTCAGATAGGCTGTAATCTGTAGTTCTGTGCATTAGAGAAGAAAACATGGGTGTGGAGGGACTTTCTAAAAGGGTGATACTCTGAGCTGTGCAGTTGGTTATTTTTTGGGGAGACACGTGTGAGAGCATATGATGTCTTTGTCCCACAATGTAGAAGAGATGTATATCTGTCATCATAATTTTTGGCATGACATTTTCCTTTTTCCTCTTCTACAAAGTCAAACATAGGTTCCTTGGTGCTTGTGTCACCTTCATGGCAGCACTGATTATCACTGACTTAGAATAGAGGCAGGGAGGAGCTTACC
Source organism: Equus quagga (assembly GCF_021613505.1). Classification (NCBI taxonomy): domain Eukaryota; kingdom Metazoa; phylum Chordata; class Mammalia; order Perissodactyla; family Equidae; genus Equus; species Equus quagga. The sequence goes on along the minus strand of NC_060274.1, from coordinate 48,954,928 downwards.
CCTCAAGTCAGTGGAGAATAAACTGCCCCTCTGTGGCTGAGTCTCAGAGTTTAGTGAGGTTCCATCCAGAGCAGTGTGTTCCCTGTGGACTAAGCTGCTTTAAACATGAAGGGCTGTCCCCTCAGGATGCACACTATTCCTAACTTAAGTACTATTCTGAATTCCTAACTAGTACTAGAAAGTGGAGATTGACAGCCAGAGTCATGGGTTACAGATGATATAAGTGTACCCGGAAAGTGTGCTTCTGCCAAAGCTAATAGTAAGGCACCCTTGACTGTATACCCTATGCTTACTTCAGAGATGTTATAAAATGAAGAACTCCAAGGGTAAACAAAAGACGAGAGATACTAAAAAGGGGGGCACACTAATTTTTTTGTACCTTTTTAAAGAAGAGTGTTTCAGAGGCTATCCTACAAATCTCTGCCAAAATAGAAGAGTTATTTAGAAAAAAAAGAATTTATTTTTATTCAGGGAAAAAAAGAGAATCAGGGAACAAGATGATTTTTGAAGTGCTTATCATATTTTTGTTTAAATTTGATTGCCCTCTAAGATGTTTTAGGAAAAACAATATATTCAGAACTCAAAGAAGCAATGCAGATAATCCATTTTTAGGTAGTGTGGGTAAACTTCATCTAGCAGCAATCTTAACAAATTTTTAAAATTCAGCGCTGGAAAAATCCAGCACACCAGCAAAAGGCAGGTTGTTGGTTTCCAATGGATTTCTAAAGATATTTTCAACTAAATGATTCATTCTTTGACATTCCAAGACCTGCCAAATTAACCAAATAGATAACAAAATAACTGTAAAAGAAGTATATTTCAAACACAATTCTGGTAAGTATTAACCTATTTATATCACTTCTATATAAAAGTAATATATGTAGATAAATTGAAAATTGTTTTTGTCACTTTTATATATCATTTATTAATCATATACAGTTATAACGACCAAAGTCCACTTTGCTTCCATGTAACACCTACTTCATGAGCATCTGGGAATAATATTGATTGCCAGTTAGGTTACGGTAACGGTTAAAGGGCACATTAAACCGTTTATTGTTGGTTTTCATGAAAATTATAGGGAATTCCTGGTCAGCAAGATCATAAACCCTACAGACATATTATTTTGGGGCTTTCTTAAAGTTTTCAGCACAAAACTAAGTTGACACTCTTTGCCTGCCGACTAATTATTTTTCAAATATACAAATAAACTATTCAAAATTATTACTGAAGTGGTATTGACACATAATTCTTAGGACTTAACCCAAGATGTGTAGGAAAAACTATATTACCAGATCCAGGGTCCAAATGTACCTTTTACTGCAAAGCCACAATGTTATGTTCTCCAGTTCCTGCAGGGCAATTCCACAAGGCATCTTGAAGGAAATATACCTGACATTTACTTTATCATTTAACATCCTTCTCCCTGTCTACCAGTTACCCATAAGTTCCAACTATTAGAAATTTAGTCTCTAGAAAACTGTCTCTTTATTAGCCTTCTGATTAGGCCCTGTGATATAATTCTCAAAAAACTGACCCATCAAACTATTTTCCTAAACAAAATGCTATTTGAAACTATGTCACTACCTTAAGGGTGTGATTTGTGCTGTCATTTATACTTTGTTTAGCTTTTTTTTCATCCTTGAAACCTTACTTCCTCCTCAGATTGCTCCTTTTTCATCAGCCTCCATTTGTGTTGAAGGTACCAAGGCCTAATCTTGTCTATGATCTAAAATAGAGCTTTTTTCTTTGATTCTTTCTATACTAAAAAGATTGTTATACTGAAAGAAATGAATATAAAAGGACATAAATAATAGAAATAAATGTAGCCATTTTGCATTTTATAAATCAGTAGGAAGGAGACCAGTTATTAAAAAATATAGTCACAGAACAATGAGGATCAAGACAATGAGCTCCATTTTAAGTATTTTGAGTTTAGATTAAACACAAGAACTACAATTCAAAAAAGAAACAGAACAGGACCATGGCGAGAAGGCATATTTGGAAGTGAGAGTCAGCTCTGGATGCTGGTTTGGTCTTTTTCTGGGTTTATGCTCTGGTGCAAATCTTTCATGTTCTCTGGAACACAGTTTTTTTTTTTATCTTTAGACCTGAGATAATGACACCAAATCAAAATTTGGAAGTTTTTGGAAGAAATTGATTCTTGTTCTGATTATTATTATTACTATTATCTCATATAATTATTATTATGAGAATTGGTTAGCAATGCATATTTTCAAATTGCTGTCTTCCAGCATAGTCTTATGAGTTCTAGTAAATAGGAATTCAAACTTTGGCTTTACTCTCTCCTGGGTAACGGGATTTGACTTACATATCTTACATTTCCAAGCGTTAGTTTCCACATGTATAAAATGGAGATCCTAATGTACACTTCATAATTTTTTGTCTTTATTGAGGGTGACTGTTTTACAGATGCTATTAACCAAGAATTTAGGTGTGGATAAGATGACTCCAAGCAGTGTGTAGAATGGAGACAGCCACTGAGTGCAACATGGGTAGAGAATGAAGAAGAGAATCCCATGCAGACAGGTAGGAGGAGGGAATCCAGAACAGTGTCACAATTTAAAGGACAAGATAATTCCAGAAAAAAGAATAAGTAATCAGCCTTAATCTATGATGTGGAAATAATGACTGAAAGTGCCCAGTGAATTTAGCTACCATAAGGTCATTGATTTTTGGTCAGTTGATCGTTAGCATGACTCAGGAGCAAAATGAATTATAGTCCATTTATCAATGAAAAGTTAAGAAGTGGAAGCCAGGAATATAAAGTATCCATTTGAGAAACCTGGTTGTGAAGGGAATTGTGGGGGTTAACAACCAGAAACCATAAGCAATAACTACCTGGGGCTCATATAGCCAAAGGAGGGCATTTTATTTTGATTTTCTTTATTGTCGCTTATAGTTTCTCTTTCTGTTGTTTTGGTTTGGTTTGTTTTGTCTGTCATTTGTTTCACATGGAAATTACCTGAGGATGCTTGCATTGGAAAGAGGACACTTTTGAAATGACAAGTTGTAGAGAAAGTAACAGCACAGGTGCAAGGATAAACCTAGGCCTCACAATAAACCACTGAATTAGAAATGGAGAACACAGCCAGCCCCAGTGGCCTAGTGGTTAAGTTTGGCATGCTCCACCATGGAGGCCTGGGTTTAGTGCCTGGGTGTGGACCTACACCACTCATACGTCAGTGCCCATGCTGTGGTGGCAGCTCACATGCAAAAAGAGGAGGATTGACAGCCGATGTTAGCTCAGGGCAAATCTTCCTCAGTGGAAAAATAAAAAAAGAAAGAAAGAAAGAAAAAGAAGAAAGAAAAGAAATGGAGGGGAAAGTATGGATGCAGGTGTGAGTTTTCGTTTGTTTGAATATTATGTTTCATTTTTGTTTTATTTACTATTTTGTCCAGTAGGTTGTTTTTGGTATTTGTTTATTTGCAATATGCTGCTTAATATAACACAGGATGGTAGTTAAGAACATGGACTCTGGGGCCAGACTGCTTGAATTACAATCCAGATTTTACCATTTTGCCGCTTTGTGATATTAGTTCATTTATTTAATCTCTCTGTGCCACACTTTATTTGTCTATAAGATAGGACAATGATAGTATCATGATGTACTACATTACATGATAGTATAATAATAGTGTACTTCAAAGGGCTGGCATAAGAGTCAATAAGATAGCATATGTAAGGTACTTAGAAAACTTCTTAGCAATAACTAATGCACCTTTTTATTACTAAAGAAGTTTCTACTTACTGGCCTGCATTTTCACTATGTAGGAAGTAAGCTCCTACTCTTCTCCCATACTTTTTGTGTTTAACTCCACTATTCATTGTTTATTAAGAACTATCTTACCTTGTACTTCTCCCTTCTTTTGGAACAATTTTCTCCCATTTTTCACACACACAATACTCTGAAACATCAAGAGTAGCATCTCTACGAATATTTTCTGATGACTTCTTACCTCTCATAACTCTTGACGTTTATGAACTGGTCTCTTAACTCCCAGAGACTTATAAAAGACAATAATGTATTAGAACCAGAAACATGAGCTTTGAGTCCATACTGCCTTGGCCCACATCTCAGCACTATGATGTCCTAGCTTTCTCTCCTTGGTACTGCGACTGTTTTCTGATCTGTAAAATAGGGATAATAACCTCTCTCATATGAATATTGTGATGATTACACAAGTTAACACAAGTTGTAGCAGACTGGTATTGTCCAAAATGGCCACAAAAATATCCTCTATCTCACACAATATTCCAGCACCAACAGCTGTTTCAGTTACCATTGCTGAATAAAAGCTATCCCAAAATTTAGTGGCCTGAAACAGCAAAAGATATTTATTTCACTCACAAATCTGCAATCCGTATAGGGTTAAGGAGGGACAGGCCTTTTTTGCTAAATAAGGCATCCTTTCAGGCAGGTAGAGTGGAGGAGGAGGAGCCCATTTTCAAGGTTGACACACAGCTTGTTGGCATACAGTTGGCACTGGCTGTAACTGGGAGCTCAGCACAGGCTTTGGGCTGGGGAGACTTCATGTCTCTTCATGGCTCTTTCCATGGCTGCTAGACAGGCAAGGAGGTATACCAAAACAGAGGAAGTTGAAGCTGCCTAGATCTTCAGGGCCAGGAGCACAAAATGGCCATGTCATAATTGCCATGTTCTATTGGTCGAGTAACCACGGATCTCACCTCTCAATGGTAGGAGTGCCAAAGAATTGGTGGACATGATTTAAAATTGCCCACAAATAAACAGTTTTTCTTTCTCATGATTTAAAATGTTCAGCTGATAAGCTCATATTAGACCTTTACATCTATATTTACTTAGAATTTTGAAAATATATCCTGCGACCTCAGAAATGCTTACTATTATATAACTGCTACTATAAAATATATTCACGAGAGTTTTCCAGGAATTTATGATAAAATATCTGTTATAAAATATACTTCTAGGTCATCTTAAGTCTCCTCTGATTAGAAAGAAAATAAATCTATATTTCTAAACATATGTATCCATTTACTTCAATACCTCTCCCATCGCCCCAAATAAATTTGTATAGAAAAAAAAATTGCTTGTCTGTGTATGTGTGTTATATTCTAAAATGGCACTTAAAATAACCTAGAAAGTCCTGTGAAAAGGTGAAAACACATGTCTTGAAGCCAAGTTGGGAATATTGGTGACTTTAAAAGGACCTCTCTTTCTTCTGTCTTCCCATAATAATGTACATTCACCATCTTCTTGTTGCTGGTTGGCTGTTGTTTGTTCCAGCTTTACAGGCAAGTGCACACAAACAGTGTTCACATTTTAATATGAGATTTAATATTTTAACATCACAGATGTGGAAAGAGAACAGTGTGTTACAGTAATTAGAATAGGAAGAATAATGTGATTTCAGCAGTAGGGGTTTGGACTGGAGGAACAGTAGTGGATCTTGCTGTTTTCATTCTTTTCCTCCAGCAGACCAGATGGCCACGATCAAAAAGAGTTACCTGAGGGTTTTGGTGTGAATTTGAATAGCATACATTATCTACCGAAACAATTTCTTTCTCGTTAGTGGATAGCCTGCATACAGTAGCAGTTAGGTAGAAAATTGCTTAAAGTTAAACAGATAAATATTACATGGAACTTTCATATTTGATTATAAAAAAAAGTGCCACAAATAATCTAGCATTGTTTTCTAAATGTTATTTGTAAAAGTATTATATAGTATAGGACAAGCTCAGAAACTCCTAGAAAACATAGATGCATATTTTAGAAACTAATAAAAAGAACATCATATTCCTAACGCTCAGGTTAAAAAACATCTCATTACACACTCCATGCATTGCCCTATGCCTTTGCTGGTTTGCATCTCCTTCCCTTTCTCACAGAGGCAATCTCATTCCTGGACTTACTTTATTGATAAACATTTTCTTATTTTTATTTTCTCTCACTCTCCAATCTTTGTGTGTGTAATTTTGCCAGATTTTTTTTTAACTTAAAATGTACTGCATGCATTATTTCGTGACTTGTTTTTTCTCTGTCCGTGCTTATTCATCCAACCTATTGTAATCCATTTTTTCATTTCACCTGCCTGTGATATTCCATTGTTTGAAAATATCTCAGTGTAGTTCTTTACTCTTTTCATGGATATTTGAATTGTTTGGAGCACATGTGCAAGAGTTTCTCTAGGGTGTAAATCTGGTTGTAGATTTCCTGTATTATAAGATATGTAAATTTTCAAATACATCAGGTGGGATTTTATGTGTCAACTTCACTGGGCCATGGGGTATCCAGACATTTGGACAAATACTATTCTGAGCCTGTCTGTGAACATTTTTCTTGATGATATTAACATTTCCTTCATCAATATCAATTCAAATCAATATATTAATTTGAATCAGTAAACTGACTAAAGCAGATTGCCCTCTCTAATGTGGGTGGGCCTCACCGAAACAATTGAAGACCAGATTAGAACAAAAAGTCTGAGTAAGAAGGAACTTTGCTTGTTTGACTATTGGGCCAGGATGTTGATCTTCTCCTATCCTCAGACTGGAACTTAGACCATTGGATCTTCTAGTTCTCAGGCCTTCAAACTCAGGCTGGAACTTGCACCACTGACTTTCCTTATTCTCAGTCCTTCAGACATAGACTGGAACTAAACCACTAGCTCCTCTGGATCTGCAGCTTGGCAACTGTACATCGTGGTACTTCTCAGACTTGATAATCATGTAAGCCAAATCTTTATAACAAATCTCTTTGTAGATATAAAGATGTGTGTGTGTGTGTGTGTGTGTATGTGTGTATTTATTTATTTATTTCTGTTTCTCAGGAGAACCATGGATAATACACTAGGTAATGCCAAACTCTTTCCTATTTTTTTCTTATTTGTTCTTAGTTTGTCTTCAATTCCTTGATACCGCAAAGAAAATTGGGATGAATAACCTCATGTATGTTCTTTTAAGAACTCAAAGGTGAGTTGACCATATATTTTATCTTCCCAATCAAGAAGCTTTTGCGAGTAAAAGAGGATGCTAAAATGACAAAATTATGATTATTTTTTAATGTATTTGTTGACACCAAATGTGTTTTTATTGGTGGACCTAGAAAATTATTTTTTTCCAAAATCATTTTGGAAATGAAATCCTCTATGGAATTTAAAATATTAAAATTAAAATTGTGCATTAAACAAAATTTAATATGTGTATCTCTTCTTTGGAGAAATGTCAGTTCAGATCCTTAGCCCATTTTCAAACAGGATTATTCGTGTTTTTTCTATTGAGTTGTTTGAGTCCCTTGCATGTTTTGGGCATTAAACTTATATCATATATGTGGTCTGCAAATATTTTCTGCCTTTCCATAGGTTGTCTTTTCACTCGGTTGATCTTTTCTTTTGCTGTGCATAAAGTTTTTAGTTTGATGTAGTCCCACTTGTATATTTTTGCTTGCTATTGGTGTCACATCTAAAAAAAGCATTGCCAAAGACCAATGTGAAGAAGCTTTTCTCCTACTAGTTTATGTTTTCAGGTCTTACAGTTAAGGCTTTAATACATTTTTAGTTGATTTTTGTGTACAGTGTAAGACGAGTCCAATTTAAGTCTTCTACATGTAGATATCTAGTTTTTCTAACACTATTTATTGGAGAGACTATTCTTTCACCATTGTGTGTTCTTGGCACTATTGTCAAGGATCAGTTGACTACAAATGCACGTATTTATTTCTAGGTTCCCTGTTCTTTTCCATTGGTCTATATCTGTCTTTATGCAAGTACCATACTGTTATAATTACTAAAGCTTTGTAACATATTTTGCAGTCAGGAAGTTTGATTCCTCCAGATTTGTTCTTCCTTCTCAATATTGCTTTGTCTACTCAGGATCTTTTGTGGTTCCCTGAATTTTAGATTTGTTTTTTCTATTTCCGTTAAAAATACCACTGGAATTTTGATGGGGATGGCATTGAATCTGTGGATCTTTTTGGGTATTATAGACATTTTAACAATATTAAGAGTTCCATTCCATGAATGTGGGATGTCTTTTCATTTATCCATTTCTTCTCTCATTCCCTTCATCAGCATTTCATGATTTTCAGTGTACAAATGTTTTATATCTTTGGTTAAGTTTATTCCTAAGTATTTTAATTTTTTTGCATTTGTGAATGGAGTTTTCTTAACTTCCTTTTCAGATAGTTTGTTGATTGGTCATAGAAATGCAATTGATTTTTTACTCTCATTTTGTATCCTGCAACCTTCCCGAATTCATTTATTCTTTCTAATTTTTTTGAGTCTTTAGAGTTTTCTAAATATACGACCATATCATCAGCAAACAGAGTCATTTTATTCCTTCCTTTCTGATTTGGATATCTTTCCTTTCTATTTTTGTGTGATTGCTCTGGGTACGACTTCAAGTACTATGCTGAATAGAAGTGGTAAGAGTGGGCATCCTTGTCTTGTACTGCATCTTAGGGGAGAGTTTTTAAATTTTCCCCATCGATTATGTTGTTAGCTGTGGGCTTTTCATATATGGCCTTTATTGTGCTGAGGTAAGTTCCTTCTATACCTATTTTATTGGAAATTTTAGTCATTACTTGATGTTGAACTTTATCAGATAGTTTTTCTGTCTATTGAGGTTATCATATGTTTTTTTCTTTCATCTTTTTAGTGTGATATGTCAAACTGATTTCTGTATGTTGAACCCTCCTTGAATTCCAGGGTTATGGTGTATAATAATTTTAATGTGTCACTGAATTTGGTTTGCTAGTATTTTATTTAGGATTTTTGCAATTATGTTCACCAGAGATGTGGGTTGGTCATTTTATTTTCCTGTTGTGTCTTTGCCTGGCTTTGGTATCAAGGTGATGCTAATATCCTAAAATCAGTTGGAGTTGTTAGAGTATTCTGAATTTAACTATGTATTTGCCTGTACCAGTAAATTTTATACTCTCATATGTTTTTATATTACTAATTAGATTCATTATTTTTCAACTTGAAGAAATCCCTTTAAGATTTCTTGTTTGGCCAGTCTAGTACTGATGAACTCCTTCAGCTTTTGTTTGTCTGGGAAACTCTATCTCTCCTTCAACTTTGAAGGACAATTTTACTTAGTAGCATATTCTTGGTTGGCAGTTTTTTTTTTTCAGTGCTTTGAATATATCATCCCACTTTCTCTGGCCTGAAAGATTTCTTGCTGAACAATCTTCTAGTAGTCTTATAGAGATTCCCTTATGTAAGAAATTACTATTACCTTGGTGCCTGTATGAGTCTGTCTGTGTCTTTAGCTTTTGGCACCCTAATTACAATGTGTCTTGGTATGGGTCTCTGGATTAATCTTGTTTGGTATACTTTTGGCTTCCAGGATCTGGATGTTTGTTTTTTCCCTCAGATGAGGAACTTGTTGGTTTTTCGTTCTTTGAATAAATTGTCTGCCCCATTTATTGTCTCTTCTCCTTCTTAGACCCCTATAATGTATAAATTTGCCTCCTCGATCACATACCATAAGTCCTTTATACTATCTTCATTCTTTTTAATTCTTTTTGTTTTTGCTTATCTGATTGGATGAATTCCACTGTTTTGTCTTTGAGTTCACTGATCCTTTCATCTGCTTGATTTATTCTGCTCTTGAACTCTACCTATTATGTTTTTTCAGTTCAATTATTGTGCTCTTAAGATCTATCATTTCTGCTTTGTACTTTTTAATACAAAAATGTAACAAAAATCTCTTTGTTGAAATGCTAACTTTGTTCCTGTGTTGCTCTACTGATCTCAGCAAGCATCTTTGTGACCATTATTTTGAACTCTCTAATGGGTAAGTCACATATCTCCATTTCATTAAGATTGCTTTCTTGAGATTTATGGGATTTTTTTTATTTGGAACATATTCCATTGTTTCTTCATTTTCCTTGAGTATCTGTGTTAATTTCTGTGCATTAAATAGAACAGCCACCTCTCCCACCTTAACAGACAGTTCTCATGTAGGAGATGAGCTTCATCAATCAGACTGTCCTGAGTTCCTGATTGCCTCTCAAACCTTTGTGATTGTCCAAGCCATCTTCTTTGTTCTCTATTGAATTCCAGCAGTTGCAGTTGTGCCAAGGCTCATCAGTGTCCCAAAAGGGAGGATCATAGAACAATTCCTTGATTCAGGCTGATTAGAAGCCAAACTCTCAGGTTGTAGCTCAGAAAGTTTGCATTTAAGACCTTTCCATGGAGTTTCTGAGATGGGTGTTTTTGCCTGCTCTCTCTTTACTGAACTCAGGTGTATAGGCTCAGGTGGCACTACTCCATTCATTTAAAAACTGCTTCCTCATTTGCTGTATTTCTGTGAGACTCATGAATATAATCCCTGTTGGCTTTCAGAGCTAGGTAATTTGTGGGCCCTTCCCTTGGGCCATAGTTTTGTAATCTAAACTCTTCACTCCTCATGGAGAAGCTGGGGATTTGGGGTTCCTTCCCAATTGTATGTCACTGTGGTAGGGGGTGGAGTTTATGGTGAGATTTGTCTCAGCCTGCTCTACTCATTTTGATGTGGATATTTTATCAGTTTCCCAATGTTTAGGAATCAATCATTTAGTTTCTGGATTTATCTCAGAAGGAATTTCTCCATGTGTAGCTGTAGATTTGAGGAGGAGGGAAATTCAAGAGCCTCCTTTGTCATCATCTTGGTCTAGAAGACTCAGCATCTACCTGGAGCAGGTGGCTTGGCCCCTCAGGCCTGTGGGTTTTCAGGAGTCTCAGAACTGTGTAGGTGCAAGATGCAGACCTCAACATGCCCCAGAGTACATGGACTCCTGAATCAGAGGTGCACTCTCAGCCTGTGTGATGATTAGCTATTCCTCTAAAGATGGCAATCATACTCAGAGTAGTCTTGTGCATATGTTTACCCACAATTATAATGGGATGAATGTGTACTAGGAGGCACAGAGTGCATGGCTTAGGTTCTACACGTATCCTTCCCCAATCCTACTGTGTATACCTCTGCTGGTATTATGACTCCTCCTCTTGCTTGATCCTGGACACAAGAAATCCAAAGTGACCTGATGGCTGTAATAGCCTATAGTCAATGACAACCTTGCTGCACTGATAAGAGTATGTCCCCTTTGGGGATCCAGGATCTTCAATCCTATAGAGTCTAGGGTTGTAGAGATGGCAAACAAAATCATCCAGAAGGTCAATGGGAATGATGGCAAATGGAGCCACTCATGCTTCTACCCTTGGTTCCTTGACCCATGTGTTCTTCCTATTTGTTGACAGACTGCCATATAGATGTCTTGAATTTAATGCATAGGGCTTATCCTGAAGGAGGGCCTTATATCCTTTCAGAGGGTTATTTTTGTGCTAGTACATCAACTGCTCCCTTAGAAGGCAGTGTTGGTGCTCTATCTATATGTTTGCTTCAAGTACTCTATTTATACCAGGTTCCAGTAACATGCCAGGAACTGTTTCTCAAAAGAATTCTCTCCCGTAGAAAGCATAGCTTTCCTACATAATCCTATGGCCCTATGTGTTGATTTTCTCATTGGTGCTTGCCATAATAGTCACACTGCAAATTTTCCCACCACTGAAACCTCCAACAGCATGGGGCCTGCTGGATCACATGGTTGAAATGGAAGGGCTGCTGACACTGCCCCCTGGACCTGCTGCAGAATCCTTTCCTGTTCTGGGCTTGACTTAAAGCTTGTCACCTTCCATGTCACAGGCTTATAGATTGGAACAGTAATTCTAGATGTGGAATATGTTGCCTTTAGAACCCAAGGTGGCCTAGCTCTCAGGCACTGCACTTCCTTCTTTGTACTAGAGGATTATGACTCAGCAATTTGTTTTACTTTGAAGGGCATATCCTGGCACTTCCTTGACCCCTGAACCCCTAAAAACTTTACTGAAGTGGTAAGTCCCTAAATTTTCATTTCACTGTGAAATAAATGGAGGTATGATAGGCTTATCACTCCTGCATCTTTTACTGTTTAATAGTAATACCCAGTCCCTTAATCCCAGCTGGGATCCAATATTGTTTTTGATTCTCTATCTTGGTGAGGGTGCAGTTTGAGAGGTTCCTATTTGGCCCACCATACTATGATAGCTATTACTGTGCACTTAGAATACCCAATGTGAGGATCATGCCAACTACAAAATATGTCATATTCAATTACACAATTCAGGATTGGGGAAATGACAGGACAATTGGATCGGTCCACAGATCCAACTCGTCCAAAATAAGCCAACCATTAGCCACTTATTTCTTTGTCCTATAATGATTCTTCAGATCTCTAAGTGTTAATGTTTACTCAAACCCCTTATCCATTATTTCCCCACATGTCGAAGTAGTTGCCTATCTGCAATGGTCATTCGGCCAGGAAAGTGGCCATAGGCCACTTTGGTGAAGGACTGGGGAAATTAATGTTGCAGAGTCCTTTCTCTTTGGAAGCTGGCTAACTCTTCAGTCAATGGGTTCTGGAACTCAGTCCAGGATCTGAGCAAGGAATTGGGGCTTTTTATTGGGTTAATAACCTTAAGCTTCCAGTTCTCACATTCTCACTTTATTTCTGGTTATAGGTGAAAAGTGAGACTCTTTTAGGCTACCCCTCTACTTTGCCCCTTGGGATGTTGTGTTTTATTAATCATCTCCATAGCTCTCTGCAGATGCAGCTCCCTAGGCTGCTTCCCCAGTCTTGCTGATCATTAAGATAATTGCAATTTTCCGGGGTCTGGCAGTCAAGTGGGGCCACCTGGCTTCTAGTTCTTTGAGGCCTTATTATTATCATGGTTATTTGCACCCCAAAATAGTTCTGCTTAACCACTATCATCTCTGGCATGCAGAAGACAGATATGACTGAATTTCTTAGTGATTCTGGTGCCCTTCTTTCCAGAGCATTTGTGATGACCTTGGTGAATGGTATGTCCTCTGGGCCCTCTCCTGGAATATAAAGCTTTCGTGAATTTTCTGGTCTTATGTAACATATCCATTCCAAAATTCTCATTTCTCTATTGCCTTCCCAGTAGAGGCTTATGCAGTGACTTCTAGCTGAGGGAAGTCTTAGCTTTCACTAGGGAAGGACGGGCTGCCTCTGTAAGCTCTGACAGTTGTGGAGGAGGAATGGAGCTGTTTTAGAGTCAGTGTTCTCAGGAGAATCTAACCAGATGTCCTTATCCTATGTTTCGAGATTCCCAACCTGGTGAGTTTTCCCAACTAGGAACTTCAAGTACTTAATGTACCTTATCTCAGCCTTGTATCTGCAGAGCTCTCTGACCCTATCAGGTCCTCAATTTGCTGCTTGACTGTGTGCTAGATATAAGAGCCTCTTTAGAGCCTACTAAAGAGAACCCCTTGCTCTTATGGTTAACTGTCAGCAGTCATCAGTTTCTCATTAGCTCTCTGCAGTGCATCAGTCAAACTTAAAAATAACCAATGACTCCAATATCCTGGCAGGCATTGCTGTCCCTTTTGGTCAATGCCTGAATCACCACAACTGCCGATGTACTCCCCTTTACAGGAGGTTTTTCCAAGCTACCGGTAGTGAAATATTATCAATTGTTCTGCAGCCTACTGCAGGTACTCTCCAAACCCCACTTACACTACAGGATGGCATCTTTGTCCACTAGGTGGAGAGTGAGTGAGTCACAAAGCCCCATCTTATCTCTCATTTTCTCAGACTAATTCTGGCACTACTTATGTGTGTTAGTTTGAGTTTTCTGAAAAGCAAGCATCACTATTGAATTAGATATGCAATGAATTTATTGAAGGACATGTCTATGAAGGAAAAAGACGAGGGAGCCAGAGAAGTGAAGGTCTTCATACCTCCTATGCAGGTTTGACATTTGTGAAAAAGAGACGGATAGGAGGATTAAGTGGAATGTGTCTTAGACTGCAGTGCAAAATGTTCACTCAGGCTGATGAGGGGTCATTGGGTAAGTTACCCACCAAAAGTGTTCTCAACCTTTCAGGAACAGGCCTTTACTGGTACCCTTGCCATACTCAGTCATGATAGAGCCAGAAGGGTGACTGTTTGGGTCACCAGTAAATTTTGGTTCCCAAAGCAGACCTCAGCTGTGCATTTTCATGATCCCCGGCCTAGAGTTTTCTTAGCTATCCTCAGACTTCTGCAACTTCCTCTGTATCTTATAGGTATTGTGTAGTCTTTGAATTATCAGTAAAATTTGATGTTGAGTAAAATCGCTGATTCTTGTGGATCTGACTTGACATTCTTGCTGTCTATATTATCTTAATTCTATTAATAAAAGAAGAATTTCACTAATAGTTAAGTGATACCAGTTTTAAACCATCTGATGCCTCAAATAAAAAATCTCCTAATTCCAAAAATATTTCAAATATGTTTAATCCAATTTGTGAAATAAAATAAATCTCTTGGAAATTCATTCAGTCAATTCAAAGGTACAATATGAGATATTTTTGTGAATCCTATTTTAAACTTACTTGAAAGGTTCAGGAATTGCCTGTTGAAAGTCATGTGGCCTAGCAACATATCTGACATATCACTTGTCAATTTATGAGGAAAGTAGAGTTAGAAAGTTAGTGTCAAATTATCCTACAAGAAGAGGGAAGTTTTCATATCTAGAAAGAAGTAGAAGCATAAAATAGAAATAATAGACGATACAGTAAGTGTTTTACATATTGATTAATAATGTTTGCTATGATTTTATGTTTACTTATTAAGATTTTAAGTTCATGCATGAAATCTGCTTGTAATTTTCCTGTCTAGTACTCTCTTTACCTGGTTATATTTAACTTTAGATTTTCTTTTTAAACTATTTACATTTAGAAAAATTTAACCGTATAATATCCTATTATGTTTTTTCTAAATCATCCGCCTATCCCCATCCTCCAAGTTATTTTGCATATAATGATACACATATATTTTCATTTGGGTACCTGAAAGATAGATTCTTTTTGATAAATGTTACCATTACACCACTATCATGCTAAAAATTTAACACTGATGCCTTTGTATAATCAAATATCCAGTCAGTATATACAGTTCCTAAATGTGGTTGATGTTTTTTTTCAATAACTCATTTTAAATATCTATTTTTACTGTTTTTTGTTTTCTCCTCTCATTTCAGTTCAAACAAATTTCCAAACAATAACCTCCAATTTCATATAAGACAATAATACTTCGAATGGGGAGAGCTTGCAGCAGATTATATATTTTTCTCTTTAATTCCATGAAAACCAGGAGTTTGGTTGGTTCTGTAGTTGTGCTCTTAGTAGACACTGAGAATGCATCAGGACAGGATGAGGTACCAGTTGCCTGCATTCTGTTAAAGGGAATGGAGAGAGGGTCCATGTCTCCCCTGCAGCCTGCAGCAAGAGCAGACATGGGAGACACCAACTGGGGATGGCCCCTCTTCAGGCTGAGACTGACAAGAAAGCTGGGAACATGGGAATAGGGGAGTGTTTTGCACAAAGGCAAAAGTTTTAGTAGTATAGACGAAGTTGCTCTTGGCCAGAAAGCCATAATAGACACCAAGCAGTGGGGAAAAAGAAGGATTCTTCCAAGACTGAATGACCCAGTGTGGCCAGGGCTAATGTTGCAGGGACTTGTGAGAAAGTTTTACCTACTCCTACTCTTTAAAAGGAAGTGATGCCAGAAGGACACACAAGGAACCTTCCGCGAATTTGGTATTCCTGCGTGTTCTGCTAAGATTTATACATTGATTTAGCTACCACTTGATCAGGTTATATTTTTACACATAATGGCAAACAGTTCTTGTTGCAGAATTTAAAGACACAAATTTTATTTATTTATTTATTTATTTGAGGAAGATTAGCCCTGAGCTAACTACTGCCAATCCTCCTCTTTTTGCTGAAGAAGACTGGCCCTGAGCTAACATCCATGCCCATCTTCCTCTACTTTATACGTGAGACATCTACCACAGCATAGCTTTTGCCAAACAGTGCCATGTCCATACCTGGGATTCGAATCAGTGAACCCCAGGCCTCCAAGAAGCGGACTGTGTGAACTTAACTGCTTTGCCACAGGGCCGGCCCAAAGAAGGTAAGTTTTAAAGTCAAGGCATTCAACCTAAAATTATGAGTACAGAAACAATTTTATATGGCATTATGAAATAAAAGGATTAATAAGTGGGCATAAGAATGTGATATAACAGCCTCAGAAGTATACACTAAAATGTAATTATTAGCATGTTTGATGGACATTTGAGTTTCATCTATGAATTTCATCATGCTACTGTGGCTTACGGGAAGAATCCAGCTACCATACTTAACCACTCCTCATCTTGATGAAGAAAACTCCCCAAAAGTAAATGGAGATCTGAAGTATTTATCACACTTGCATTTTGAATCAAAGTCTGCCAAGAAAATAGATTGTGCACCAAGTCCCTAACCAAGAGGCATTCTTTCAAATAGAAGAATAATTACCCCAAGCTATTCTACCAGTCATTCAATCAAGAACAAGCAAAGGGAGACAGACTATATTCCATACAGAAGTAGATGAAGTGCCTTGTATATGTCACTAAAAGTCCTAACTGAGTAATCTCAGAATAAGCTGCTATCAAGTTAATTACATGAGAAATGCCTTTAAAAGTACAATCAGATTTAATGTACTTGAAAAGGCATTTAATAAATTGCAACTTTTGTCATGAAACAAACAGTCTAATTTTCATTTATGTTCACATGAATGAGTTTAGCTAAACATTTCAAGGATTCTTCACAGATTTGATATTAAGAATACAAATTATAGGGGCTGGCCTGGTGGCATCGGGGTTAAGATGGTGCACTCAGCTTCAGAAGCCCAGGGTTTGCAGGTTTGGATCCTGGGCATGGTCCTATACACTGCTCATCAAGCCATGCTGTGGTAGCATCCCACATACAAAATAGAGGAAGATTGCCACAGATGTCAGTTCAGTGACAATCAGCCTCAGGCACGAAGAGGAGATTGGTGACATACATTAGCTCAAGGCCAAACTTCCTCACCAAAAGAAAAAAAAGCATATAAATTATAACAACAAAGTTAAAAGAACAATATTTGATATGGGTTCATTATTTTAGTTATTAAGTACTATATCAGATTTACATAGAAAAAATGAATTCAGAAAGCAATATTTACTTTGTCAGTCTCTCTTAGATAAATGGGCTTTTGCAAGCCAGTTTCATCTTTACAGATCAAATTTGGTTAATCATAGATTAATTTACATATTATAATATGAATTCTGGAACTGATAGAGGTTTAGTACAAACTGTAGCCATATATGGGGAAAAATTTGGCTCAAGTGTGTGTGTGTAGAGGGATTCAAACTCACCTTCTCATCATTTAACATATGAGTTCACATCCTACAATCCTGGATCTGTGTGTGTTCTCATCAGCTCTCCAACTGATGACCACAACCTTGTTCTAACTGAATGCTGTCTCAGGTTCTATCCTTCTCAAAACTGTCCTCTATACAACCACCTGAATGATCAGCCAAAAGGGTGTATCTTACATCTCCCAACAAAATAAATTCCAGAATGATTAAAAATTAAATGTAACAAGGGAAACTGTGAAAGTATGAGAAAACAATTCATAATAGCTTTATTTTATATGTTAATTTTGGAGTGTGGAGGTTTTTGTAATTTAAAAAAGTAGGAGGTATAAAAGAGAAGATTGATAAATTTTTCATCATAACATATTTTTAAATGCATGGAAAAAATGTTAGAAAAAGTTTGAAAACAAATGAGAGGCTAGGAAAAAAAAAATCTACAAATCTTAAAACTCCTAAAGGACAGTTTTCTTAATGTATAAGAAAACTTATGCAAATCAACAGCAAAAGGAACAGCTCAATAAGAAAGTGGGTAAAAGGTAAAAATAATGTATTAGAAAAGGAAATTAACATAACAAATTAAGGTAAGCAGACTAAACTTCTTGCAAAATATGGGAAATGCAAGTTAAAACTGCAATATACAATTTCTACCTTAGGCAAAATTCATAAAATTATTCATATTTATGTATCTATGCACATGTGTATATACTATGTAGATAGGTGGCTAGAGAGAAGGAGAGAAAGAATATACATTTGTACAATCTCTATTAAAAGACATTTGATAATAATAATGCAAGTTGTTTATACTACTAATATGCTGATACGTAAAATGACACATGTACAAACACATTCATATTCTGTGGGGCATCCTTCATATTAGCGTAATATAGAAAACCCATAACTATCCATCTATAGAGCGCTGGTAAAATCAACGATGCCATACCCACTGGTTCCCTTCTTTCAGGTATCATGTCCTGTGCTGCTTATCATTTTTTTCTATTTATTGTCTAGATGTATTTTTGCTTATAATTCCACAGAATGTCTGAAACTAGTTAATTAATTATGACTTGAAACAGAAATCCTAAGACTTTTATACTTTTAGAATTTTGCCGAGTATTTTCATGTTAACTATTACTTAACATTAAAATTATAAACGTAAACTTGATCATACTATTATTACCCAGTTAAAAGCATACGGAATTTCCAATTTTCTGACACAAAATTCAATTTACATTATGACTAGACAGTAAGCATTTTTCCATCACTTCTTCTGCCCTCATCTCTCCCTTGCATTTCATACTCCCCCACTGCCTTTGGTTTTCAAATATCCCATGTTGCTTTTTGTTCTGTAACTTTGTTCCTATGGTCACTGGGCCTGGAAACTCTATTATCTTTTATACCGACACAGTTTTTCACTTCTCTATCATTCTCTTTCCTTGATTTCCTTTCTTTCTGCTCCTATAATTCTTTCAACATTATTATCAGAACTTAACACATAGTAGATAAAAATGATTCTTGCATATAAAATACCCAAGTGAATAAATATTGAGGTGTAAGTCTGATTCAGCCCTGTCTGAGGCATTTGGATAAATATGATACTGCTTAATAGTTGGATGGTGCTTCATGAGTGCTGTTTTCATGTTTCACTCCTAGAATAAAAAGTAAGACTAACACCACTCAAGTTCTACCAATCATTTCTCAGAATTTTCTAGGTTTTGTTTTGGCAAAGAGAGTGAAGGTATTATTCTTAACAATCATCTTGAAGACTTGGTTGTTTCTTATCACTGTCATATTCTGAAGAAGGAGGAGTTTTCCTCTTGAATGTATTCCAGCATAAGTAGGTCAGTCTTATGGCAAAGCACTTGTAATAGATAAATATTTAACTACTGATGGACAGTGGCAATATATAGGCATTAACGTACTTTCCAGTCTTGGAGAGTTCTTTTTCTTGGAGATAATACAGTCCTTCCCACTGATCCATTTAACATCTAAGGGGATAGAAATTTCAAATACAATTTTGTTAACTAAGCTAAATATAAACAAATCATAGCAAAAAAAAAGAGAAAAAAATTAAAATAAGAAAATAGCATTATCCTAAGGTGTATCATTATTCAAAGCATCATTCAAGTGACTTATATACATTAAAGAATATTCTGATATCCGTGATCTTGTCAAGAATGATTTCTAATTTGAATGGGTTTGTGTAGCAGGGTGAAATGGTTCAATTTTTATGCACTACTACAGTTGTCCACATCTATCTCAGCATGTATTCCTAGACTTTCTAGGGTAATTTACTAGAGAACTGGCATTTGTGTAGAATTTGTTATCTTTTTCCATCATGAATCATCATGATTCATGCTAGAATCAGAGGAATGTTAATTAGAGTTTGGCACAAGTTCAGCTCCAGTAATTTATATAGTATACACATTATAATTAAGCTCTCAAAAATCAAAGACAAAGAAAGAATTTTGAAAGTAACAAAAGAAAAAGACTCATCACATACAAAATAATCTTTAGTCTATAAGCAGACTTTTCAGCAGAAACTCTGCATGCCAGGAGAGAGTAGGATGTTATATTCAAAGTACTCAAAGAAAAAGCTCTCAACCAAGAATACTTTACATAGCAAAGCTTTCCTTCAGAAATGAAGGTGAGACAAAGACTTTCCCAGACAAACAAGAGCTGATAGATTATATTACCACTAGACTTGCTTTACAAGAAATGCTAAAGGGAGTTCTTAAAGCTGAAATGAAAGGATGCTAATTAGTAACATGAAAACATTTGAAAAGATAAAATTCACTGGTAAGGGTAAATATATAGTCAAATTCAAGTTATTCTAATACTGCAATTGTGTATAAATCACTTTGAACTCTAGTATATAGCTTAAAAGACGAAAGTGTTAAAAATAACTATAGCTACAATATTTTGTTAATGGATATATAATCTATAAAGATGAAAATTGGGATAGCAACAACATGTATTGTGGAGAGGCAAGCAAATGTATAGAACTTTTTATGCGATTTAAGTTAAGTTGTTATCAGCTTAAAATTGGCTGTATAAATATTAGATATCTTATGATAGTCTTGTGGTGATCACAAGGCAAAAATCTATAATAGATTAAAAAATTATAAAGAGAAAAGAATCAGAGCCCACCACAACAAAAAATCCATCAACTCACAAAGAAAGACAGCAAGAGAGGAAGAAAAGAACAAAGAACGTACAAAACAATCAGAAAGCAATTAACAAAATGGTGATAGTAAATGCTTATCAATCAGTAATTACTCTAAATGTAAATGGTTTAAATTCTTCAATTGAAAGAGTGGATCTTACTTAGGCTGAATGGATGAAAAAAAACAACACAGCAATACCCAACTATATGCTGTCCACAGAGACACCACTTAAGCTTTAAGGACATCATAGACTGAAAGCAAAGAAATGAAAAAAGATATTCCATGCAAATAGGAACCCAAAGTGGTCAGGGGTAGGTATTCTTGTTGAGTAAAATCTCTTCCACATTTTGTTGCATTTCACCATCCCCTTTCAAGTTCAACCCACAATCAAAAAGCATATCTTAAAACCATTGGCTAAAGAATCATGATGAGACAGGAGATTCAGAGATAGAGTCTTCATACTCACATCCAGCTCAGGGATGTTTTTCTAGTGAGTAGTGGCCTTGGGATACACTAGTTGTTATGGACTTAACTGTGTCCTCTTCAAATTCATAGGTTGAAGCCCTAAACCCCAACGGGCTTATATTTGGAGATAGGGCCTATAGGAGATAATTGAGATTAAGTGAGGTCATAAAAGTGGGTTCTTAATCCAATAGGACTAGTGTACTTATTAGAAAAGAAAGAGGCACCAGAGGGCTCTCTCTCCCTCTGCATGTACAGGGAGGAGTCCATAGAGAGAATTCTACAAGCCAGGAAGAGAGTATTCACCAGAAACCAATCATGTCAGCACCTTGACTCGGACTTCGAGCATCCACCACTGTGAGAAAATAAATTTCTCTTCTTTAAGTCACCCAGTCTGTAATACTTTGTTATGGCAACTCTAACAGACTAATACCTTAACCAGCTGATGTTTGAAGCCTTCTTTCTGGTGGAAGACTCCTGAGAGAGAATAACCATAAACGTCATTCTTCTTATTCAGGTTTGGCAAGTAGGGGTAACGTTAAGATCATGAAGAGGCAGTATGGCATATATGTGAGACAGAGCAGAGTTCAACTATTTTCTCTTTCTTTATTATATGTGTGGCTTTGCCATGGAGCAGAACCACACAATTGTTTTCATTCACAGACATCCTATTTGTTCAGTTAAATTATAATGATGATTTGAATGAAATCACACACACACATACACACTACATTAAGCAGCAAATGAAAAAAATCCTAACTGACTACCTTGCCTCATTTCTCAGAGAATTCAAAGAACATTCCACATTAAAAGTTAATGGAATATCTTTGGTACTGAGAACCGCTGGTTTGCAAGGATGCTAGAACAACCAGCATCAATTTACTCCTGTGAACAGATATAAAAGGACTCTCTTTTACCGATGGTGCTGTAAACAATTACACACTCCACTCTTCATCATCTATAGATTTTTTCACTTTCTCTTTTAATTTCAATAATATCCAGTTCATCATTATGGTCAAAATGCTATTTGACAGTTATTCAGGGTAATAAATAGCCAGAGCCCAAGGTTTCAGGGTGGTCAGAGGACAGTATCATCTAGCATCATGGAACCAACCTCCTCTTTTTATCTACTAGGAAAATAATTCATAAATAGCAATAACAGTCATGCTCATACTCAGAGGTACGAAAGTAAACAAAAAGTTTATGCCCATGTGAACAATTTATTTTCATGGTGCTTTATTGTAACTTGATGTGCTTGCAGATAATTTATATCCTCTTCACAGGCCTACAGATTGTGCCTGGGAGAATTATCCTGGAAATGTTTCCTTTTAATTCTAAGAGTCACATAATTTCCCCATGCTTTATATGACTTATCAGAAGATAGTTGTTCCCATTTCCTAGACAGAGCAATCTCTCAAACAGTAGCCACAAACTACGATTTTATCATGACTATTTTGTTAATTTAAGCTCTAGTATATCCCTTATTTTCATTAAGAAGTGTATGCATTGCATTAAGAGTATTTTTGGTGTTTTCTATTTCATAGTTTTAAAGGGTATGCCATTTGTGCCCAGCTGCACTGCAAATTCAGTGTTTCTAAACCTGAACAGATGACCTGTACCTCCTGCAGATGCAATGAAAGCCAGACAGTTCTGCTGTCCAGCAGCATGAATCATCCCTGTTGCTTCTTTGACCATGATTGTTCCATCTGACACAGACATTTAAAACAATATTGCCTAAATATCTCTTGAATCTCTCTGCTTTGGTCCATATGTACCCAAACCACCCTAGTCTTACTAATAAAATAATTAGTTACACATAGGCCGTTATCTATATTTGCTATTGCAATAGCTAACCATTGTTAACATTTACTCTCACTGATACTGCTCTAAGCACTCAACATGTATTAACTCATCTAATCCTTAAAGAATTTACCGCATGCTGTTATTATCCTCATATTATAAATAAGAAAACTGAGGCACAGAGAACTTACCTAGTTTTCTGAGAGCTCACATGCAATAAAATGGTGGAATCAGGATTCAAGTTCAGGTATCTGGTTCCTAAATCTATGGTCTTCACCACAAGCCTTGTTTAACCACTCCATGTCCCTTTAAGACAAAGCATAAATTCTACACACAAAAAAACAAAGCCCTGCTCTTTGAATCACTGATTTTCTAATCTCAACTAGAGCCTCTCTCCATCTCATTTTTTTTCAATCCATTGGGCTTCTTTGAGATATTTGAACTTGGCATTTCCACAAGCTCATCTGGCCTTCACCCAGGATCTTGGTCTTTCTCTCGCTGGCCTTGTTTCCTCAAAAGTTTTTGCATCATGAAACCTCCAACTATGTATGATCATCCTCCATTAATTTCATATTTCATAGGAGCTCTCTACTGCAGCAATTGCAGTGTCAATCATCTATTGCTCTATTCTTTCACCTTCCAACATATAGTGCCAGTTCTTAAGCATGCCACTCCCATAGCCTCTACTCTTTGATTTTCTTCTACATATATTAACCTTGGGTCTAAACTCCTGGAAACTATATTCAAAATATAGATAGATAGATTATAGATAGGTAGATCATAGATAGATAGATAGACAGATGATACACACAGAGAGAGAGGGTAGAGAGGGAGGAGACAAAGAGATGATAGATAGATAGACAAAAGAGAGATAAGGAGAAAGAAAGGAAAGGAGGGAGGGAGGGAGGATGAGAGAAGAAAGAAAGGAGGAAAGGAAGAAAAAGAAAGAAAGAAAGAAAGAAAGAAAGAAAGAAAGAAAGAAAGAAAGAAAGAAAGAAAGAAAGAAAGAAAGAAAGAAGGAAGGAAAGAAAGAAAGAAAAAGAAAGAAAGAAAAATAGATATATTCTTAGATATTCAATCACTTTCTGAGCATGACATCTACCAATTTAACCAGATTTTAGAGAAGTTCAAGAAGCCATAGCTATGGAATCTTTAAGGGGAAAAGGGATCCAGGCCAGACCATGTCAATAAACTCCTATAACTTTATCTATTTTTTTTTTTTCTGATTTTTCCTCAAAGACATCCTTTCAGCATTTGTAGACTTAAGACATCAACTGTTTCTTCTACAAAGTTGGAGTTCAAGCACTTAGGCTATTAAGTCACAGATTCAAAAGTCCCCTTTCTAGCCTCTGTCACTATCAAGTGACTTAGGAGACCAGATAGGAGATACTTCAGTGCCCTGATTAAAAGCTTGAAGTAGACTGTAAAAAGCACAGATTTCTACTGTTTTTCAGGGATGAGAAAATTTTCTAAGTGATGTGTTTATATTGTGTTGATTTGCCACCCCAAGCTGCAATCTCTGACTGCAATGGAAATTCCCTCTTAGACCGAGAGTCCTCAAGAGATGCCTGGTGTGCACCTGTGAAGCAGTCCTGTCCATCCTTGCGCGCCCACCCTACTTTCATTTTTTTTCTGTATCTCCCCAGTGAAGTAACCAGAACTATCTTTTCATTCAGTATGCAGAGCTCCTGCACTCAAGCTGTCCCCCAGTGAGTTTCATCATCACTTTTTCCATCAAAACATAAGTTTATTCATGGCCAGGGTTACGCCGGCACCTGCAATGTATCTACCAAGACAGCCCAGGACCCCTAGAGTCCTCACAGCACTGACACCTCACAGCACTGCACACAGATGGTGAAGAGTTAATTCCTCCCCACGCATCTCATATCTTATATGTTATACCTTTTGCTCCAAAAGCTGTTTACTGCTGTTCTTGGGTCTTCTGGGAATCAAAAGCCAGGATGGGATTAAACATCCAAGAAATTTAGTGAGGAATATGTCTGGACTATGGCTGAATTGCGCCCCGCCTCACCCAAATTCTTATGTTAAAGCCTTAACCTGCAATATGATGATATTTGAAGATGGGCCTTTAAGAGGTAATTAGATTTAGATGAGGTCATGGGAGTGGGGTCCTCAATCTGGGATTAAATCCTCAAAGAAGAGATTAGACCAGAGTGTTACTTTCTCTCTCTCTCTCTCTCCCAGTCATGTGAGGACACAGCAAGAAGATGGACATCTGCAAGCTAGGAAGAGTGCTTTCACCAAGAATTGAACTTACTAGCACCTTGATCTTGGTTTTATCAGTCTCCAGAACTGAGAAACATAAATATCTGGGTTTTTTATTTTAGGAAGATTAGCCCTGAGCTAACAGCTGCTGCCAATCCTCCTTTTTTTGCAAAGGACGATTGGCCCTGAGCCAACATCTGTGCCCATCTTACTCTACTTTATATGTGGGATGCCAACCACAGCATGGCTTGCCAAGCGGTGCCATGTCTGCACCTGGGATCCAAACCAGCGAACACCGGGCCACCAAAGCAGAACGTGCACACTTAACCACTGCACCACCAGGCCGGCCCCATAAATATCTGTTTTTTTCAGGCATCCAGTCTATGGTATTTTGTTAAAGTGACCAAAGCTGACTAAGACAGTAATTAGTTCTGAGATGTGGGGTGCTGCTGTAACAAATACCATAATATGTGGAAGTAGCTTTGGAACTGGATAATAGGTAGAGGCTAGAAGAGTTTCAAGGCATATTCTAGAAAAAGCCTCGATGCCATGAAAGGTCTATTGGTAGAAATTTGGACGTTAAAGGTGGTTCTGGTAAGAGCTCACAAATAAAATAAGAAGGCTGTAGAGAAAGCCTCCATCTTCTTAGAGAAGACATAAATAATCATGTAGTGGATCTTGGTAGAAATATGGGTATTAAAGGCTATTCTGATGAGGTTTTGGAAGGAAATGAGAAACATATATACTTTACTGAATTACATTTCTGTTTCTCTGTTTTGTGGAAGACAGAGCTTGTGAGGATGAAGTTGGATATTTAATCAAGGAGATTTCTAAGCAAAATGTTTAATAGTGTCTTGGTTCCTCCTGACTTATAGTAAAATACAAGAGGAGAGAAATGAATTGAAGAAGAAATTAAGCAAAAAAAGAACCAAAATTTAAAGATTTGGAAAAATTATCAGCCCATCCATATGGAAAAAATTGAGAAAGTTTGTTCTGAAGAGAACATCAAGGGTGTGACTGGCCAACCATTTGATAAGGAGATTAGTTTGGATATGAACCAAGGACCTAACAGCCCTCTCAAGAGAAGCCAGGGAAAGAGATGGAATTAGAGGAGCAGAAAGACTGACAGCTGGGACTGTAGGAAACAGAAAATGGGATGGAATGAAGGAAGGCTGAGAACATGCATTATCCTTCAAGAAAAGGGAAGAAGGACCTCAAAGGTGATTCAGAGTACATCAGGGCTGCCACTTCCACCACAAGCCCAGGAGGCAAGTCTAGTTTTCCTCCTCAGTTTTAAAGAGTGAGCCCACCTCACTGGTTTCAGCAGGCCAAGATTCTCCTACTCAGTGACCCCTTCTACCCTTTCTCTGCCCTCTTTTTTCCTCCCATTACAGAGAGCCCAATGTGGGTAGAGCATGGGCAGGGCTGCCCTTCTGAGCTATGGGGGTAATGTTGCCACCCCAGTGAGCCTGGAGGCAGAGTATCAAACTAAAGAGGATTATGCTTGAGCCTTAAAGTCTAATAGAATATACCATGATAGGTTTTAGACTTAATTGGGTCCTATCATTCTTTTTTTCTTTCCTGTATCTCCCTTTTGGAGTGGAAATTTCTATCCTATGCCTGTCACATCACTATATTTTGAAGCACATAAATTTTCTGGTTTCATTGGTTCACAGAGCTGGAGAGGAATTTTGGCTCAGGAAAAATCATATCTCAAGTCTCACCCATATCGGATTTAGATGCAGGTTTGGACTTTCAACTTTGGAGTTGATGCTGGAATGAGTTAAATAAGTTAACACTTCTTGGGCTGTTGGAATGGAGTGTATATATTTTGTATGTGAAAAGGACATTAATTTTGGAGGGCTGGGGTAGAATGCAATGGACTGAATATTTGTGTTCCACCACAATTCGTATGTTGAAGTCTTAACCCCAATATGGTAATATTTGGAGATGGGGCTTATGGGAGATAAATAAGTCGAGATTAGGTCATAAAGGTGAGATCCTCATGATGAGATAAGTGCTCTTATAAGAAAAGGAAGACAGAGAGACCTCTATCTCTCTAACTCCATGCACATACCAAGGAAGGCCAGGCAAGCAGACAGTGAGAAGGCAGCCATCTATAAACCAGGAAGAGAGTCCTCACCAGACACTGAATCTGCTGGTACCCTGATCTTGGATACCCCAGCCCCCATAACTGTGAGGAATAACTGTCTGTTGTTTAAGCCACCTAGCATATGGTATTTTGTTAAAGCAGTCTGAGCTGAATAAGACAGCCTGTGAGAGAAAATGGGGACAAGGCAGGCCAAGGCTGGAAGAACAAGATTAACTCCTACAAAAGAGAGAGAGATAAAAAAGAAGGTTGAGTAGAAAGAGTTTATATGGTAGGGCAGTTCTAAGTTTCCAAAGCTGAGAGAAATCCTCCCACCAAAGGAACCCCTGGGAGGAGTACCACACCTCACAGGAATGTGTCTGCATTAGCTTTCCTGCCATGCATGGGGGAGGGGAGACAGCCTGCAGGAATGTGGCGGTGGATTCAGAGCACAGCACTTGAGGCCATCAGTCAACTATCCTCTCCAAGGTAGGAGATATAAGGAACACAATTCCATGGATGCTTAAAGTGCATTGCTTCAGAAGATGCTATTTTGAATCAGAAACCCCAGCGTTCAAGGCTGAGGTTTGATACTTTCTACCTGTGAGGCATGGAGCAAATAGGCTTTCAAAATTTAGTTTTCTCATCTGAAAATGAACTAAAAGCAAGTACCTCTCTTGTAGCATTATTGTTAATATACATAGTCATATATATAATGTACAGTGCAAAAACAGGACCTGGTGCACTGTGCAGATAAAATAAATGCTAGCATTACGATTAACTTACATTCTATGCTATCATGTCCCAGAGTCTTAGGTAAATAATCAGAATTCCATTCAAATGCAATGATTGTGAGTCCTGCTAGTCTCTTTTCTTCCAGTGCCAAGCATCACGCCAATTTTTAGCAGAATGCCCCTCTCCCGAAACACCCCGGTGCACAGTTTTCACAGAGAAGTTGTTTTGATCCCAGACTATGGATAAACTTTGAAATGCTTTTGACTCTCTTGACCAACATTAAATTCCTCAGAATTCTGAGTCCAGACAGAAATATTGAGACATATTAATAAAAAAAAAGAGACACAAATTTATTAGGGAGACAATTTACTGATATTTCAGAAGACAAAATAGAGCAAGAGACAGATGTTCAGATATAGTTTGTGAACTATTGAAGCATTCAAGCAGCAAATAATAAGCTGCACATTGTCAAATGGTTTATGAGGTGTCATCAGTCACAGTGGACTTCACAGTGGAGGCCCACTTAGGTCTTGGGATATCAACAGAAGCCATACTAAAATCAGAAAAGTAAAGAACCCCATAGAAGGTCTTGAGTTCTCCCATCTATGCTTAGAATTTTGCACAAAAATTCAAATGAGGAATTTGATTCTTGCACAAACTGTTAATTATTTTTTAATCCAAGAATAAAACAAGACTTTCCAAACCCACCCCCCCCACGGTGGGCTCTCAATGATAATGTAGTTAAAGCTTCAAACCATTTACTCCACATACTCCTGTGTGGTCTCTTTTGGATAAAGAACAAATTAAACCAGCTGAACACAGGCAGATGAAAACCCTGCCTTCTATGAAGAGCTCTAACTGATAATAACAGATTCTGAGGAAGTTACCCAAGCACTACACCCTTGGAAACTTGAAATGCATATAAATAACATAATAGGCTGTAACACTGCTCCACTGGAGATGTGCCTTTTTTGTAAGATGCAATTAAGTGACTGCCTGGTTCCCTTGAAATCATGGAAACACATACATATATGCACAAATGTATAATTGTGGCTTTTAAACATCTCTTTATAGGGCAATTGGGTTAACAGGCCTGTTAAGCATCTCCTAAAAAATGACTAAGGAAGACTTGTGAGGAGCTTATGAATATAGAACAGCAATCCGCTGATACCGAGTTGGTTGTTGACGGTGTTACCAGTCTCAGACAGAGGACAGGCCGTGGTAGCTGCCCACAATGCCCAACAAAATGATTCAACTTCTCTGGAGTAAATGGGGTTCTACTGCCAGATACTCAGATTTTCCACAAATATTTCAGTTTGTAACTGATGAAAAATAAATTAGATAGCTTCTACCGAGATAGAAAATATTCTTATGGGGAGATTTGAAAAAAAAATTAAAAGAAAACACACACATAGCTTTCTCATTGCTACCAATCTAAGGCAGTTGGTACTGTTTATAATTCTTGCCACTAAGATTGGTTACATGGTAGTTGTCTGAGGTCTGTTGCAGCACATAGGTGAAATTTTAGAACTGAATAATTCATGTCCTGATCCTTTTAATAGAGGACAAGCTATTTGTTTCATAATTAAAATTATTAAAATATTAAATGATTTCATAATCTTTCAAAGAAGTTCTGTGATTTTGAAAATAGCAGATAATCAACACATACACTAAATTCCTATAGTAAAAATATACAATTTTTATGAACAAAAATCAGTGTCTCGACTTCACTAAATGGATATTAAACCAATGTCTGAAAAAAAAAAATAGTCTAAAGGACTGTCACAAGATTAGGTGGTCTAAGGTTCTTATGAATCTTTGACCCTTGATGTCCCAGGATATGTCTTGATATAGGTGATGGCATATTCATTTCCAGCTCAGACTTCAAACAAAAACTTATACTGCAAAGGAGGTGTAAAATAACCTTCATGTCACTGTAACATGAAAACACTGACAAAAGTAAAGATGAAAAGCATGAAAGAGAGGACAAGTTAAAAGATAAAACTGAAATACAGAGATTAGAGAAAACAAAATCATTCTCTTATTTTCATTAATGTAAGTAACAAACAGTCTATAGTCAACACTTTGCAAAATATATTGGAAATAAAGCCATGTAAAAAAATAATCATTAAAAGCTGTATTTTAGAAAGTGCTTTGAAACCCTCATATGTAGTCTCTTATTAGTCATGGGGGTCCTGTGGCAGGGAGCAGCTGGTGTGACTCATGAGTCGGGCAGGGCCTCCAGTGAGATGCAGCCTGACCAGTTCAGGGCTGTTCCCTGATATCCCTACGAGGTTGGTGATCTGGTCCTTATTGCTAGGGAGCTAGAAATTTATATCAGATTCCCAGAGCGTCCTCCAGAGTCTCTCATAGCGTATGCATATATGTAGTTGCATTTATACTAAATTGTATGTAGACGCATCGTGATTCTCAACGAACCTTTTGTCATCTTTTTCAAATGAGAACTGAATTATCTTTAGTTTCATATATAATTGTATTAGTTTGCTAGGGCTGCCATAGGAAAATACCATGGACTGGGTGACTTTTAACAACAGAATTTTATTGTCTCACAGTTCTGGAGTCTAGAAGTCTGAGGAGTTAAGGTGTCAGTAGAATAGGCTTCTTCTGAGACCACTCTTCCTGGCTTTTTCATGGCCTTCCTCTCCCTGTGTCTTCACGTGGTCTTTTTTCTGTGCATCTGTGTCCTGATCTCTTTCTGTTAAAAGGATATGAGTCACTTTGGATTAGGGCCCAAACTAATGACCCCATTTAAACCTCATTCCTTCTTTAAAGACCATTTCTCCCCGTACAGGTACCTTCTGAGGTACTTCGGGGTTAGGACTTCAACATATGAATTTGAGGAGGGACACATTTTAGTCCATGACAATAATCTATCTGTATATAATATATATGCATGAAATATATATGTAATTTTTCTATATATAATCTATCTGAGCTGTATATATATTGTATCTCTGTCTTTAAGATGTATATATAATCATTTTGCAAACATTGAACACTTTAATGTATTGTATAAGATTTAGAAGAAAAATAGTGTCATAGGAATATATTTCTGAAATGTCAATGATCTTGAAAAATCCTAGATAATATAATTTAAGCCTAAAAAAGACAAAATTAAAGTCATCGTTTAGTTTTTAAAATGTACATTGCACAAATTAGAGAGCAATGAGTTTGATGTAACCCATGGTCCATATTCTACTTTTAATTATTAAAAATATATATTCAGATCATTAATATGATATAATCTCTAATAGAAAGTACATTGAATTCATATTTTTTGTAATTTTTTCATCAATCTAGACATACGTTTGGTAGACAAATTAACTTGAGTTTCACCAAGGAATTGGATGAGATGTCTCTTTGTGAAACAAGATGGAGGCATGTATGTTACATATGTTGTCAGTCTAGTTCACTCTCAGATAAAATTTAACGTAGTACATGTTAACCTGAAGGGAAATTACACAAATTATATTTTGGAATTCTGTCTTTCACCAATCCTTGTTGTTTTTGTTTGTTTGTTTTAGAAAAACATTTTATTATAGAGGGATGTGACAGGCAGGTATAATCCACTATTTTGTAATTTTTATTGAGTTTTTCAATTTTAAAAAAATTTATGGATATTTCTTTGTTCATTTTACATAAACAGTCACTTTTCCTGCCTAGCTTTTTTTTAATGAGTAATTTTTTTTCACTAACCTTTGTTGTTATCAGCGATTCAGGTAAAGACATTGATGACATTATATTTTCAAGGGTCATAAAAAGAAAGGAGCATTCATAGTAGTTTTGAAATGCAGAGACAGTACTATAACTCTCCTAAAAATAATTCTATAATGACAATAACTAAAAACCTTTATTTGGTCTAGAAAATCAAACTCAAAAGTATAGGATCAAGAATACTTATAAGAAATGCGTGAAAGTAAGGTGAGGCTGCATCAATATTTTTCAGTAATGTGATGAGCTTATAGGAATTTAGGTTACATTAAAACATGAAAGTATGCAGGTGAGACTTTTGGTTCCTTTTAAATATTTGCTGATCAGACCATATTGCATATAATACGTTCAGTTTAGCTTCTGATATGTTATGAGGAATGTATAAAGACTTGTAAATACTGTTAAGAGAGAGACAAGGGTTCTTGAAAAAAGAGGAAAGACTCAGGATTACTTACCCTGGTAATGTGAAGATACAAAGGTTGTAGCTATTTAATTAGATTTATTTTCTGTCAAAATAAGAGACTGAAATGATATGCTGGGTAAAAAATGATATTGATATTGTGTTAGCTCAACAAAAAGAATTTATAGACCAAGAGTCTGATAATGAAACATATGCATGTCTAGGAGTGTTCAAGAAGATCTTCACAACATTGTACAAGGAATTTAAACATTGATTGACTACATTACATTTAACTTTCCTTCTAGACTTAAAATGTTATATTTAATTATAATATAGGTCAGAGGGGAGTTTTAATTAATATTTAATATTTGCTTTCTTTAGATTTTCATGCATAAAATAAACTCAAGTTGAAACCCTGAACTTACAGAATGATAATCAACTCTCAAGCCATTTCCTTACTGCATAGCTGAAGTTTTGAAAATTATAAAAGTATAGTACTTGTGGTATAAGAACTAAATATATATTTTTTTATTTTAAGCTTTTTATTTTTGACTAATGCTAGATTTATAAAAGAACTGCAAAAATAGTGCAGAGAGTTCCCGTGTGAACTTCACTCAGCTTCCCCTAATGTTAACACTTTATATAACCATGGTGCAATCATCAAGATAAAGAATATCTGATTCAACATAAGACATTGCTCTGATTCAGGATGAGACATTGAATTGAAGCATTATGTCTCTTTCGTCTCTTCCAGTCAATGAAAGTTTCTCAATTTTTCCCTGTTTTCATGACTTTAAGGACTAAGAACAATACCAGTCAGGCATGTTGTAGAATGTTCTTCAGTTTGGGTGTCTTTGGTGTTCTATCATGGCTAGACTTGGGTCACAGGTTTTTGGGAAGAAGACCACAGAGATGAAGTGTCTTTCTCATTACATCAGTTCAGGGAATCCGTGACACCAACATGACATCACGTGACGTTATCCTTGATCACTTAAGGTGTCTGTCAAGTGCCTCCCTTGTAAATTACCATTGCTCACTTTCTAAAGTCTCTTCTTTGGAAGAGAATTGCTAAGCCAAACTCACATTCAAAGGGAGAGGAATTAAGCTCCACCTCATGGAAGGAAGAGTATTTTTAAGTTATTTGAAATTTTCCTGTAAAGACTTGTGCTTTTCTCCATTTATTTGTTTATTGAATTATTTATTTATATCAATATGAACATATTGATACTTATTTCATTCTTTGGGTTCTAATAAAATTATTATTTATAATTTATTTATAATTAATGTTAATCTATTACTTATTTTTTAGCTTAAGTTACCCCAGCTTTAGCCATTGAGGGATCTTTTAGGTTGACTTCTGTGTCCTTTAAACGTGCCTCTGCCTTCATCCTTATTCTTTTCTTGGTGATGGGGAAGCATTTCATACCTTCTGGTATAACAAGATGATTGAGCCTCATTTTGCATTTACTCTGCCTCAGCCATTTTCCCAAAGTTCCCTGTTTGTATTGGAGAATGGCACTTTGAAACCAAAATCTGGACACTAGGTGTTCTCATTGCTGCTGGGGTCTCACTGCTTTTAGACCCTTTCAGCAGACAGAGCTAAGAGATATCTGTAAGTATAATAATCCATGTATACATTCATGTCTATATTCTTGCATGTACCTAAATATATATGAAGATAAATGAGTTCATACTGATATTTGCAAAGCTAATCCAGTACCACAGGATTCATTCCATTCTTCCTTGCTTGTTCATTAGTAACTTCTTTCTCTGACAGTGAGAAATTTGGCTCCTGTTATCTATAATTCATTTACTTATTTGTTCAGTATATATGTAAAATAGTTTCAGAATTGGTAACCCATATCACTGTGAGAAAGAAATTCAACAACCAGAGTACTATGTTTCTGTACAGTTTCTTTTATTCTTACCCTTATAGTGTCTAGTCAAAACTCGGTATTCCAAAGGTACTTAAGTCATCTCTTTTCCCTCACTCACTTCAGTGACTTTTTGTTTGTGTGTGAGGAAGATTGGCCCTGAGCTAACATCTGTGCCAATCTTCCCCTATTTTATTTGTGAGATGCCGCCATAGGATGGCTTAATGAGCAGTGTGTAGGTCTGCACCCAGGATCTGAAGTCGCAAACCCTGGGCCACTGAAACAGAGCACACGAACTTAACCAGTACGCCACCAGGCTGACCCTTTCAATGACATTTTTAATGCATTTAAATTCACTTCTTATAGAGCACATTCCATCCTAGGATCCTCTGATGTTGATTTTTCTTTATATTTACACATAGCAAAGTTTACTCTGTGATGTACATTTATGTCAATTTTAACAAAAGGATATAGTCGTGTATCTACCACCACAGTACCATCTAAAACAGTGTTTTTACCCTAAAAGTTCCCGTGTGTTTCCTTTTCTAATTAGCCCATTCACTTTCATCAACCACTGATCTGTTTTCCAACACTATCATTTTAACTTTTTCCTAATGTCATATAAATGGAATTGCACTGTGCGCAGCCTTTTATGTTTAGCTTCTTTCACATAGTAAAATATGGTTAACACTCATCCATGTGGTTGTGTGAATCAGTAGCTCATTCTTTTTTATTTCTGGGTAGTATTCCATTGTGTAGATAGATGAGAATTTGTTAATCTGCTCACTTGTTGAAGGATATCTTGGTTTTTGGTGATTGTGAATCAAGCTGATGGAACATAAGCTTTCAGTTTACTTGGGTAAATACTTAACAATGAAATTGCTGAGATTTATTGTAGGCGTATGTTATACTTTATAAGAAATTGCCAAATAGTCTAGCAAAGTGTCTGTAACGTTTTGCTTTCTTACTTGCAATGGATGAGGTTTCCTACTGTTCTCACATAATAGACTTTTTGATTTTGTTATTAGAATATTATTAGCACACGAGACAATATTAATTTCATCAATATTAATTTCATCAATATCATATACCTTTTCAAATAATATCACTTTAAATCTGTTAAATGCTTCATAGACCTTGACTAATTTATGTTTTGATCCTCTCTGACTACAGGAGCCCAATTAAGTGTTATTGTTAGTTATTTACGGTGATGTTCAAAAGAATTGCAATATTTATACTTTAATGCTAATCTTAATACTACAGAAAAATTTAGTCATAACATGTTTTCAGATTATGATTTTACTAATCATTTATTTCTATGGTTAATATTTACAGCCAATATGACTTTATACTACTTTGACCTTATTACACTATGTCTTTAATAAATAATTTTACAAACTGGTAAGAGTAAGAAAAGTACTATCGTTATGATCTTTCAAAACTCTTTCATTGTCGGTCCTCAATTGTCAGTTTCATGGACCCCAATGCCTGGCACAAAGTACATACTCAGAAGTTAAATATATCTTCATTTTAAGTGAATAAATGAATGGATGATCCCTTTTTTATGTGACATTTTTAAGGACTTCAACCATTTTCAGCCAGTATCAATTTCACTATAAATTCTCATCCATAGTGCCAACAGGATCAAGTAAAACAAATGGGCTATCTTTGTCTGTGTGATTCACACTGTATACTAACAATGGGTTACACTAACAGCAGGTTATACTAACAACGGTTAGATACAAGTCTTGCTGAAATAAGTTTCTGTGTTTTATGTTGTTCTAGTTCTGTGCTTGAAACTATACTCTTTGTTCTGCATTTGAAACATAATAGTGAGGACAGATTGAGATACAAAGCTGCCAGGAAGACTGATTGAGATAGGAATTTAGCTGGACCTCATAGAATAGGGTATATGCATGAATGGGGATACTGTAAGGTTGATGGATGAAAATAAGATAAGATTAAAATTTGAAAATGGTCTTGAAATGCTCTATGACAAGAGTAGACTAGAATGATGGAGACCTTCTAATAAACAATGATATATTTGTGGACAGATAAAGTCAAGCCACATTGTGGAGGAATTTGAAAACCAGATTTGATATTTGACTTATAGGATAAAGGGTCTATATTCAAATACCACTGTTTCTTTTCTGCACCAAAACATTTGCACTCTAGGATGACACCTCTTTCTTAGAAATTAGCATGTCTCATTATTATTCATACACTATGGTAGGAGTGATTTTTTTTTTCCTTTTTTTTCCTTTCAAATGCAACTTTATTCGTGTAATCTCTGTCTACAGTTATGTCTACCTATTTGACTGTGAGAAAGTTGCACTGGAATTGGAAATGCATAGAACTATATATTGAACATTTTTCTTTTTTTCATTAAGATTATGATAGTTTACAACATTGTGAAATTTCAGTTGTACATTATTGTTTGTCAGTCACGTTGTAAGTGTACCACTTCACCCTTTGTGCCCACCCCCCACCTCCCCCCTTTCCCCTGCTAACCACTAATCTGTTCTCTTTGTCTACATGTTTAACTTCCACATATGAGTGGAGTCATGCACAGATTGTCTTTCTCTATCTGGCTTATTTAACTTAACATAATACCATCAAGGTCTATCCATGTTGTTGTGAATGGGACGATTTTATCCTTTTTATGGCTGAGTAGTATTCCATTGTATATATATATATACACCATATCTTCTTTATCCAATCACCAGTTGATAGGCACTTAGGTTGCTTCTACATCCTGGCTGTTGTAAATAATGCTGCAATGAACATAGGGGTGCATGGAACTTTTGGAATTGCTGATTTCCAGTTTTTTGGATAGATACGCAGTGGTGGGATGGCTGGGTCATATGGTATTTCTATTTTTAATTTTTTGAGAAATCTCCATACTGTTTTCCATAGTGGCTTCACCAGTTTGCATTCCCACCAGCAGTGTAT
This sequence comes from Equus quagga, assembly GCF_021613505.1. Classification (NCBI taxonomy): domain Eukaryota; kingdom Metazoa; phylum Chordata; class Mammalia; order Perissodactyla; family Equidae; genus Equus; species Equus quagga. The sequence goes on along the minus strand of NC_060274.1, from coordinate 48,918,226 downwards.
GAGAGTTCCTTTTTCTCCACAACCTCTCCAATATTTTTCACTTTTTTTTTGGCTATTTTTGCCATTCTAACAGGTGTAAGGTGATATCTTAGTGTAGTTTTGATTTACATTTCCCTGATGATCAGTGATGGTGAGCATCTTTACGTGTGCTTATTGGCCAACCGTATATCTTCTTTGGAGAAATGTCTGTTCATATCTCCTGCCCATTTTTTGATCAAGTTGTTTGATTTTTGTTGTTGAGTTGTGTGAGTTCTTTACATAGCATGGAGATTAACCATTTGTTGGATACATGATTTGCAAATATTTTTCCCAATTGGTGGGTTGTTTTTTTGTTTCAATCTTGTTTTCCCTTGCCTTGACGAAGCTCTTTAGTCTGATGAAGTCTTATTTGTTTATTCTTTCTATTGTTTCCCTTGTCTGAGAAGACATGGTGTCCAAAAAGATCCTTTTGATCCTGATGTCAAAGAGTGTACTGCCTATATTTTCTTCTAGAAGCCTTATGGTTTAAGGTCTTACTTTTAGGTCTTTGATTTATTTTGAGTTTATTTTGGTGAATGGTATAAAAGAATAGTCAATTTTCATTCTTTTACATGTGGCTGTCCAGTTTTCCCAGGACCATTTGTTGAAGAGACTTTCTTTTCTCCATTGTATGCCCTCAGCTCCTTTGTCAAAGAGTAGCTGTCCACAGATGTGTTGTTTTATTTCTTGGCTTTCAATTCTGTTCCATTGATCTGTGCACCTGTTGTTGTACCAGTACCATGCTCTTTTGATTACTGTAGCTTTGTAGTATGTTTTCAAGTCAGGGATTGTGATGCCTCCAGCTTTGTTCTTTTTTGTCAGGATTGCTTTAGCAATTTCAGGTCTTTTGTTGCCCCATATGAATTTTAGGATCCTTTGTTCTATTTCTGTAAAGAATGTCATTGGGATTCTGATTTGGATTGCATTGAATGTGTAGATTACTTTAGGTAGTATGGACATTTTAAATATGTTTATTCTTACAATCCATGTGCATGAAATGTCTTTCCATCTCTTTATGTCCTCATCAGTTTCTTTCAGGAAAGTCCTGTAGTTTTCATTGTATGGGTCTTTCACTTCCTTGGTTAAATTTACCCCAAGGTATTTTATTCTTTTTGTTGTGATAGTGAATGGTACTGTTTTCTTGAGTTCTTTTCTGTTAGTACGTTGTTGGGCAGGAGTGATTTTTAACACAGGTTGTACCACATCTATACAGGATTGCCTTCAATTTACATTAGAAATTACTCTCTATGATGGTGCAGTAGTACTGTGTTGGAGAATGATGAAAATTTATCTATTGTATAGCCCAGTTTAAATTATCTTCAGCACTATAATAGTGATGATAGGGTTGGTAAAATTCTCATTCCACACTTCCCAAGACAGTTTATTTAAAATTCTTAAAAATTAGGAAAACATAGAATTTTATTCCTTTCACTATCCCCTTGCAGATCTAAATTTTGACCCAACAATAATTAACCCAAAAATGTTTTTAAAAAATAGGATAACTAGACGACAGGGAAGTTTGCCTGAATTTCTTCAGCCACTGTGGGGCTGCTGAAGACTGATAGATCATCCCACCAGCACAATCTAGGTGGGATCTGCTGGCCAAAATGTAATCTCATAAAATTATAGCCCACCTGGGAGATCATTTCCTTCCTCTTACAAAAAATTATTTTTGAGGTAACACATACAAGGCTCAAATATTGCTGTTGTTTAAATATTACACATTAATACTCTCTGTTGAGGGCCTGTTGGTAATACATCAGTCTAGTATTACTACACCTTGATGACTGACCAACACATTATCCAGTTCAGATTATACCAATAAAGGAAACTGGTGAGTCACCAGGAATGAATAATATGTTGGTTTCTCTTGTTTAATTCCTGGTCATTTTAACAAGTTCAGGCGATAAATCACCATCAGAATACCTCTTATAACGTAATTTTCATAATATATTTTTATGTATATATCCAATTAACCAATTATCTTAAATTTAGGCACATTAGAGATTCCAGTTAGAGAGTAACAGTGATTTTTATTTACTGCTTCCTCAAAGCACTGATGTTTATGAACATAATAGCCACAGAATTTACCCACTTAGATTAAATCTACTTCAAAGATCATATCTGAGTCCACCAATCAGAAAACATTTCTAACTGGAAGATCCAAGCAGCCATGGCAGCTTCCATAACAGCAAAACATATATCCAGTAAATTAAAAACAAAAACAAAAACAAAAAACAGTGTGCTTTTAATAATTGTATATAACGCCTGTGTTCATTATTGTCTCCATTACCCATATAGTTCATTACACAATTCTAAGTTCTGTTTCTCTCTTGGTGGGAAAGTGGTGTTCTGGTATATCAGGGCTTTGGTAGCTGTTTAACCAAAGAAACCGCAAATACAGTGGCTTAATACAATGGAAGTTTCTTTCTTTCTCATTAAATTATAAAACCAGATTTCAGAGCAGGGAAAATCTCTTCTTTAAGTGATACATTAAGGACACATATGGCTTACATCCAGTGGCTCTGCCACCTTCAACATATGGCTTCAGGGTTGTAAACCAATCCTGCATAAGAATTGGGGAATGAGAAAGAGCTTAGGGTGGGATCATTTTATGGGTCAGCTCTGGAAGTGGTACCATCCATTCCCACTCAAATTCCTTGGCCAATACTAACTGTAGTTCTAAAAATTGTAGTTTTGATGTGTGATCAGAAATGAAATGAAATGGGATGGGGATTTTTTCCCCAATATCCCATATAATTTTGATAGCAAATACTTTACTACAGTTGTATAAAGTTAACCAAGCACCTATAGGATTAGCCTTAACCATTTGACATCAGTATGGTCTCAACATTGAGTAGCAGCACAGGTAGATCTGTAAAAGCAACCCCTTGCTGTTACACCACAAATGGCTAACTTCACATTGGACCAAGCCATCAAAGTAGGGCTAACACTGAACATGTTATGGTAGACTCTTCTCATATATCCCTAGTTTTATTATTTGCCTGAAATTATCATATTGGTTTCCCAAGGGAAAGGTTTTTAACCATAAGTAAGTGTTACTCTGCTAGGGTTCTTTGAATGTCCTAGAAATACTACCCTGACTCATAACCATTAAACTAAAAACAATGAAACATTCATCAATTTTCTCTTTTATCTGAACATATATCCCCGGTAATGTGGATTTTTAAAAAATCACCTGGAGGTGGCCCATTTCCCAAGGAAGATAAAGATAGCACATTGAGTAGGAACAAGACCTAAGTTGGGGATTAGGATTTTGAATTTTCCAATAAAGAGGACTCAATAACTTCCTTAAATGAAGTTGAATCTTTCTAAGGGAATTGTACCTAAACCTAACTTAAGGGAAAAAGCCCTCAAAGGTAATAATCCCCAGTAAAATGTGTAAAACTTGGAATAATGCACGCTGGTGTCGGTGGTGGTCTCCACAGACTCATCTCTAGAGACATAGATCCGATATTCAATATGTGAAGCTAAGTTTTAGTCACATTAGGTGAGTAATAACCAAAAGGTTAACCTAGAATTGGTTCCAATAGATCCTTTCCAAGTAATCAAGAAAAGTGAGAACTTGAGCGATTGTCAAAGTAGTCCAGAAGGATGTGAATTGAACTGCCAGTGCTGCTAGTACCTTGCATACCCTGAGTAGAGTGCCTTTACTCATTAAGCCAGTTAACACATTAGCATTGGTGCTTATTAGGCAAAATAACATTTGCTTCAGGTAACAGTCTTACCAAGAGTACTCCATAGTTCTCTCTCTAGTCAGGGGTTGCATGTGGGGGGGTGGAGGCAGGGCCAGGGTGGAGAGGCAGAATACCCAAGAGAACTAAAACCTGCTTAAGAACCAGAAAACCTGCATCCTTTCCCCAAAATCCAGAAAAGCCCATAAATCTGTCTGTCTGTGTGAAAAAAGATGTTGGTAAAATGAATTAAATAGTTGGAAAGGCTCATGAATGTATTGTACCCGTATTATGGTTTCTCACCCCAGGTGGTAGTGGAAGGTGGGTAGGGGCAGAAGTGAGCCTCTTCAATTTCTGCTACCACATCTGGACACAAAAGTCTTAGCATCCCAAACCAGTCCCCAAATAGTGCTGGTTTAAAGTCAGACATTAAATTACCTTTGTACTCATCTGATCTCAGTTAAACATCCCCAGGGTGACTACAGAGCTGTTATGTTACTCCATGAGCCTTCGCCCTTGCAGCATGTTTTGTGATAACGTGACAAACCTGCTACAAATTATGAGGTGAGTCACCCTTGACATTCATCTGGGCCAGAAAATATTGTCCCTGGGCTTTCTCCTGGTTGTTTACAGACATAATGTAGGGATGACAGTGCTCTGAAGCTCAGCTCTACAACAGACCTTCTTCTCTCCTCCTGGTGCCAGCTGACTGTGTTCCCACTTCCTTTGACTGTGCTTGCATTTAGGGGCCGTTCTGAGTTCTAGTTCAGGAAGCTAAGCTTCCTTCCTCCCGATGAGAATTTCAGGCTTCCTGACTTTTGCCACCTGGCCACCTCCCAGTCTAAGAGATGAAGGGTTATGGGTGGACACCCAAAGCTTCTCTAAAGAAAGATGCCACTGATGGAGATTTCTTCCATCGATCGCTAAGAGCTGTCTTCTGGATCCCCCTCCATGGGTGTGGGGACTCTGGGTGCTTATTATTCAGTCTGTCCACTCTCTCATATTCTACCTGCTTGACTGAACATTCCGACCTCTTTGAACCTGGTCTATTTCCTGTTCCTGCACAAAATCCCTTGTTGTAAGTAAAAAGGAAAAACAAATTATAAGGCTAATTCAAAGTATAAATATTAAACAGTTGGCTGAACAAAAAATATTTCTGAAATTTCATCAGTTTCAAAAATATCATAATAGGAAAAAACACATAGAAAACTAACACTGTGTTTCTATAATTGAAAAAAACATTCAAAGTAGGGATGAAAAGTGAATGGAGAAATTCCCCATGTCTGTTTTTTCATCACCAGAAATAAGTTATCATACAGACCACCTCCAGAGCTACTTGACTCTCCCAAAAACTCACTCCACTATTCTTGTCACATTTCAAGCAGTGTCCCTAGACCAGCAGTCTCCATTCCCTGTATAGAGGTAATGTTTGCCTTCCACTAGTGGATACAGCTGAGTCAAGGACATCTTATCATGGTAAATACTTAAGCTACTCCTTCAGCAGAAGAGTCTCTAGAACTGCTTTGTTTTCACTCTTACTGTGACTTCTTAATTACAGAAAGAGTCAAAACAGATGAAAAGGCTGATGCACTTAATATACCCTGACTTACTTCTGTAGGTTTTTCCTTTTCAGTTTCTTTTACCTGCCACTATGAACCATTCTAAGATGCACATCTAATTTCCAGTAAGGTAGATGGAACTAGTCCCTAGAAAGGAATGATATAGAGATTCCATTTTGTCTTTCCCATCAAATAATTACTGACATGGAACTTAGACTTTGACAGAATGAACAATAAAAGACCTGCCTGCCTAATTCACCTGAACAGGTAAAGTCATTATGGAGTAGATGTTGCCTGTCTGTGTGGAGCAGCTCACTTACCGGTTTAAGTACATCTATGAAAATGACACGGTCTCTCACAAAAACCAATACTCTGCAACAGCCCTGTTCTTGAATTTCCACCAGCCTACTGCAATCATTACTCTTGCTCTCAACACTGGAATTCAGCTTGGGGAATGTCAGTCTGCAGTTTCAGAGAGCAATGCATCCTTTGTCCTTTAGCACCTGTATTGACATATTGGCTCACATTAGATAAGGAACTTGAATGTCTCTGTGCCATATATATTTATTTGTCAGATGAAAAGTTTCATGTCTGACATTTGCACTACAAGCTATGACAGATAAATGAAATTTTAGTATTGACACCTCAATATTTTCCCCATGGGACTAGATAAAGTCCAGGCTAGCAATTATTTATCATCTTTTCTTACATCTAAAAACGAAATTTAAGTACTTCAAAAATGACTATAAAATTATTAGAACTCCTTAAATAATGCAATATATATGTACTACTATATTTTTATATTCCAATTCAAGAATAAAATTATTAAATATTCCCAAAATTCTAAAAGTCATATCACAGAAAATATTAAGTTTAAATTTGATGTAGTACTGCTACTCCCCTGATATGTTAATGTGTGATATGGATTTATAAATTAACTTTAATGCTTATCAAGGAAATCTGTATTTAGGGCCATGTCATTTTAAAGCACATATAAGTATATAGTGAGTACTCAAAGCCTCAGGCCCACAAGCATTAGCTTTGCCATTGTTCTGTCAAAATTATTGCCCTTGTTACAGGTGGATGGACAGCCAGAGTTAGGCAATCCACGCTGATCTTCCAATGGACTGTTAGCATGTAAACCATAGATTTATGAACTCTAAAGAGCTTCCAAAGCTATTTCATTTCATAGTGTGATTGGCACAAGGTTCACTTCCCTTCAGCCAAAAAAAATCTCATCTTTCTCTTCTCAAGGAACAAAGCCTGCTCTCCAAAGCTTTTACAGAATGAGTGAAATCCTTAAGGTCCCACTTGAAACTCATTTCAGCCAAATTCTGAACATGGTTCGAGTTCTCAAGAGAAATAGAACCAATAGGCAGTACATATATACATATATATATATAAATATATATATATAAAATTTATGTATATAAATAATGCATGTATATATAGATAGAAATAAAATTTACTTTAAGGAAACAGCCCATGATTTGGGGGGACTGGCAAGTAAACAAATAGTTTTATAATTTAATTGTACTAATTGCTATGGGGAAAAATAACAATATGTTACAAGAAAGAATAGTAGTTTGGAGGAAGAAGGAGGAATTAACTTTTATCTGGTGATCTAAGAATGCCTCCTTAAGGAAATTCTTCCTGAGTTGTAAAGGATGAGAACAGGTCAATCTTGCTGAGAATGGGAAGAAAACAACTCCAGAAATAATTTCACATGTGAAAATCTTAAGGCGATAAAGAGCTTTGGGTGTTCAAGGCATGAAAAAAAAAGTTTATTTAAGAGGACAGGGAAACCACTGCATAGGTAAATTAAATCAAGTCATTCACTGTCTATCTTAAAATTTAAAAACCAAAAATATTTCAAATTTGAGTAAATTATTGAATTCTATACGCCTAAAGAGCTGCTAGATTTCTCTCTCAGAGACTCTCATAGTTTTTTAAAAAATCTATAAAATTATCAATAACGAGAGGAAGGATCAAAGATGGCGCCATGAGTAGTCCTCTTTGTCTCTCCCCCTTCGAATCTACAATTATTTGGACACTTATTACTTAACAAAGGATATCCAGACAGCATCTCAGGACGTCTGAGACACCCACGCGACTATACATCGGAAGGCGGACGGACTTTCCTCTGGGAGGATGTGGAAATAGGTGAAAACTCTCCGACCCCAACCGAACAGCCTAGTACCCGCAAGCGGCTTTCTTCCAACGGACGCCCCCAGAAGATCAACAGACATCTAGGGCAGGAGTGAGCACACAATAGAGGAGCGACGGTGGAAACAGGTGACCAGAACCCTACCTAAACCCCCCACAATTACTCCTAAACACAGAGGGAAACTCTAGAGTTACACACCTGAGCCCGCGGGGAGAGTCTCTCCCCGCCATTGGTGGGGAGATCCCGCCTAGTGTTCACGGCGCCCAGAGGGTCCCAGAGAGAATCGCTGAGGGTACGGAGGTCCCCCAGCTGCCACTGCCTGCACGGTGAGGCTAGGGATTGCAGGAGATCTCGGAGCGGACTGGGGCTGGGTGAAGCTCCAGAGGCCAACTCCGTGCCCCGGAGGGGAAGCTCCAGAGTTCTGCCCTGGCAGCAGACAAAACTCTCTGTCTGCCATTAGTGGAGGGGCCACGCCCAGCATTCACAACTCCAGGAAAGTCCCAGAGAGAATCCCAGAGGGCGAGGTGACCTCTAGCTGCCATTGCCCGCCCCATGGGGCTAGGGATTGCTGGAGATCTCGGAGAGGACTGGGGCTGGGTGAAGCTCCAGAGGCCGGCTCCACGCCCTGGAGGGGAAGCTCCAGAGTTCTGCCCAGGCAGCAGACAAAACTCTCTGTCTGCTATTAGCGGAGGGGCCACACCCAGCATCCACAACACCAGGAGGGTCCCTGAGAGGAGAATATCAGGCAGGGAAGCAGCTGACCAGCTACCACTGAAATCAGGATCTCCGGCTATCCCCCAAGACAGGGCAAAGGGCTCCCCGAGTTCCTGGGGAACAGGACTGGGGCTGGGTGGAGTTCCAGCGACCCAGCTCCATAGCCTAGGGGGAAACCCTACAGGCTCACAGCAGCCTCAGGGAAAGCCTCTGCACAGCACTAGTAGAAAGCACCCATCTGGCAGCCACAAGGCTGGAAGACCCCGGGACAAAAGTAGCATAGCTAGGTGAACTAACCACAGATTGTAGAAGATGCCAATAGCTCTCCTGCGACCCATAGTGGACAAGTGAGATTTTGTGGGTGCCGACAGTGACAGAGCAACAAATATAAGTGATCCTACGCCTGGCCGCTGGAAAAGCCCATAACACTGTTGCAGACGCCAATGAGGGAGCACGTCTAGGTGGGCTGCAACAGTAGGCACCAGCAGCCTGAAGCCCCCCTGTGACGGCCCCCATGGCAGAGGAGGGAATGCAAAGGACCACTGTGACTACGAGGAGGGGCCCAGGCCCAGTTAGCAACTGCGGATAGGGTTCCTGGTTGGTGCAGTATAAACAGCTGCTCCCCCACCACACCAGCAGAAACAAGTGAAAGGAGCAACTAAACTCTATCTCTATGCAGAGGCACAAATCAACAACATCAAGCAATATGAAAAAATATGTTAAATCTCCAGAACAGAAGGAAAATAACAAATACACAGAAAACAATCCCAAAGAAAATGAGATATATAACCTAAATGATGATGACTTCAAAACAGGAATCATTAAAATACTCACTGAGTTAAGAGAGAATTCTGACCGACAACTCAATGAGTTCAGGAGCTATGTCACAAAAGAGTTTGATACGATAAAGAAGAACCAAACAGAAATTTTGGAAATGAAGAATACAATAGAGGAGATTAAGAAAAATCTAGATGCACTGAACAGTAGGGCCGATAATATGGAGGAAAGAATTAGGAATTTGGAAGATGGCAATATAGAATTGCTGCAGGCACAGGTGGAGAGAGAAGTCAGACTAAAAAGAAATGAAGAAACTCTCCGAGAATTATCAGACACAATTAGGAGATGCAACGTAAGGATTATAGGTATACCAGAGGGAGAAGAGAAGGAGAAAGGGGCAGAAAGCCTATTCAAAGAAATAATGGCTGAGAACTTCCCAAATCTGGTGAGAGAGATGGATCTTCAGGTGACAGAAGCCAATAGATCTCCAAACTTTATCAATGCAAGAAGACCAACCCCAAGGCATATAGTAGTGAAGCTAGCAAAAGTCAACGACAAGGAGAAAATAATAAGGACAGCCAGGCAAAAGAAACTAACCTACAAAGGAACCCCCATCAGGCTATCAGCAGATTTCTCAGTAGAAACTTTACAGGCTAGAAGACAGTGGAATGATATATTCAAAACTCTGAAGGACAAAAATCTACAGCTGAGAATTCTCTACCCAGCGAAAATATCCTTCAAATACGATGGAGAAATAAAACCTTTCCCATATAAACAAAAATTAAGGGAGTTCATTGCCACAAAACCTCCTCTTCAGGAAATCCTCAGGAAAACCCTCATTCCTGAAAAATCAAAAAAAGGAAAGGGGCTACAAAACCAAGAGCAGAGGAGATAAGTAGAAGGACAGCAACAGAGAGTAGCAGCTCTTCATCAGAACAGATTAAACCATGGGACGAGAAACAAAGGAAATTGAAGAAAACCGGAAAACAAGACACAAAATGGTAGTGGTAGGCCCCCACATTTCAACAATCACTCTAAATACAAATGGATTGAACTCCCCAATCAAAAGATACAGAGTGGCAGGATGGATCAAAGAACAAGACCCAACAATATGCTGCCTCCAGGAAACACACCTCAGCCCCAAAGACAAACGCAGACTCAGAGTGAAGGGATGGAATACAATACTCCAAGCTAATAATGAACAAAAGAAAGCAGGTGTCGCTATACTAATGTCAGATAAGGTAGACTTCAAAGCAAAACAGATAAAGAAAGGCAAAGAGGGAGAGTGTAAAATGATAAAAGGGACTCTCCACCAAGATGACATAACACTTATAAATATATACGCACCCAACACAGGAGCACCAAAATTGGTAAAGCAACTCTTAATAGAACTAAAAGAAGACATCAACAACAATACAATAATAGTAGGGGACCTCAACACACCATTAACACAAATGGACAGAACATCCAGACAGAAAATCAACAAGGAAATAATAGAATTAAATGAAAAATTAGACCAGAGGGACTTAATAGATATATATAGAATACTTCATCCAAAAACAGCAGGTTACACATTCTTCTCAAGTGCACATGGAACATTCTCAAGGATTGACCATATTTTGGGAAACAAAGCAAACATCAATAAATACAAGAGAGTTGAAATAATATCAAGCATCTTTTCTGATCAAAATGCTATGAAACTAGAAATCAACTAGAAGAAAAAAGCAGAGAAAGGTGCAAAAATGTGGAGACTAAACAACACGCTTCTGAGCAAACAATGGATCATTGAAGAAATTAAAGAAGAAATCAAATATTATCTGGAGACAAATGAAAATGAGAACACGACATACCAAATCATTTGGGATGCAGCAAAAGCAGTCCTAAGAGGGAAATTCATCGCAATACAGGCTCACCTCACTAAACAAGAAAAACCTCACATAAGCAACCTCAAACGACACCTAACAGAACTAGAAAAAGAAGAACAAACAAAGCCCAGAGTCAGTAGAAGGAGGGAAATAATAAAAATAAGAGCAGAAATAAACGATATTGAAACAAAAAAGACAATAGAACGGATCAATGAAACAAAGAGTTGGTTCCTCGAAAGAATTAACAAAATTGACAAAACTTTAGCCAGACTCACCAAGAAAAGAAGAGAGAAATCTCAAATAAATAAAATTAGGAATGAGAGAGGGGAAATCACAAGAGATACCAATGAAATCCAAGAGATCATAAGAGAATACTATGAAAAACTATATGCCAACAAATTGAACAACCTGGAAGAAATGGGCAAATTCCTAGACTCCTACAATCTCCCCAAACTAAATCAGGAAGAAATGGCGAATCTGAATAGGCCAATCACAAGTAAGGAAATAGAAACGGTAATCAAAAACCTCCCCAAAAATAAGAGTCCAGGACCAGACGGCTTCTCTGGAGAATTCTACCAAACATTCAAAGAAGACTTAATACCTATTCTTCTCAAACTGTTCCAGAAAATTGAGAAAGATGGAGAACTCCCTAACACATTCTATGAAGCCAATATCACTCTGATCCCCAAACCTGACAAGGACAACACAAAGAAGAACTACAGCCCGAAATCACTTATGAACATAGATGCAAAAATCCTCAACAAAATTTTGGCAAACTGAATACAACAATACATCAAAAAGATTATACACCATGATCAAGTGGGATTTATACCAGGGACACAGGGATGGTTCAACATCCGCAAGTCAATCAACATGATACACTACATCAACAAAATGAAAAACAAAAACCACATGATCATCTCAATAGATGCAGAGAAAGCATTCGACAAGATCCAACACCCATTTATGATAAAAACCCTCAAGAAAATGGGTATAGAAGGAAAGTACCTCAACATACTAAAGGCCATATATGACAGACACACAGCCAACATCATACTCAATGGACAAAAATTGAAAGCCATCCCTCTGAGGACAGGAACAAGACAAGGGTGCCCACATTCACCACTCCTATTCAACATAGTACTGGAGGTGTTGGCCAGAGCAATTCAGCAGGAAAAAGAAATAAAAGGAATCCAAATAGGTAACGAAGAAGTAAAACTCTCGCTGTTTGCAGACGACATGATCTTATATATAGAAAACCCCAAAGAATCCATAGAAAAACTATTAGAAATAATCAACAACTACAGCAAAGTAGCAGGGTATAAAATTAACGTGCATAAATCAGTAGCATTTCTATACACTAACAATGAACTAACAGAAAAAGAACTCAAGAACTCAATCCCATTCACAATCGCAACGAAAAGAATAAAATACCTTGGGATAAACTTAACCAAGGAAGTGAAGGACCTATACAATGAAAACTACAAGACTTACTTGAAAGAATTTGACCATGACATAAAGAGATGGAAAGACATTCCATGCACATGGATTGGAAGAATAAACATAGTTAAAATGTCCATACTACCTAAAGCAATCTACAGATTCAATGCTATCCCAATCAGAACCCCAAGAACATTCTTCACAGACATTGAACAAAGAATCCTAAAATTCATATGGGGCAAGAAAAGACCGCGAATTGCTAAAGCAATCCTGAGCAAGAAAAACAAAGCCGGTGGAATCACAATCCCCGATTTCAAAACATACTACAAAGCTACAGTGATCAAAACAGCATGGTACTGGTACAAAAACAGGTCCACAGATCAATGGAACAGAATTGAAAGCCCAGAGATAAAACCACACATCTATGGACAGCTAATCTTTGACAAAGGAGCAGAGGGCCTACAATGGAGAAAAGAAAGTCTCTTCAACAAATGGTGCTGGGAAAACTGGACAGCCACATGCAAAAGATTGAAAATTGACCATTCTTTTTCACCACACACCAAAATAAACTCAAAATGTATCAAAGTCCTAAAGATTAGGCCTGAGACAATAAGTCTTTTGGAAGAGAATATAGGCAGTACACTGTTTGACATCAGTTTCAAAAGAATCTTTTCGGACACTATAACTCCTCAGTTGAGGGAAACAATAGAAAGAATAAACAAATGGGACTTCATCAGACTACAGAGCTTCTTCAAGGCAAGGGAAAACAGGATTGAAACAAAAAAACAGCTCACTAATTTGGAAAAAATATTTACAAGCCACTTATCGGACAAAGGGTTAATCTCCATAATATACAAAGAACTCACACTGCTTAACAACAACAAAAAAACAACCCAATCAAAAAATGGGCAGAGGACATGAACAGACATTTCTCCAAAGAAGATATGAATATGGCCAATAGACACATGAAAAGATATTCATCATCGCTAATCATTAGGGCAATGCAAATCAAAACTACACTAAGATATCACCTTACACCCGTTAGATTGGCAAAAACATCCAAAACCAAGAGCGACAAATGCTGGAGAGGTTGTGGAGAAAAAGGAACCCTCATACACTGTTGGTGGGAATGCAAACTGGTACAGCCACTATGGAAAACACTATGGAGATTTCTCAAAAAGTTAAAAATAGAAATACCCTATGACCCAGCCATCCCATTACTGGGAATCTATCCTAAGAACCTGAAATCAGAAATCTCAAGAGTCCGTTGCACCCCTATGTTCATCACAGCATTATTTACAATAGCCAAGACGTGGAACCAACCTACATGCCCAGAAACTGATGATTGGATAAAGAAGATGTGGTATATATACACAATGCAATACTACTCAGCCATAAAAAAAGACAAAATTGGCCCATTCACAGCAACGGGGATGGACCTCGAGGGTATTACATTAAGCGAAATAAGCCAGTCAGAGAAAGACGAACTCTATATGACTCCACTCATAGGTGGAAGTTAGTATATTGATAAGGAGATCTGATCGGTGGTTACCAGGGAAAAGGGGGGATGGGGGGAGGGCACAAAGGGGGAAGTGGCGTACCCACAACATGACTAACAAAAATGTACAACTGAAATCTCACAAGGTTGTAATCTATCATAACATTAATAAAAAAAAAAATTATCAATAACAAAATAATTGCACCTTTCCCCCCCCCGAGGAAGATTTTTCCCTGAGCTAACATCCGTTGCCATCCTCTTTTTCTCTTTTTATTTGGTTAAAGAAGATTATCCCTGAGCTAACATCTGTGCCAATTTTCCTCTATTTTGTACGTGGGATGTCTCCACAGCCTGGGTGGCGAGTGGTGTAGGTCTGTGCCCGAGATCCAGAACTGTGAACCCAGGCTACTGAAGCAGAGTGCACAGACCTCCAACCATTCAGCAATGGGGCTGGCCCCATTTTTAAAGGATGTTTTTTACTTTGCAATATTTACTTTTTCAAAACTGTTTTACTGAAGTTTAATATAAGTACAGAAAAATTGCATATCATTACATGCCTCCACGTACCAATCTTATCCCTGAATGAGTTTTCAAAAACTGAGCTCACTTATGTAACCAGCAAAAGATCAAGAAAAAGACTGTTACCGGTGCCTGGAAGCAGCATTCCTGTCACCATTCCTCATCAAGAATAGCCATTAAACTGATGTCTAAAAGTATAGATTAGTTTTGCCTCCAAACACATATGTTTGTTATATATAGAAACAGACTTGTCCAAAGTAAATATAAGCACTCTTACTTGAACTATAAAGAAATTCCTAAAAGTTCCAGCAAGTAGAATAAATATTTATCTTCCAGGACAATTGGGTTATAACTTTCATCTATGGAAAGCTAGTTAGTCTAATACTAAGGAAAAAACCAAAATGTCAACAATTTATTAAAAAACAAAAAGCAAGTATCTTGTGACAACTATGTCATATAAAATACAGTGGTTGATATTTACTATAAGAACTATTGCTGTTGAAATTTGGGGGGGAAGCTATTGAAATATTATTCATTTTTACCATTCCAATAGTTTTCAAATAAAAAATAGTGCGGTAGTCAGGCTTTATTTTGGTGCATTTTTTCAATAATGGAAAATACATAATGTAATTTTCTCTGGAGTAGTTAAAGTTCAAACAAAACTGGCATACCATTGCTATGTTTATAAAGATGTCCCTAGGGTGCCACTGGATTCTGCTTGGCTTTTTGTCAATTAAAGAAAATTCAATCCTGGTGCAAATATGTTTGTCTCAGAATTTCTAGAGATTTCTCACATTTCCTGCTCCTATAATTGTGTAAACTGGACACGCTAATTCATCTCTTTAAGCCACTGTTTCTTCCTCTATTAAAAGACTAGTAGCACCTGCCTCCAAGGTGCTTTGAAAGTACTAAATGAAATATGACAGTGGTACAATATAGAAGCTTAAAAAATGGTATTATTAGGAGTATATTTATTAGTTTTGTGTCATGTTGGGTATATTTTTCACTTAGAGTCAGGCCAAAGTAAGCATGACTAGGCCTGAGTTTGTCATGTACACCACTGGCAATTCTCTAGTTCATACATATACATATGTGATCCTAGTGAGTGAAGGAACACATCTCTAGTGGTGGGGGTGTAAACAAGCTATGGAAAAACTGGATCCTAATGGTGTGAATCCCTTCACCCTATGATTCCAATCATCCCTTAGACAAGCTGCTTGACTGTCTTTCTATCATTGAATTGTACAATTTCTAGTGCTCAAGGGAACTATTAATTCTCATAAGGTGGATCTGCATCAGGACCATATAGCTGATATGAAGCCATCAGTACAAGCCCTGTGATATCCAATTCCTATCCCATCTAAATTTAAGATAATAACTTTTACAGCAGCACTGATTTTCCTGTGCCTGAGTGAGGCCAAATTGCCTAAATTTTTACTTACACATTTTCCCATTAATAAGCCTGCAGAACCTTCAAAGTTCATTCGGATATCCTGAGCAACCACACAAGTACGGATAGCCCATTATTTTCCCATGTTTCACTGGCTTAATATTCACAACTGCAGAGAGTGAAATCATAACACATTAATATAAAACATAAAACACTCTTTTACAGTATTATTCAAAAGATCTTGGTGAGTGGTCAAATAAACTTTAAGAGCTATTTGAAAAATGGTCTCCCCCGGAGGATCCTGGCTCTTGGTTAAAAGCCTAGGCATACTCTTTCAAGTCCTGCTGTAGGCAATTACAAAGGCTTCACCTGGCAGAGCTCACTGGAAAGCTGCCCTCCTGACACTAGACTTGGTGAAAAGCCAGGACAGGCAGTCTGGTGCTCGATCAGGTAACTATCCTCTGCTGTTCATAGGGTTTTCATGGCCAGTTTTTTCAGAAATGGTCTCTTCCTAGTCTGTCTTAGTCTGGAAGCTCTGCTGAAACCTGTCCACCATAGGTGACTCTGCTGGTATTGCAAATCCTGGTGGCGTAGTTTTCAGCAGCACAGCAACAGGCGGCTGCCACAGTATGACAACAAACAGACTGGTGGTGGTGTTCCCTGATGGGTAAAGGAGCCCCAGGTAAAGGGACCCAGAAGTGACAGTGAGGGCACCAAATCTTAACCACTAAACCACCATCTCACACAGTACCCATTATTTTTCTAGTCTTAGCCCTTCTCAGGGTCCATAAAACTGCAGGAATCATTGGTTTGGGGCTCATCAGAGGTGAGAGAACCCCCACATCTGCACAGATCTACCTGACTCTCAGCCAATGTGCTGTTCCCTGGGGGAGAAGGGAACAGGGTGACTTGGCGCTTCCCCGGGTGTTAGACTCCTGCTTATTCTGTATCAGAGAGTGATTATAGGCTCATCTTATCCTTGGCTTGTTGCTTCAATCGTCCACTCTGACACCTGATAGCTCAGCGCCTGTCCCAGTTCAGCTGAGCTCCTGACACCATCAAACCTTCCTTCCTCTTTTGATAACTTAAGACATTCCAAGGATGTTTTTGGTCAATATTATGAACTTACCCAAGAGTAAATTAGCAGGAAAGCAAGATTCTAGGCTTCTTTCTGATCTATATGCTTCGTCAAACTCATGATCATTTTTTAAACTTCAAAGAATTAAAAATACGTTTTCCTGGTCAATAGAGTATTTTGAATATCTAAATTTTCAGTCTTAGCGGAAGCTTGTGAGAAATTATTAAGTGGAATTGAGAAATGAAAGAGAAAATTCCAAGAAATTAAAAAAAAATTTAAAGTAATTTTTCTGGCCTAAGAAATGGCTTCTTTAACCCAGGTTCATTAAATTAATACTTCTAACTATTGATAATAAAGACAATAATTAATTAAACAAATAAATTATGTTTTAAAATAAATACAACTGATTAATAATATAGGTAAATTAATCATAGTATTATTAACAAGAGCATTTATTCATAAAATAAATATGCTGAAAACTAAAACACAATGTTTTATACAGTCAAAATTCTACTGGGCAAATTTAAAAAATGACATTTGAGTAATTACTTTCATTTATGGCCAGTGAAAGAAAGGGTTAAATATTTTATTGGGGATGTAATATTTGGCATTACA
Source organism: Equus quagga (assembly GCF_021613505.1). NCBI lineage: Eukaryota > Metazoa > Chordata > Mammalia > Perissodactyla > Equidae > Equus > Equus quagga. Next base: position 48,900,891 of record NC_060274.1, on the reverse strand, counting down.
TGTACTGTAGGCAGCACAAGGGGGAGTTAAAAGGCTGCCCAAAGGGGCCAGCCCACTGCAAAGTGGTTAAGTTCTCACGCTCTGCTTCTCCACTTTGGCGGCATCGGGTTCGCCAGTTCAGATCCTGAGCACGACCTACACAGCACTCGTCAAGCCATGCTGAGGTGGCTTCCCACATAGAAGAACTACAATAACTTACAAGTAGGATATACAACTATGTACTGGGGCTTTTGTGGAGGAGGGGGGAGAAAGGAAGATTGGCAACAGATGTTAGCTCAGGGCCAGTCTTCTTCACAAAAAGTCTTTACCATTCATTAAAAAAAAAAGAAGGCCCAAGAACTAAAGTGCCAGCATACAGGTCCCAGCCATGTAGATGAGCTGTAAAACATAGCACCAGCTTTTTGATCTCCACATCTAACATAGAAAGTCATCATGCTTCCATCAAGAGTGCTAAGATAGTTACTATTTATAAAGGTCCTGAAATCATTCATTGAAAAAAACTTAAATACCTGTTTGGAGCAAAGTCTTTTTGTCTTTCTGTACAGCAACATACTGACTCTGTTTTTCTATTTTATTTTCAAAATTCAACATTGCTCAAAAGTAAAAATAATTTAAACTGTATGGATTATCCTAAAGACCTCAATTTTTATTTATACTGATAGATATGACATATATGTTTGATGTCTTATTCTTGCTTATAATTTATATTTTGTGTGTCTAAGTACATGATCTTATAATTTATGTCCCCCCAAATGGGACACCTTTGAAAATGAAAGGGGGCATTATTAACAAAATTCCACAGGGAAAACAGGGATAACTAGGAATCTTTACATGTATTTACATTTGGCCCTCTGCTGGATTTTGGGTTAAGCATTACGCTTGTTCTCCTTTTTGGCAAGGAATTATGCATGTAAATAAATTTATAGATGTATATGCTATAACAGAAGCTGTCCATGCCCTACCCACATGCCCCTAGCACTCACCTCCTTTTACAACAGGCTGCATACAGCAAATGCCTGCAGGTCTGCCTGATTTGGTTTTCTTTCTCATGAGCACACAAGCCAGAGTGTGAGTAAACGTTCCTGGAAGCAGCCCACAAACAGTGAGGGATGGACAGTCAGAGAATAAATAAGCTAGCCTCTTCACCTCTCAGCTGTAATAGCTTTAATCTCCAGCAGGATCAAATGGCAGTTGTCCAGTGGGGACAAGACACCCACATTGGTCCCTTCTCTTTCTTGTCTCACTTCTCTGTGCCCCACCTCCCAATAAAGTACTTACACTTGAATCTCTGTCTTACAGTTGGCTTCTGAAGAAACTCAAACCAAAATATATGAATAAATACATGTATTGGACAAACTAGGATGATTACCTAACTTCCACAGAATAAAATAAAAGCTTTCCACATAAATTCAGACCCATTGTTATGGTTCAGCATATAGGAACCCTAAATTCAGCACGCTTAAAGACCAAATAATTAGTTCCTGTGTGTGGTATATTTGTAGAATGTGTGTGCATGTGTGTGTGGTAGACAAAGAGAGAGAGATGGTATCAGATCACTAACATGATAACCTTAAATTTGGCTAACCTGAGTGAACTCAGATTTTTGAAAAAGGTAAATTAGACTAATGTCTCTACAGAAGGAGCAGACAGAAGCATTTCTTTTCTTTTCTATTTTCTCTGTTCCCATCTAATTGTTTCACTCACTACATGCCTTCCAGGGCATAAAGAAGGATTCAGAGTCATGTTAGATGGGCCTTGAAATCTTGGCAATTCTCACTCTTCAGAGGTGAGTGTTTAGTGTGTTTAAGACTTTCCCTGCAGTTGAACTCTCTGAACTAAAATCACACAGATTAGCTTCAGAATCACCCAGCTTTCCTGAGTTTGGAGTGTTTTTTATCTTTATTTTTTTTTATTGAGATATAATTCATATAGCATCACATTCACTATTTTAAAGTGAACACAAGTGTTTTTTGGTACATTCTCAGGGTATGCAAGCATCATGACTACCTAATTACAGAATATTTTATCATCACCAAAAGAAGCCCTCTCCTATCAGAAGTCACCCTCCACTCTTCTCTGCCTTTCCGAATCCCTTAAATCACTAATCTACTTTCTGTCTCCACAGACTTGCCTTCTGTGAACGTTTCATATAAAGAAAATCATATGACATATGGCCTTATTGTCCAGATTATTTCGCTTAGCATACGTTTTCAAGATTCATTCATGGTGTAACATGTACTGGTATTTCATTAATTTTATGGCTAATATTATGAACACTATTCCTTTCATCAGTTGATGGATATTTGGGTTGTTTCCATTTTGGGGCTGTTATAAATAATGTTGCAATGCACATTCATGTACAAATTTTATTCACACCCATTTTTTTTTATTTTGACAACTTTTGCCTCTTTCCCTCTCCTAGCTCCCTTATTTTCTTCTTCAGTTTTATTAGATATAATTGACATATAGCAAATATATTAGTTTAAGTTGTACCTCATAGTGATTTGATGTGTGTATGTATTGCAAAATAATTACCACGATGAGTTTAGTTAACATCCATCAACTCACATAAATACAAATGGGCACTATGTGTTTAATTCTTTTGTGTATGTGCCTAGAAATAGAACTGTTGGATTCATGGTAACTATATGTTTACCTTTATGGGGAACTACCAAACTGTTTTCCACAGTGGCTGACCCATTTTACATTCCCACCTGCAAGGTATGAGAGTTTAAATTTCTCTACATTCTCCCTGTGATAGGCTGAATTGCATCACCCTAAAATTCATATGTTGAAGCCCTAACCCCCAGTACCACAGCGTGTGACTAACTTTTGGAGATAGGGCCTTTACAGAGGTGATTAAGTTAAAAGGAGTCCACTAGGGTGGGTCCAAGCCCAATCTGACTGGTGTCCTTAAAAGAAGAGGGGATTTGAACACACCAAGAGACGCTAGGGCCACATGTGCATAGAGGAAAGGCCTTGTGAGGAGGCAGCAAGAGGGCAGCCATCTGCAAGCCAAGGTGAGTGGCTTCAGGGGAAATCATCCCTGCCAATACTTTGATCTTGGACTCTTAGAACAGTGAGAAAATAAATTTCTGTTGTTTGTGGTATTTTCTTATGGCTGCTCTTGCAGATTAACACAATCCTCCAAATTTATTTCCTTTTTTTTTTTTTAGTAGCCGTCTTTTTATATGTGAAGTGATATCTCATTGTGGGTTTGATTTGACTTAAAATGACTAACAGTGTTGAGTATGTTTTCATGTGCTTATTGGCCATTTGTACATCCTCTTTGGAGAAACGTATATTCAAATCTTTCCTCTAAGTTATAATTGTATATTTGTCATTTCTTTTGTGTGTGTGTGTGAGGAAGATTGTCCCTGAGCTAACTTCTGAGCCAATCTGCCTCTATTTTATGTGGGATGCTGCCACAGCATGGCTTGGTGAGTGGTGTTAAGTCTGTGCCTTGGATTTGAACCTGTGAACTCTGGGACGCCAAAGCACATCACAAGAACTTAACCATTATGCCACTAGGCTGGCCTCCTGTATTTCTGCCATTTTAATGTTGAGTTGTAAGAGGTCATTATCTATTCTGGGTACTAGACCCTTAGATATCAATTTTGCAGATAATTTCTCCTGTTCTTTTTTTGTTGTTTTTGGCACCTGAGCTAACATCTGTTGCAAATCTATTTTTTTCTTCTTCTTCTTCTTCTCCCTGAAGTCCCCCAGTACATAGTTATATATTCTAGTTGTAGGTCCTTCTGGCTCTGCTATATAGGACCCCACCTCAGGATGACCCAAAGAGTGGTGCCAGGTCTGCATCCAGGATCCGAATCGGTGAAATCCCAGGCCACTTAAGCAGAGCGAACCAACTTAACCGCTCCCTCATGGGCCCGGCCCCTAATTTCTCACGTTCTTTGGGTTGTCTTTTCATCTCCTTGAGAGTGTTATTTGACACATAAAGGATTCTAATTTTTGGTGAATTTATCTATATTTTCTTTTGTTGCATTTTAGCACAATATCTAAGAAGCCATTGCCTAATCCATGATCAAAAAGACTTACATGTATGTTTTCTTCTTAAAGTTTTATAGTTTTAGCTCTTACATTCAGGTCTTTGGTCCAATTTGAATTAGAGTTTGTATATAGTGTGAGGTATGGATCCAAATTTATTCTTTCAAGTGTAGATATCCAACGTACCAACAACATTTGTTGAAAAGACTATTCTTCCTTCATTGAATGGTCTTGGCAATCTTGACAAAAATTATAGATTCATTTTGGGGCTCTATTCTTTGCCATTGTTCTGTATGTGTATGCTTATGCCATTGCCACACTGCATTGATTTCTGTAGATTTGTAGTAAGTTTTGAAATTGAGAAGTGTGAGTCATCCATCTTTGTTCTTTTTCTCCAAAATTGTTTTCACTATTCCTGAACGCTTGCTTTTCCACATTGGTTTTCAGATCATCTTATTCATTTCTGAAAACTGACAAAATTTTGGTAGGAAGTGCTTTGAGTGTTGCCATCTTAACAATATTTAGTCTTCTAATACACAAACATGGCATGTCTTTCCATTTACTTTGGTCACTTTTGATTTCTTTCAACAATGTTTTGTAGTTCTCAGTGCACAAGATTTGTACTTATTTCGTTAAATTACTCCTTAGTATTTTGTTGTTTTTGCTGCTATTTTAAATGGAATTATTTTCTCTCTCTCTCTCTTTTTTTGTGTTTTTGTGTGGAAGACTGGCCCTGAGCTAACATCTGTTGCCAATCTTCCTCTTTTTTCTTGAGAAAGATTGTCACTGAGTTAACATCTGTGCCAATCTTCCTCTATTTTATGTGAGATGCCTGCCACAGCATGGTCTGACAAGCAGTGCTAGGTCTGTGCCCAGGAACTGAATTTTCAAACCCCAGGCCACCAAAGTGGAGCATGTGGACTCCACCATTATGCCACAGAGCTGGCCGTGGAATTATTTTCTTAATTTCAGTTTCAGATTGCTTATTGCTATTGAATAGAAATACAACTAACTTTTTATGTTGATCTAGTATCTTGAAACTTTGATGTACTCATTTATTAGCTCTAACAGCTTTTTGAAAGTGCAGAGTTAGTTACCCCGTCCCTATTCATCTTATTCCATCAGTGATCTAAATAATAATAGGATAAAGGGATCTACGTATTTCAGTCTAACTTTCTGGGCTTCTTTACTTCAGTCTACTTTTGCCCAGTGCCTTTGTTAACTTCTTTTGCTTCTGATCTTTACACTAAATCTTTTTTTCCATAGCCTGAGCTCTTGAGCTACTCTTCAGAGAAAAATAAATACAAATCTTTGCTGATGTTGTTATTAGGACAATGAACATGACTGGCATGTGTGACTGGTCCTATAGTCTATTTTTCCTGATTCTTTTAAGTTAATCACCAAGTATAACTTTTTCTGAATTGGGCAAACTTACTGATTTTTACCTTATTTAGTTCATTTATTGAATAGTTTAAGGCTAAGATTTGTGTTTTTTATGAGATTATTGGGAAAGGAGGTTGTAACAACTCTTTTATTTTTAGGTTATTCTATTTTTTCATCCTTAACTATGTTTTATTAGGTGTACATAAATCTCTTAGCATCTACCAACATTAAACTTACTATTAACTGGAAAATGTTCAACACATATGGGATTAACTTCAGATATTAATTCTAATGTAAATACTTTCTAATTAATTATTAACACAGTCCCCATGATGGATGCCACTATTTCTATTTTCTTTGAAAATTAAATGATCTAAAATGGCTTAAATTTTAAATGAATAAATAAATATAGTTTATTTGGCAATATTTGTTAATAATATGCTAGTCACATTTTTAATATTGCTTAAATTAAAATACTACTAATAAATCATATGACTAGCACTTCACATTTTAAAAATTGTTTCACAACCATCATTTCATTTCATTTTTACAAAATTTTGCATAATAAATACTATACTAATTTTAAATGTATAAATTACAAGCCTCAGAGAGTTGTTATTTTTTAAATCACATAGACAGTAAGCAGCCTAAAATTTCTCTTTTCATAATCAGTTTATTTTTTCACTTACCAAAGATACTAGGCTGGCATAGGAACTGCAGAATAAGAGCAGATCATCATGTAAAGAAACAAACCTCAAGCTTTCTCCTAGGAAGTAAAGGGACCCCGTATTTTGCTGGCAATTAATATACGATTAGGTGGTAAACACATACTGCTTATACCTTACCACAATTAGCTTTCACAAATAACATGTGATATAAATATGATGTCCCTCTTTGGCAGATAGAAAATAAATTATTTGTTTAAAGTTTGAGAGTGAGAAATAACTAGAATGGGAATTTAAAATCATATTGGCTTGAATTCAAAGTCCTGTTTTACTTTCATTGTATCAGAAATGGTACACATGGATGATAAAATACAAATTATATTATGGTCCTTTTCTAGAAATCATTCTACTTTGAGAATTACTATTTGTCACAGAATAGCATAACCCGGAGATAGAAGTATTGTTAAGTGATTACTAGAGAAAAGTGATTCAGAAGGACTCATAACAAAATATATCTTCTTCTATCTTATCAGCAAATGTTAAATAATATATATTTTAATTTTATTTTATTAATTTCTGAAGACTTTCTATTTTCAATGCAGGTAACACATTTATGGGGAGAATCATAAAAAAATTGAATATTCAAATTTTTATAAATTTGTTAATGTATAGTGTATTTTCTGCTTTAATATACATGCCAACTTTTTGGCAGTAAGATTTCTTTTAGTCAGTTGTATTGAGGTATAATATATATATATAGTAAAATAAAACCTTGTTAGTGTACAGCTTTTTGTGTTTTGATAAACATGTACAATCATTTAACTATCATTGTAATTGACATATAGACCAGATGCATATATCAACCCCGTGATCCATATTTGGCAGCTACTGATCTATTGTGATTGAGTGTGAATTTTTATTTACCCTAGATACAAATCTGTTATTAGAATAGTGTTTTGATATAGTTTCTCCTAGTCTGCATCTTTTGTTTCCATTTTGTAATAGTAGTGCCTTTTAAAGAGTAGCACATCCTAAATTTGATGAAGTCCAGTTTATCAAAATTTTTATTTCATTGATCATGATTTTGGTAGTGTAACTAAGAAATCCTCATCTAACCCAAAGATAAAAATATTTTCTATGCTTTTATTTAGAAATTTTATAATCTTAAGTGGCACACTTTAGATGTATTATCAATTTTGAGTTAATTTTTGTACTGACTGTGAGATATGAATCAAAGCTCATTATTTTGATGTGGATGTGAAAATGTTCCAACACATTTGTTGAAAAAACCATCTTCTCTCCTTTAAATAGCCTTTGCACCTTTTGTGAAAACCAATTAGCCTTATATAAATGCGTCTATTTCTGGACTCTCTATTACTTTTCATTGATTGATATGGATATTCTTTCATGAATATCAGCCTTGCATTTCCAGGATGAATTTTTTGGGGCATGATGTAATACATAAAATTGGTAAATTGTCCATTTTTCCTTCCAGTTCTATCAATTTTTGACTCATTTATCATGAAGCTCTGTTGTTAGGTGCATACACATTTAGAATTGTAATATCCTCTTGATGAATTGATCTCTTTATCATCAAATAGTGTCCCTGTTTATCTGTGACAATTTTTCTTGTTCTGAAGTCTACTTTGTCTGAAATTAAGAAAGTTGCTCCAGCTGTCTTTTGGTTGGTGTTCATAGGGTATATCTTTCTCTGTCCTTTTAACTTGTTTGTGCCTTTCTCTTTAGAGCAGATTTCTTTTAAACAGCATATAGTTGAGTCTTTCTTTTTTTAATCCACTAGGCAACTTCTGTTTTCAAATTGATGTATTTAGGTAATTTCATTTAGTACAATTTTTGATCTAGTATATAAAATAGTTACCATAATGTTGGTTTGGGGTATTTTTTAATCTTTTCTGTGTTCATTTTCTTCTTTTTCTGCCTGCTTTTGAATTGAGTAATTTTTATGATTTCATTTTATCTCCACTACTAGCTTATTACTTGTACCACTTTATCTTAAAGTTTTCAATTGTTACTTCAGGATTTATAATTTCACTTTAATTAATCATAGTCAACCTTGAAGAATATTGTGCTGCTTCACATACAATATAACAATCTTAATACAGTAGAGTCTTAATTGTTCTGTTTATTTATACTATTTTGTCATATATTTTGTATTTATGCTCTAAAACCACAAAACTTAGCTACTATTTTTGCTTTAGACAAGTCAATTTTATTTTGTGATTAAGAATAAGAAAAATATTTTCATATGTACCTTATTTTAACAATCCTCCAAAGGTCCTCCTACCTTTGCATAGACCACAGTTCCTGTCTGGTGTCAGTTTCTGCCTGAGGAACCTCCTGCAACATTTCCTGTAGTACAAGTAATAAATTCAATTTTTTGTTCATCTGATAAAGTACTTATTTCTCATTTATTTCAAAACATATTGACAAGTGTTTTCATTTTTCTTCTAGCTTTCCATTGTCTTCTGGGATAGATTTTCTTCTGTTCACTCCTCCAGTCTTAATTAATCTTCACATATGGACAAAGGATGCACTATTGCTGCTTTCACCCCAGTGACCTGAAGCTTTTCCTCTTTGGAAGAGAAGGGTGCAGGCAGGGCTTCATTCTGATTGTGCAGCAATGGTCACATCCATCTTTTACGCCTGTACCACTGAGGGAGGCATTCTCAGATGTCCCTCCTTGCCTCCCATATCTTTATTAGTTATTTATTACTGCATCAAAAATAACCTACAATTTAGATTAAAACAGTAGTCATATACCATCTCCCAGTTTCCATGAGTAAGAAATCTAGGCATGGCTTAGTTTGGCCTGTGCTTCTGGATCTCTCATAGTGTGCAATCAAGATTTCATCTGGGGCTGCACCTTCATGTGAAGACCTGACCAGGGTAGACCCACTTCCAAGCTCACTCACAGGATTGCTGGCAGGATTTGATTCCTTTGGGCTGTTGAATGGAGAGGCTCATTTCCCTGTTGGCAGCTGGCCAGTGGCTACTCTCAGTTCTTTGCCATGTGAGCCTCTCTAGCTTGTTTCTTCAGAGCAAGGACATGAGAAGAGCCAGAGAAAGAGAGTGCTAGCAAGCAAAACAAAAGTAATAGTCCTGTAAAACCTAATCTTTGAATTAAAATCTGTCTTAGTCGGCCAGAACTACCATGACAAAACAACAGACAGCAGGCAGCTTTAACAGCAGAAACTTATTTTCTCCTACTTATAGAGGCTGGAAGTCGAAGATCAGGTGCCAGCATGGTTGGATTCTAGTGAGAGATTTTTTCCTGGGTTGCAGACAATTGCCTTCTCACTGTGTCCTCAAATGGAAGAAATAGAGAGAGCAAGCCCTCTGGTCTCTTCTTCTTCTAAGTGCACTAATCCCATCATGAGGGGCCCACTCTCATGACCTCATCGAACCCTAATTACCTCCAACTCCAAACACCGTCACTTTGGGGTTAAGGCTTCGGCATATGAATTTGGGGGAGACATAAACATTCAGTCCATAATAATGTCTCATCACTTTTTGTATACTCTAATCATTAGAAGCAAATAAAGTTGTGAAGCTACACAAATTAATAGATTAGACAAGGGAGTGAATAGCAAGAGGTGGGGATCATTGGGAACCGTTTGAGAAGCAACATGCTACATCCCCCTCTTCCATCCCCCCAATGATTCCCATCTCTTTTAAATGCACAATGTATCACTCCCTTCTGAGAACTCCATAAGTTTTATCCCATGACAATGTCAGTTCAAAGTCCGGAATCTCATTATTTAAATCAAGTCAACATCTTGGAGCTGATTCATAGAGAAAAGCCTGCAAAAGGGAGCAAGTTTCCCTTGCCTCTGTGGCTACCAAGGTGGTCGTATTTTCAAGCTAAGCTACACTTTGCTTTTCACAATCTACTAAACATTTTAGCTAAGTTGTTACCTGCGTGTAGGTGTCATCCATGTCTTATTTCTATGCTCTGCCACAAGTGAGCCAGGGCTTGCATCTCGTCTCTGTTAAGAAGTACCTGTCTTTTTTTGAGACTTCAGGGTATTTAAGTGTACTGAACCTCATCTCTCTGATGGGTTCCAAAAGTTATGAAGATGTATATCACACAGCTTTTTTTCATATAGTTTTTCTGGAAAAGACACCTTTTCCATTTGTCTACACATTTGTTAGAAGCTGAAACTTCTGACAGTAATTATTTGACCTTATATTTCAGTATTTTAAAAAATCAAAATACACAACAAAATAATCTTTCTGTGTTTGTTGTTTTGACCTTAATATTCCCTTACTGCCCTGAAGTCGTTTCTCCAATCTCCTCCCATAAGGTTAAACATTACACTAACACATACCTCAAACATGAAAATACTTGGGATTGTCCTGATTCTGCATTTTCCAATGCAGTGATGCATTCAACAGACTTTCTTAATAGGCAGTTTTAATTGAATCATAGGTCCATTATGGAATTAAGCATATTAATGTGTAAATGTCAAACTACATAATATATTTCCTTTTACTATTCCTGGAAGGATCATGAATATATCTGGAACAGATTTTTTTAAATTTCAATTTATGCTTTATTTTATTGAGCGCCTTCTAAAATTTTATTTTGACCTAATTTCTTGAAGAATTGTTAAACTGATAAGTACTTATAGCATATTATTTCCAAGAATGTAGAATTGTAGCAACGGCAACATCTAAACACTATATATAGTATAGTTTAAAACTGAGGGTTATGAATGAAACATTTTAACAAAATATGTAATATAATTTGGTGAAATATAGTTTATAAAGAAAAATAAACGTTATCCAAATTTATATCAGTTTACTAAAGACTCTAAAAAACAAATTTCTGAGTTAAATTGACAATTATTTTAACCAGCGTGAATTCTTAATCCGTTGTGTTGAAAGAAAAACTTATCATCTTATAAAGTTTCCCATGATAACTATTTAGCAAAATGAACAAAATATAAAGAATTTTTAAAAGGTGGCTAAGATAAGTATCTATTCTTTACTGTTACATGGACCTGTCTATTGATGATTTAGTTGCATGGAAGGTAGATGTAGGTAACTAGGCATCCCCATTTTTCAGCTACTGAAACATTTGGGCTTAAGTCAGACCCACAGTCATCCATGTCAAGTTCTGCTATAGTTGAATCTTGTAGCTCTTGTTGTTTCTTTTCAGTTCCTGTGTGTGCTTCTAGCTGAGGACACACTCAGTATTTTGGTTCAGTAATAGGACTGCTATTGCGGTTCCTTGCTTCCCACTTATCTGCTGCAGCTGCTGTCACAACAAGTGAGGGGCGTTTGGCATTTGCAATGAGATATATATCAAGTCTAGGTATTTACTACAAAAACTCCTAAAGTTTGGCAGAATTACAGTGGCTGCTGTTTGTTCCTGAACCTCATTTCTTTCATCTGTAGATCATAGTGGATTGGTTGTTTCAAACCAAAATAACACTTACAGAAACCCTCTAGGGCCCTTTAGAAATCTTCTAGGATCATTTAGAAAATCATCTAGGGCCATTTAGAAATCTTCTAACATCATTTAGAAAATCATCTGGGGCCATTTAGAAATGTTTCTACTCCCAGTAAAGATGTCAAGATCACATGTTGTTCTCTGCTTCAGTCACACTGCAGTTCTTATGCAGTGCTGAGGTACCTGAGGTCTTCTCCTAAATTGGCTGCCCAAAACCAAGGATCTCCCTATCAGAGTGATAGTACTATTCTAGTAGCTGGAGCTCCACATGCTCCAACCAATATTTTATTTGGAAGGAATATCTTAGGTCCTTTATTCATTTGCTAAAACACTAAAAATAACTTACAAAAAGAAAGTTCTATTTATGCTTCTATTTAAGCATTTCATTTTTCATTAAGAAACATACTAAAAGCCCGTGATTAAAAAATAAATTTAAAAGCATCCAAAAAATAGAATCTCCTACTATGCTACGGAGTGATTCTTAAAATGCTTTTTATAGTATATATAGAGGGGACATATACACCAGCACTGTGCTAGATATGTTAGGATAGTTTAGAAAGGAAGAGAGTTATGGTTAAAATTCATATACATTTAAAGGTAAATACAGGTATGGATATATTGAATTCAGTCATACAATAAGCCTTTGGAAGGAATATTTATATTCCACTCTCCCATTTTTCTAAATAAAATATGCTAGAGATGAGAGAATAATACGTTTTCCAAAAAAAAAGAATTGAATTTTAATCATGCAAGCTTTAAAATATCCAAAGACTTTTAATGTATGAAGCCAAAATCATTCATAAATGATGGTTTTATCTGAATTTAAGAGCTCCTGGCTCAACTTGATAGATCTCACATGTATGAAGTATAGACGGCACTCGATTTTACCTATTGCAACCTTGAAGTCCAGTATATTGACTCAACGGGTTGTCAACACATGTACACATATCCTTCATTGTTCTTTAGAGGCTCAGAGGGCAGCATATGAGCCTGCAGTTTCCTCAGGGACAAACGTGCTATCAGCAAGAATAACAGTACTTGGGAAATAATCTTATCTTTCCACCTTAGCCATGGCTTCTATTTTTTTAGCTTCTTGAATAATCTTATCACCACTCTCCACAACTTTTAGAGAGCTCTGTTTTGTTTTTCTTGACAGAGCACTGATCTTACTTAAAAATAACATTCTTGTTATGTAAATACCTACCTATTTTTAATGTGACTTTCTGGAAAACTGGCATTATATTTTTATTTATTTATTGTTATTTGCATCAATGGTTCTTAATTTCAGTGTCATGAACAATGCATATTATCAATAACACTATTTTCTGAGACTCTTAATGGGAGTATCAGCATTAATGAAATCTGATGTGAGTTCTTCATTTGGGGAGATAATTGACAATAATGTTAGTGTAGTTCTGAGCTGTGTAACAGTCACCTAATATATAGATACACATTGAAAGGAAGTCCTGCTGTCTCTGTGAGAGAGTGCACACTGAGTAAATCTGCAACCTTGGGAATTACAGTGAAGGAGAAAAACTAAATCCAAATCCTGCTCTGCCGCAGAAAGCACATCAGCATCAGGAGCTAAGCTCGCTGTGTTCAGATTTGACTAGTAGGTAGGCTTACCCATATGTGAGTCGACATATGAATAATGGATATATAGAAATTACTGAATGAGTAAAGTAAACATATATATCTTTGTTCAACAAAGATAAGGAAACATCAAAGTAATACTTAGTAGCAATAAACTATATCCATAAATGTAAACCATTTTGATTTCAGAGAAATTTACTTTCTCAAAACAAATTTATCTCTGTCTTGTTACATAAATATGTAAAAATTGCACTTCATATTTGAAAATGAAATAGCTACACAATAGTCCTTTCTACAAAATTAATATTGGGAGGTTTTTTTTCTGCCGTTATGTTTATATCTACTTTAGTCAACTTTGTCCTAACATTGGAAGTAATAGGATGTATTTTTGCTTTAGAGTGGAAATAAGTGTAAATAAATAGTTAGATATTTAGATGAAACATATTCTAATAATGCTATACTACCCACGGAATACTACTAACAACTTTTAAAGATATTAGAGTCCTAGCTGGTTGGCAATTTTCGTCATAAAAACATGGGATCTTGTGACAAAGAGGACTTAGTTTGAATCCTGGCTACCCTAATGTCTGACCCTAGGCAATCTATTTAATTCAATCAGCCTAAAATGTATTGCTATGGGCTGAATTATTTCTCCTCCCTCTGCTGAAATTAATATGTTGAAGTCCTTACCCCTGGGACTTTAGAATGTGACTACACTTTCAGGATGAGTTTTTAAAGAAGTGATTAAGTTAAAATGAGGTCATTGGGATAGGTCCTAATCCAAGATGACTAGCATCCTTATAAGAAGAGGAAATTTGAATCCAGACACACACCGAGTGAGTCCACAAGAGGATACAGGGAGGAGAAGACGGCATCCTCAACCAAGGAGAGAGACCTCAGGAGGAACCACTCTTGCCGACGCCTTGATCTCAGACTTGTAGCCTCCAGAATTGTGAGAAAAGTTTCTGTTGGTTAAGTCACCCAGTCAGTGATACTTTGTTATGTCAGCCCTAGCCCGCTAGAGCCCATGTATTCTCTGAAAAATGAGAAAAAGTAAACTTATCTATTTCAAGGCTACTCTGATGCTTAAATCAGTTCTTGCTGAGTTATTTGCACCCCCTCAGGTTCCACACTTTTGGTACTCGTATATTACCTCTCTAATTATCATTCATGTGATGGCCTACATGGGCTCTTGCTCTGTTTCTCACTGCATGTGACAATATGTGGCTCCAAATGGGCCACTCTGCCCACGGTTGTCATGAACGGACACGGTCCGTGGCTATCATTATTTGTAGCAGTCTATAACCAAAGTCTCATTGTTTAGAAACATGCCCGTATCTAGAATATTTCAAGTTATATCATGATCATTCAACTCCAGACACATAAAGTCTACTGCTGTAAATAATCAATAAAGTTTAGAAATAATATGGTTACAAAAATAAGTTATCTGTATAAAACAGTATAATAATGCCTAATTTGGTTAATACAAAATAAGATAAAAATGAAAGTTTGAATACTAACTCATAAGTTCAGAAGTTACAGACCTTGTACATTATAGATGAAGAAAGAGAAAATTATGATGTCAGAATTTAAGTTAAAAAGGCATGCAAAAAATCTAAAGCAATCTTTAATTGACTAGAAATAAGGTGTATAGCTTCTAAACTAAAGGAAAAATATTTTGAGAATTCGAACAAAATTTTTTAAAGTTATCAATAAAGGAAAATATGTCAAGATAAGATAAAAGAGAGATAAAGTTTAAATACCACAATATAAGATGAGATAAAAGCATCGAAATATATCATCAATGACAACCAGCATAAATTTACTTTGACAATATCAATCTTAGACTGATATATTCTACTCCCATGGTGAAAATTTTGGTTCTCAAGATAATTTTTCATTCCATATCTAAGAATGCTAGAATAACTATTTATATAGAGAGTTATATATATATCTATATAGATAAAGTTATATATAAATATATATAATTTACCACCATGAACATGGTTACTGAAAGGAGAGAATTTAAGATATTTTTTGTAATTCTTTTGATTTCAGGTTGCATTCCACTCAGATTGTTCATTTAAGTTATCACATTTAAAGATGTTTGGAATAGTTCCACCTGTAAGGTTTTGCCACCAAATTTATAACTTTTAGTTCATCTTTTACTTTAGTTTTTGATTTTGAGTTTGATTTTAAAAAATATTTTTCATATTTATGTAAGTTATTTACATGCTTCTGAGATAAATCTGTGAAACAAGATATATTTGAAAAATACTAGCTTTTATCCCTTACTGCTCACTACTATTCCTTTCCTCTTTGTATAATTATTCAAAATATTTTCATTTGTTCCTTCACTGTTATATATAAGCATATACATAAATGCTTGCATTCTTTATTTCTTAGATGAACAGTAACATATTCTACACATTTTTATCCAACTTGCTTTTTTTCCTGGAAAACAATCCAAAACAGTATACAGGAAAAAAAAAACCCTTACGCTTTTTAGTTTTTAGAACTGTGTAATAGTCCATTGTTTGGGTTTATTCAACAAATCTTCTATTGATGGACTAAAATTTAGGTGTTTCCAAATTTATTTATTACAAATAGCATTGCACTAATTAGAAAAGAAGCTTATGTATTTTTGTGACTTTAATACAAAATTGAGTTGTTTTAAATTTCATTTTATTTCCTTTAAACATATTAGTGGCACTTCATTGTTTGTTTATTTACTATTGTTTTATGGTTTGTAACACATCTTTAACTTATCCAAGTCTACCTTCAAGTAGACTTGAGTTATGCCACCTACATATGCACCATTTCCTGTGCTCATCTTCTTTGTGTAGATCCAGGCTTCTGACTGGCATATTTTCCTTCCCCATAAAGGGCTTCATTTAATGTTTCTTGTAGTGCAGGTCTGCTGATGGTGAAGTCTTTCAGCTTCTGAGCAGCTGAAATTGTCCTTGCTTTTCCTTGCTTTTCCAAGATACTTGGTTGTGTAGAATTCTAGGAAGCTTTACGTTTTCCTTTTATTTTGTTGAAGATTTCGTTCTACCGCCTTTCTAGTTTGCATTGTTTCTGATGAGAAATCTGTTTCTCTGTATATAATGTGCTTACCTCTCCCTCAATTCTGAATGCTTTTAAGATTTTCTCTTTATCACTAATTTTAAGAATTTTGAGTATGATGTCTCTGGGTATAGTTTCTTTGGTTTGGGGTTTATTAAATTTCTAAGATCTGTGGGTTCATAGTTTTCAACATTTTTTTTAAATGGACATTGTTCTTAAAATATTTAAATCTCCAATTCTTCTTCTTTTGGGACTCCAATTACACATATATTAGGCAACTTGAAGTTGTCCCGCAGTTCATTGGTGTGATGCCATCATGTTCGCATATCTTTTCTTCTGCAGTCTATTTTTTATCTCAGGCATTGTATTTTTTTATCTCTAAAAATTCCAGTTTGGAACTTTTTATGCCTTCCATATCGCTACTTTCTACTTAACATGTTCAATCTATATCTTCTAGAACATATGGAATAAAGTTTTAATAATTTTAAAGACATTTTCAGTTTTACTTCTATCATTTGCTTCATTCTGGATCTGCTTCTACTGATAGATTTTTTTTTCCCATTCTAGGTCATTTTTTATGCCATTTTTGATTTTATTTTTTGATTAGTTGCCAAATCTTGTGAATTTTAGCCTGTTGAGAGCCTTGTAGGCAGAGCAAATCACCTCTAACCTAGGGCTAATTTTACGCCAATGCTGAGGCAATATACTTCTGAGTATCCATCTGCTTTTGGTTGACTTACAAACTTTTCCATGGTGGTGAGGGAATATCAATCATTTCTGTGTGAACTCTCAGATTTGTTCCCTCTGCCCCTATTAGGTGGTTCTTTCCGCAGCCTGCAGTAGCCAGCCGATGCTTTGATCTGTACCATACTTAAGACTCACGTGGGACCCTCTCTGGACTCTGAAGCTTTGTCACTCTGCAGCTCTTACCCCTCTGGGAACTCTAGCTGTTTTATCTTTTCTTGGCTCCTGGCTCTACTTTTTCAATTCAAGAAGACCACCAATCTGTACTGAGGGTATCCTCACTAGTCTGTGGCCCGGAAACTCTCTCCCAAAAGTTAGCCTATTTGTTACTCCCATCTCAAGGATCACTGTCCTGAGTTGCCTGATGACCAATGTTTGAAAATCATTTTTGTACCTTCTCTCTGTGGTTTTAGTTAATTCAAGTGGGAAATATCTTTATTGAACATTGAATCTAGGTTAGCAAGTTTTCTCTTTCCATACTTTAAAGATATTATTCAGTTTATTTTTGTTTCCAACATGTTTTTTGATTAATCTGTCAATTTTATCCTCATTTCATTTAAGATTATATGTCACTTTCATGATTTTTCTCTTCCTCTTTAATTTTCAGTAGCTTCAGTGCATGTCCCTAATGAGGCTTTCTTCAGTTTTATCCTAACCTTGGTTGACCTAACTTCTTGAAACTTTGGGTTGATATATTCACCAGTTTTGGAATATTCATAGTCTTTGCCTACATTTTTTCTATAATTTTTCTATGTATCTGATTTTTTAAATTAATTGGTTTAAAGAAGTTTACTTTTTTAAAGAAAGTTGTACTTTTTTAAAAGAAAGTTGTACTTTTCCAATTTTCATAATCTCTATGCAGCCTATGATTATGTCCCCATCCTTATTCTTATTTATTGCTTCTCTGATTTTTAAATTTTTGCTTTATTGTTTTGGTTAATTTCAACATGACTATTTCTACTTCATTATTCTTACTTCAAAAGGCAAGCAGGTTGTATTGGCTTTCTTTTTTGATTAATTCCCCTTTTTTGCTCTTATATTTATCTTTAAGATTTTGTTTTACTTTTCTACTTATTAAGATGGATATGTAGGTAGTTAAGTTTTTAACAAATTTTATTTTAGAACAATATTAGATTTACAGAGTATTTGTAAAGAAAGTACAGAGAGTTCCCCTATACCTCACAGCCAACTTCCCCTATTATTAACAACTTACATTAATGTGGCACACTTGTAAAATTAAAAAAAATATATGTATCGATACATTAAGAACTAAAGACCATACTTTATTCAGATTTCCTTAGTTTTTCCAAATATTATTTTTCTATTAGCATATTACTTTTTGCCATTATATCTACTTAGGCCACTCCAGGGTCTGACAGTTTCTCAGACTTCCATCTCTTTGATAACCTTGACAGTTTTGGGGAGCACTGGTCAGGCTTTTTGTAGAATGCTTCTCTACTGGGATTTCTTTGATGTTTTTCTCCTGATTAGACTGAGGTTATGTGTTTTGGGGAGAAAGATCACAGAGGTAAAGTGCCATATCCACCACTTTATTTCAAGGGTACAAATTATCAACATAACTTATCGCAGTTGATGTTGACCTTGATCACCTGGCTCAGGTAGTGTTTGTCCTATTTTTCCACTGTAAAATCTCCCCCTTCCCATATGGATAGCTCATATTTAAGGAGTGGGGAGTTATGTTCAACCTGAGTGAGAGAAAAGTATCTACATAAATTATTTATAATTATTCTGCATGGGAGATTTTTGCCTCTTTCCACATTTTTAAATTCAATTATTTATTGTATCAGTATGGACTCATAAATATAAATACTTTTTCATACTTTTGTTAATAATCCTTGCTACTTTATTTACGTTGTTACTCAGATTGTTCCAGCTTTGACGACTGGGAATCTTTTAGTGAGTTCTTGCATCCTTTTGACATACTCCATCATTGTGTGTGTGTGGGTGGGGGGTGGTGTGTGTGTGTGTGTGTGTGTTCAGCACTTCCTTACTTTCTGGCATTACAAGATGTTCCCGGCTCATCTTCTGTATTTCTTGCTCAGCCCTAGAATCTACCATTTCTCCAAGCAGACCACTTCCATTTATTGGAGAATTGTATTAGACATCAAGATCTAGTTGCTAGGTATGCACGTTGTTACTGGGGTTTCATTGCTTCTAGGTTCTTTCAGCTGCAGAGCAAGGAAATACATGTGTGGACCCTGGCACATGCATGTAAACATAGCTATAAATATTTCTATATGTAGCCATATGTATCTGTATTTAGCTAAATGTGAATTCATACTGGTATCTCCAAATCTAATCTACAAATTACCTCATGGATCATTCTAGCCTCCTCCTCTTTCTTATCCACAAACTCCCACTCCAACAGTAAGAATCCTTGCTCCACAATTCAACATCTATTTATGTAGTTGTTAAATTCCATGATGCATGCATTGGAGTATCAAAATTGATAGCTCATATACCTGGGAATGACCTCATTAGTGAAAGTACAGTGTTTATGTAGTTTCTATGGCCTTGTTCCTGTAGACTCTACTCATTTTCAAAGTTAAGTCAAGCTTTTTTTTTCCAGTTTTCTTCAATGACAGCATAGTTTTCATGGTGGTCCTAGTTGAACATTCAATTTATATTTTTATTATAAAAATAATACACATTATCCTGTAATTTTATTTTTTTACAATATATCTTTGTCAATATTCTACATATAGTTCATAATTGTATTTTTAATATCTGTTTACAATTGTATGTTATGAGTGTGCATTTGTATCTATAACATATTGTCATTTTAATTATATGATATTTATTCAGGTTTGTCTCATATGAAAATTACACAATAACATCTTCACATATATAGAACAGAGCATTTTTATCTGGAAGATGCATTCTTACATGTGGAGACACTAGATCAAATTTACTTGTAATAAATATTATAATACATATTATTAACTTGTTTTCTAAAAGTGATTACATTAACTTACACTAATGTATAGTGAATGAGACAGCCAATACGTATAAACTCTGACTGACCCCTACATAAGATCTTCTCTCTCAGATTTTTTGCCAAAATGATAAATACATCATTACTGTTAAATTTGCATCTATTTAATTATGACTATACTCATTTTTGAACATTATTGTATTTCTAACTTTTTATATATTTTGAATTATCTTTTTAAGTTATTATTTGACAAGAACAACTTTTTATTTGAGGAAGATTGGCCCTGAGCTAACTACTGCCAGTCCTCCTCTTTTTGCTGAGGAAGCCTGGTCCTGAGCTAACATCCATGCCCATCTCCCTCTACTTTGTATGTGGGACGCCTACCACAGCATGGCGTACCAAGCAGTGCCATGTCCACACCGGGCACCCGAACCAGTGAACCCCAGGCTGCCAAGAGGCCGAACATGTGAATCTAACCGCTGCTCCTCCGGGCTGGCCCAAGAACAAGTTTTATAGAATGGAAATTGGCCCACAACTGTGAAAAATATTTGTCAGTTATTTCTTTGTTTTGGATCATATTTAACATTTTTGGTTCTGAAGAATTTTTTAAATTACATAACATACTCAAACCTTTTTTCTTTAAGTCTTAGGTTATGAGTCATGTTTTGATAGTCTCCAAAATATCTTAATATTTTTCTATATATTTTTAGTAATGTTAACATTTAAATTTCATTCCCAGGGGATTTATTTTGATGTAAAGAGTGAGTCTGAGATATTTTCTAAAAGTATCTTCTTTATTGCTCTACAGATTTCAAATGAGGCTATTATCATATTCCAAATCCCTACATAGTTTGAAATTATTTCTGGATTATCTGTTACGTTCTGCTGATCTTTCGGTCTATGCTTTGTTAGCAACAAAGGGTTAATTCGTACATCTTAATAATGTACTCTGATGATTTCATAGGTCTCTGCTACCATGAAATATTTTAATAATGTGATTTCTGCTTATGTTAAATTTATTACAGTAGGATAGACAATAACAACACATGTACTTTGATCTCACTCAAAACAACACCAACAAAATCTGAGAGTAAAATGCTTTAAGATATAAAATGTAGTAATTTTGTGGTGATCATACAAAAACTTTTAAGAATCATTTTAATTTTCCAACTTTTCTGTATTGAGCATATATTAGCATTAAATCTAAATAAGCAAAACATATTAAAGGAATAAATAAAAGTCTATGAAGTTGGATTTAGAGAAATTTCTATAGTCAATTTATTTCCCTTAACTTTTAATTTTTTATATTACTTTTGGATGGGATACTACTTTTGGAGAATCTTGTATTTCAAACTTTGTTGTAATCTATAATACCTAGAAACTACCACATTTAATTTTATTTGTTGGTTATTTCCAGCTGAAGTTAGAAATCTTGAGCCACAATCTCTAGTATGTTGAACTTTTGTAAGCTTTTATTTACTTATTAAATTTGGGCCAAGAATTCTTTCATTTCATGGTGTTTGTGTTTCATTGATGAAAGAAAATGCATGTAGAATTTGATGTTTATCCAAAGTTGACCTCTAGAAACATAGGTTCAGGTGGTAATAATTCATTTGATGGATGGTCTAGTTAATCAGACAGAATTAATTTATAATATTTGATGAAGAAGGAAATTCAGAGTGATAGGAGAAGCCTGTCCCTTTTTATAATTGTGCACTTTTATTGCATGAAGTAACTCACAATAAATTGGTAGTCACATCTGATTAGTATCTCAAATTTAGATAGTGCACTGCTATCTGAATCTTAGTGTTCTCAGTAAATGAGAATGATACTTAGATTTGGCAAATGCATAAAATTAGCCTGTATTAACAAAAATACCTCATTCAAACCAAAGTTCTCAATTCAAACAATAGATATTTTATAGCATACACTCTACTGGATGGTGAAGGACTTTCAAATGGTTTTAGATAATAGTTTACCCCCCGTTCTCTAACACCATTCTTCTCATACTTCTTAATTCCTAATGTATATATCAATGTAGATGGAGTTTTGTATTCTAGCCCCTCATATGCTTAAGCTTATCTTCTCCAATGAACTTGCTCTGCTTCCTACCTTAACCATTTATTAAAAAATAAAATTCAAGTGAGTAAATTGGGAGATCTAATTGGCTTTATTAAATGACTCATGAACAAGTCAGCATCTCATCCAGCAAGTAGAGAGATACTCTGAGGGAGTGCACAACATGGAAGTCTTTTATAGTAAGGAGGGTGGGGCAAGGAAGGAAGTTATCAGCAAGGAAAAAGTGAAAGTTTATTGAAGGAAAGTAAAAGTTCGGGTGACAAGGCCTTCTCATTGACTGAACTTCAGCATTTTTCCATTGGCTGGGCTTGTTGCTGCACAAGAAGGAAATCTTCCTTCCTCCTGCTGGAGCAGAAAAGTAGTTGGACATCCTGTTTGGGAGTGCAAGGTAATCTCTTCCTGTTAGGGGCTGTAATTCACATCTTCCTATTTGGGGTAATTGATCACCAGTGGTAGAATATGAGAGCTCCCTCTACAGGCCTCCTTGACTCCAATTTCAGTTGAATTTGCCTTTATTAATTTTAACAGTTTTCCCTTTTAGATCAAGATCTTTATCTGAAAGCTTCACTGATTAAGAGTCAGGCCTTCTGAATTTAATAGGTTCATTTCTTGGTACCAGGAAGGACCTTTCCAGGGTGTTGTGTCCCACATTGCTGGGGAAGTGCATGGACTAGTGACCACTTGAGGTCACATTTGAGGACTTAGGCATTTCTTATTGAAAGTCTATATTCAATTGAGGTTGTAAATGTTGGAAATCATCTTGAAGCACTGAGTTAGCATCATCTTACTAGGCACATCAGTTTTACAGAGATTCAACAACCAATAGGTACAGAACTTAAAAACAAGTATACCAAGCAGAATTTTTAAAAACCTAATAAACTAAATTTATAGGATGGTTCTAAGCCAGGAGCCCAGACCTGAAGATAACTAGCTAAATAGAATAAAAGACTGTGGATTTTCAGGTAAAACTTTTTGTAGCTGAAGTGCTTATTTCCTAATTTTATGCAATTGGGTTTCTACTTCTTCAGAGGCATTTATCCATGAGCAACAGGAGATGATTGCTATCACACAGACACCTCCTTGCTCAACAAGTACATGATTGAGGGCTACACAATTATCAAAAAGTGTTTCAGCCTGAGTCAAGTGATCATGGCTGAACTGAGATTGCTTTGGCTGTGGAATTGGCCAACTCTCCTAATGTTAGGGAGAGATTTCCAATCATTTGCTCATTGGCACTTACTCCGATCCAAAGCTTCCCCTGCAGAGGCAAACCCAGAATCATGTATGTCTCCTGGAAGTTCTCATTTAAAACAGTTATAGAAGTTTGCAATAGGAGGCTTCTGTCTGTTATGGAGAGAGAATAGAACAGTGAATATAGCAAGGTCACACCGTCCTTTTATTCTACAGCTGACAAGGCAATGATTTACCCAGGCATAAAGGACTGTACCAAACCTCCACATATAAAGATGTATCTAGTAAGTGTGCATAAGCCTCTCACAAAAGTGACAACATTCAGGGACCTATTCATCAGTATGATATAGAGGCATTATCTTAATTCAGCCAAGACTCTGATATTGTATTAGTACATATTGAAAGACTACCCAAATAAAGCATCCTATGGAATTCCATCTAGTTTACTTGAGAGAAACTAAGGGCCATTGCTGTCTTGGTTTCTGATGACAAATCCAACAATCAGAGAGGTTTCCTCCTTTCACAAAAGTTGTGGAAATGTGGACAAGTGCATTCTCTTTCCAAGAAAAAGTGGGAGAAAATGAAGTAAGAAACAACAGTGAGGAAAGTGTGTCCAGGCCTGATCCAGTTGGGCTGTGATGCCTTCCTTAGGTGCAACCCATGCATCCAAAAGTCCACTTCCTGGAATTGGCAGAACAAGGGTTAGTCAACAGTAACTGATAGGGACACTGATAATTCCAAGTAGTTTTAAGGCTTTCATTAAGGCTTATATAATTTGCGCAATGAAATGAGTGCCTTACTGACTGGAGATTTGGGAAAGTACATGCCAAGTGGGAAATAGATTCTCTGAGAGTTTCTTTGCCACCATAAGGGTATCAGCCTTGTGAAAGGAAAAGGCTTCAACACATCTGGAAAATGTACATACAGTAACAGGAACATATTGGTAACCCATGCTAAGCGGCAGTTGAATGAAGTCCAGCTGCAAGTGTTCAAAGGGTTCAGAGGCAGAAGGTCTGAGGCTTCTGGGGACAAATATGGTTTTTCCAGGATTACAGACTGGATGGGTTAGACATTGGTGGTAACCCATTTTTACAATTTTGTACAAGTCTCTTCACCAATGTGGATCCATAATTTGAGTCATCTTAAATTCACTATGGTAGGTGAAGGAAAGCAAAATTTAAAAAGTGAAGTTTGCTACAGAGCCAGGAAGAACTATTATGCAGCTGTCTTGGGTTTCCCATAGCCTCCACTGTTCATTTAATTTACAGCCATTGTTTACCTATCCTAAGTTTTCTGACTCAGGAGCAGACTATTGCCATGCTACAAGGACAACAGAATGGCAAAATCTGGCGTTGAGAGTTTATTTTTTATAGAAGACGAATGGACTTCATCCACATCTACTACAATCTTTATAGATTCTGTTGCTGTTTTGCATGGAAGTCAGCTAGGAAATTTTCCTAATACTAAGATTCAGTCCTTTTAGTCTGAGTCTCAATTTTTGTGACAGAGACCCAATTCAGATCTGAATTTCCTTTCAATGAATCCTCTTGAAAGTGAGTTATCTTTTCAAGGGCATAAAGGTAACTATGAATGACAAAAGATTTTCTTAAAGTTCATTATAATGCAATAGACAAAGAAGTTTGATTATTTCTGCAGCATACAACATTTTAAAATAATAACTGGAATTATGACTGATAACATTATACCAGGACATATCAGGATTTTAGGAATTTCACAAAATTTCTAGAACACTTATATGTCTATACAGACACAACAAGCAGAATGATTCCAATCTTAGCCAGTCCAGACTATACGTGAAGTTTCTTTCCCATATTACTTCCAGTAGTTTTAATCACATATGTTAGAATTTTTAACCTTTAGAAACTAATTTCTATTGAAATCTAAGAAGCAAGTGATTATAAACTATTTTCACATTGGTATTCTGTGAATTGGTAGACATATAAATACTTCTTATAATTTCCAGAAATATGTGCTTTTACATAGAAAGTTTCTCAGTGTGATACAGGACGTGTTTACTAATAGACCCAATTTTATCCTTAGTTTTTCTGCAATAAGAAGCTAAATGTAGATAAACCTATGTTCAATAATTATTTTTAAATACTTTATCTTGTTAAGGAATGATCTAGACGGTCAATGTCTCGATTATCTAATTTAACTTAGCAAAACTCTAGTTTCAGGTCGCTGAAAAGATTTAGAAAACTTACTTGAAAAGTTTACCAAAAAGCCTAGTCTACTTATACGTATTTAATTTATTTCATCGTAACAATTAGGTTTTGACTGCTTGTGGAAATTTCATCGTACTAAGTTGTTTTCCTTTTTGTCAAATTTATAAACCTTGTTAGATTAAAAATATTATATTTAATGCTGATAATTCTAAAGACATGTCAGTTTAATTAAACCAACAAACTTAAACTACCTTTTATTTAATAAAGATTATCTTAGATCATGTGAACTTGAAAGAACATTTAGATTAATTTTTATATTCTTGAGAATTTTGTATTCCCAATCCTTACAAGCACTTGTTTTCAACCAACTAATATAGCTCTTTTACAAATCAATTTTAGCAATACTATCAAAAGGTAGAAAGATATCTCACATTTACAACACCACACAAACACACACACACACACGTATATATGGACATACACACAAGCAGATGCAAACAAAGAGCACATAGCTTTTGTTTTTGCTACTGTTTGTGGAGAAGCCATTCGAGATTTTTTTTTAAAGATTGGCACCTGAGCTAAAATCTGTTGCCAATCTTTTTTCTTCTTCTTCTTCTTCCTCTCTCCAAAGCCCCTAAGTACATAGTTGTATATTCTAGTTGTAGGTCCTTCTAGTTGAGCTATGTGGGACTCTGCCTCTGCATGGCCGAGGAGTCAAAAGAAAGATTTCTTGGACTCTCAAGGTCTGGCAGTGGTGCTCTTTTATTTAGAGAATAGTACAGAATAGCATGGGGACAGGACCCATGGGCAGTGAAGAGCTTCAGGCATGGGGACAGGACCCATGGGCAGTGAAGAGCAGCTGCTGCTGCATGGGGACAGGACCCATGGGCAGTCAGAGCTCCTGCTGCTGCCCTGAGTTAAGGGTTAGGGCTAAATTTATAAGGCACAGGTACGTGACTTATTTTTACTGGAAAAAGAAAAGATGATGTAAAAAGCCATTAAATGATTTCATTGCAGATGGGGTCTGGTTATTGTGCGGTCATATAACTTTAGACATGAATCTGGTCATATAGATCGGCATGTAGGTGAGGATGCCCTGGGCTTCTCTCCCTGGGGCCACCCTAATTCATACTATAAAAATCCACCGGGTCATATAGTTTGGCATGTAGGCCAGATCACCTCGGACTTCTCTACCTGGGGCAGCCTTAATCCACATCATAAACCCCCCCGAACCCATTTGGCCCCGAAATCTTTGGGGGATATGGACGATGGTCAGTCTTCTGTAACTACTTCCGGCTGTACAAGGTCATAGAGCTGTCCCTAAATGGGGCTATAGGTATAGGTAGGAAGTCCAGTGGACCGGAAGGCTGCACCCGTGGAGTCCAAGGCTGACAAGGTGTACAGATCTTCTGGAGACGAGAGAATCATTTGATGAGAGGTGGTCCAGGAGGTGAAACTTTGTTGACATGTGGAAGACAAACACTGAAAAAGACAACAAATTATAATAAGAAATACTAGCAATATGATTAACCCAATGAATAAGGTTTTGATAGTAGTCCAGAAACCTGGTCCTGACCAGGAGTTCAACCAATCGTTTAGAGATAGGGTAGGGTCAGACATGGATTTAATTTGGTGGCTTATATCAGATAGGAAGGCAGAGATATTTTGATGGTAGTCAGGAATATAGACACAACATTCCGTTTTTATAATGGCACAACAGCCTTCCTGTGCTGCTGTCGAGACATCCAGTGCCATTTGGTTTTGAAGGACTGCCTTACGCATTTGGGATACTTCTAAATCGAGCTGCGAAAGACTATGTTGTGTATCATTTAATGCCTTCATAGTAAATTTGTTTAGGACTTCCATGTGCAAGATGACACTTTTGATTCCTACTTGGGGAAGGAAAATTGAGGAAAGATGGTCATATCAGTGGAAGACAGAGCGGGTCCAGCGCTGTTGCAGGTTGGGCAGGTTAGCAGGAGGAGATATAGTAAATGTAGTTCTACCCTGCATCCAGACGAAACCTAGGGTGCATCGTCCAATCCATCCAGATGGCAGCCAAGGCCATAAGTTGGAGCGACATAGCCACTGAGTGCCATTAGGGACCAACCGAAGCGTGCTGGGCTGTCTATCCCAGTCAGTCCCAAACTAATCAGTATTTTTTAAGGCCATGATATGAGAACACATATGACGGGGAATTTGTCCCATAGGTCGGGTGCTATTAGGCCACGTATCACAGGTGTGATTGGTTTGTTCCCAACATATAGTGGCCTTATGACTGAGTTGACCACTAGTAGGAGTGAGCCAAATATATTCGTCCCAAATTTGATATAGTCCATCCTGTGTGTATCGATAAGTTGGGGACTTTACCTTTGGAACTTGTTGTTTATGATCCACCTGAGACAAGGCAAATCTCATTAGTATTTGGGCAGTAGTATTGAAGGAAAAGATTTGATTGTGACCAGGGAACTCCCAGGTATCAGAGACAGATGGCCACAAGGAGACATTATGATTAGTAATAGATGAATCTTGTGGAAGAAAAGAGCTAGAATCTAATATCCATGAATGCCTACTAAGGCTTCTACTGAAACATAATTTTTTCTCTCTAAAATCACCCTCCTTTTTACAAAAGATAGCCAAATTAAGATTAACTGGTTTGCAAATAAAGTGTAGTTTCAATACAACTTGGTCCAATTATTTACATAAGTGCAGCAAGAATAGTACTTGATTATACAGGCTTTTTAAAATCTGCTTTGCTGGAATTTTTTTATGAGGAATCTCAGATTGAACTGAGAAGGCCTCTTGAGGCCAGAAAAGCCAAGTCAAGGACTTGCTGTCAGATTTTGCCTGTAGTACCTACAGATTTGGGTGGATTTCTCTCTTCTAGAGGTCCCCCAAAATATTCTGAGGTTCCTTGCACCTGCCAGATAAGCAAGCTTCCTTACTTACTGGGTAAGATTGCCAGAATCTCTGTAAACAAGGTACTAAGGCCATATTTCCAAGTGGCTTTATTTCCAGAAAGTCCAATCTTTGTTCCTGAAAAGCTGTGTTGTCATATCTGAGCCTGTATGTTTCTCTCAAATATGACATTCCAGTCAAAGCTTTGGTAAGATAACCAATGTGTCCTGTTATAAGGAGACCAAATTCTTATTGAACTTATGCAAATAACTATATTGCCACGAAATAACCATACTCACAAAGAGTTTCCCAATTCTGGAGGGATCAGGTAGGGAGAAAAAGGTAAATGTTTCAGTTTTTCTCAAAAAGGTATATCTCACTAAATTGATGTAAGTCATAGTTAGCATAAGAGAAAAGAGAAAATGATTTCCTTAAATATGAGAAAACCAAACAAAACATCAAAACTCAACAATATTTCAAACAGAAGTCATAAAAAATTATAATCATCCTCATCAGTTCACACAGTCCTGTGTAATCAATTCTTGAGCTTGATCTTCTGTTAGCAGATCTATGAGCTCAGTTTCTCTGTTAGAATTCTATAATTTCTTACCCAGTTCAGTTTTACAATCTGAAAGTTTCTCAGAAACCTGTAGATTAGAATCTTGTGTCAGAATCCTTTTCAGTAATTTCTCTGAAGACGAAACATATTTGCAAAAGCAAAAAGCATCAGAGTAAAACAGTAACTATATGCAAATAGACAAGACTCAAAAGGGCAATGAACAAAGAAACTTGACTACTTTTATGACATGCAACACTTCAAGACAACAATTGGAATTAGGACCAATAACCAGGACAGATCAAAATTTTAGGAATGCTAAATAATTTTAAGACATATATCAATAGCATTTACCCACATAATACCACCTAAGGAAGTTTATCATCAATTATTTGACAATGCTTCCCATGTAGCTTAATACACAAGATAAGCCTAATTAGTTTAGTATTTTCAAAAGAAACCCTTTTATTCAGGACTTGAATATTTTTGATGAGAAGCTTGTCAAAAATATCAAAATATTTTAAAATACTTGTTCAAATAGGAAGCAACGCTCACTCTGAAACAATGCTCAGGTATCCATTCAAAGTGACAACAGAGACAGTCAAGAGCAAACAACACAGTCAAAAAATTTTAGAAGAGACCTCTTTCTTTCTGAATATAGGAAATTATTTTAACAAAACATAGATTTTCTGTCTTTTAGGTAGAGTTAGAGCAGGCCAAAAGTTCAAGAAAATTATCCATTGAGAGAAAACCAAATTTTAATTTCTGCACCAGCTTATTTTTAACATTAAAACTCATTTACTTAATTGGATTTACTTTAATCTTAGTCTGCTTGACCAGGCATAAAACTCCTTTCTGAATTTCTCCTTCACAAACCTTTTACTTTCAGAATTTGTCCCATACTTGCTTTCTTCCCCTCTAGTACATTAGGACAAATTTATCTTTTTTAACTGAACAAATAAAAATACTTCTATTCTTTATACCCTCTTTACTGAAAACATACATTTTAACTTTCCTTGAATACAGAGCTGTTTTCCTTATTAATTTCCAGGAGCTTTAATTATATATGTTAATTAGAACATTTAACCATTAACAGACCCTAGTAAACACTAAAAGGTAAGCAATTACGAATTGTCTTTTATATCAGCATTCTAAACACTTCATAATTTCTAGGAACACGCTGCTTTACAGTAAAACACCCGAAGACTTTTAGCCCCTCTGCAATAGGAAGCCAAAAGTAGATAAATACGTTTAGCAATAATGTTTGTGTTCTATCCAATCCAAAATGACACAGATGCTCAGATTTGTATGATTTAACTTAACTTGGCAAAACTCAAGATTGTTATCAAAAAGAATTTGGAAGCTGTTTTTTTTTTCAAGTATACAGACCATAAAACAGTTATTGTACCCACTTTTACCTATTTATATCATTTGTTTCCAACAATTATGTTCAGATTACCTATGAAAACGTCATGAGACATTAGACAAAACTGGTCATCACTTAAAGGTATTATTTTGCTGATGAATTTCTAACAGACAACATAAACTGATTTGACTAGTAAACCCAGGCTGCCTGCCTGCATCATATGCAAATACTGACAACTCTGACAACAAGACTATTTTCAATCAAACCAACAAACTTAAAAAAGCTTTCATTTACCAAAGGTTAATTCACATCAAATTAACTTGAAAGACATTGGATTAATTTCTACTACATTTAGAATTTATGTAAGCGCTTACTGTAAGACAATTAAACAGAGCTCTCGATTTTGGCCATACCCTCTGGAGGTAAAATATCACACTTATAATGTACACATAGACACACGTACACAGAGACTGCACAGCTATTGTTTTAAAAAAATTGCTGCTGTGAATCAGGTACAGTAATACAAAGCTCACCAGTTATGAATCCAAACTTTGTTTTGAGCCTTTTTACTAATATTTATGGAGAAGACCTTCGAGATGCTAGACTTTTTGCAAGGGCACGCTTATGGCTGATTTTTCCTTTCCCCTCCTCTTTTTTTTTTTTCTTTTTTTTTCCCTTCAGTCTTAGGAATTAGTGATAGGCTAGGTAGTAGTTCCTGGAGAGCGGAGATGATAATCCTTTTCGTGATAAAGGAACTAGGTGGAATCTGAACTGCATCTAGAGCAGTATTTCCAGTCTTGCAAGGATTTTCTAAGGACAGTTGCTCTTGATTTCCCAGAAACTGGATTGTAACTTCAATGACATTCTAGGTTGATTTACCTGTCCAACTACATCATAAAGGCACAGAGAAACCCTTCAAGTTTTCTCCAGGCTGGAGTTTCTAGGGCATAACCCATCCAATTGAAAGTGTTTCTAATTAGTTAGAATGCACCCGAGCAGTGAGTCTCTGGGGATGCTTATTGTATTCCCCTGCAATGAAGCCAGTGTCCGACTGACAGTGGACTGGAGAAGGGTGCAGTGCCTACAAAGGCCTGGAACTGGCTGGAGGCCGGGGCTCCCAGTACCAGGGTTGAGAGTTAAGTCCCTGGCAAAAGGTTCCCGAGTTTTCAATTTTACAGAACGTCCAGGTTCTGGTCAGGTCCAGCCTGAACTTAACCTCAACTTGGTGACAACAGAAGAGATGATAAGCAAAACAGACAAAGAAAGGAAAAGAAGAGATCAGACCTCACCCTCATGGCCTCTTCCAGAGGGTAATCAAGATAAGAGTCACACAACAGTTCCCGTACTGGGGCACACTACCCTAGCACGACAGTTCACAGAATAAATCACAGGTCTCCTACCCTCATAGCCAACTCAGTAGGTGACTAAAATGCTCAATGAGTCAACCTTCAAGAGAGGGCACCCCACTTGGGGTCACCGGGGTGATCAGGCCTGGAAACACAAAGTTGGGGCTCCCAGGGGTGGAGCCTTTTACTCTTTAAAGATTTCTTTGTCTCTTGGTTGCAAAACACAAAAGGAGATGAAAATGGCCATTGTAACTCTAAGAAAGATGAAAGAAACGGGTCCATTACCTCGAAAATCCCCCCTGAACCTAGGGCAGCGTCCTGTCATTGTTCCTCCTGTGGGGTTCCTATAGCAGGGGGTGATGAGGGCGTCCCCCAGCATTGCATCCTTTGTATACCTTCCCTGTTGTGCCTGGTAGTAACAGGTGCCTGGTGAATGGTCCCAGAGAGAAAAGGAGAACTTTAAGGGAGATGAAAGAAAAGGAGACATTACCTTGAAAATCCCCCCATTGGGGTTCCTGTAGCAAGGGATGATGGGGGCATCCCTTGAACATCTTCCCTATTATGCCTGGCAGTAATAGGTGCCTGGTGAATGGTCCCCGAGAGAAAAGGAGAACTGTAAGAAGATGAAAGAAAAGGAGCCATTACCTTGAAAGTCCCCCCATTGTGGTTCCTGTAGCAAGAGATGATGGGGCATCCCTTGAACATCTTCCCTATTCTGCCTGGCAGGAATAGGTGCCTGGTGAATTGTCCCAGAGAGAAAAGGAGCCATTACCTTAAAAATCCCTCAATGGGGTTCCTGTAGCAAGGGATGATGGGGGCATTCCTTGAACATCTTCTCTATTCTGCCTGGCGGTAACAGGTGCCTGGTGAATGGTTCCCAAGAAAAAAGGATAGAGAAAAACAGTGAGAAGTTTTCTGGCATTCTAGGGGACATTCTACCCAATTGCATCCTGAAGCCATTCTCCCATGAAGGGGTTCCCATACTCAACCAAAGGTTAGAGTTTGGTACTTTCCTTGAACCAGAGTCCCGAGTGGGACTTTCCCACAGTTCAGAGAGTGGTCAGGAGCCAAGGGAGGGATTCCAATCCAGCCTTAGGAAAAGAAACCTTCCATGGGAGTCTTGGAGATTGGTGACCATCCTAATGACTTAAGTAGTAAACCCGTGCCCACATAAAATTTATATATTAGAGATAGAGTCAGGAAGGAATGGATTAATTCATTCTACATCACCCTGAGGCTTAAGGTACTGATTCTCTTCAAGCTGAATGCCATGATTTGCCCCATAGAGTATCCACGTGCAGCAAACATGGATTCATACAGCTGTCCAAGAAAGTTCCCGATGGAGAAGTGAATTTAGATCCATTCTCGAAAAAGAGAAGGGCACAAGGAAGAAAAGGGCACTTACCAGAGCTCGAGCTCACAAGCCGATGAAGCAAGTTCTCCGTACGGGCCACCAGAAATGATGCGGGGTCGGTGAGCCGAGGAGTCGAAAGAAAGATTTCTTGGACTCTCAAGGTCTGGCAGTGGTGCTCTTTTATTTAAAGAATAGTACAGAATAGCATGGGGACGGGACCCATGGGCAGTGAAGAGCAGCTGCTGCTGCTGCATGGAGACAGGACCCATGGGCAGTGAAGAGCTTCAGGCATGGGGACAGGACCCATGGGCAGTCAGAGCTCCTGCTGCTGCCCTGAGTTGAGGGTTAGGGCTAAATTTATAAGGCACAGGTACGTGACTTATTTTTACTGGAAAAAGAAAAGATGATGTAAAAAGTGATTAAATGATTTCAGTGCAGATGGGGTCTGGTTATTGTGCAGTCATATAACTTTAGACACGAATCTGGTCATGCAGATCGGCATGTAGGTGAGGATGCCCTGGGCTTCTCTCCCTGGGGCCGCCCTAATTCATACCATAAAAATCCACCGGGTCATATAGTTTGGCATGTAGGCCAGATCACCTTGGGCTTCTCTACCTGGGGCGGCCTTAATCCACATCAATATTATCTTTTGTTTTAGGTACATGTTGTCTCTTTAATTTTACATTAGCTTTTTGTATTGAGTCTTTTAATGGAACTATTTTTGAATCTTAAAGCCTTTTGTAAGCTACTGCGTAACACTTAAGGTAGGTATCCCATTCCATCTGTCCTATTTGGGATCCTTTGCTCTCTAGTGTATTTCCTAAATCAGTGAATTTATCTAATTGCAGCGTTCCTCATAATAGCCATTGTAATTCTAAGTTGTTTTTGGTAAAATCTTGCCATCTTTCTAGATATCTGCAACTTCTAGGAATATAGTTGTAAACAAAATAAACAGGTGTGCCAAAAGGTGACATATTTTACTCTTTGGATATAAAGGATCCTATTTCTTTGGCTATCCTTTGTCTTCTCACAACAAGACAAATAAACTCATGTGCCTTAATATATCAGTAGTAATCAAGAGATGTTACTACAGCTTGGCCAAAAGAAGGCCCCTGTGCATACCACCAACAATTCCTGGGTAAGCTTGAACTGGGGAAAAGAATCGAACCAGCAAACCCCAAGGAATAGGGACTGTGGACTTATTCCAAACAAAATGAACTGTAGTTGCCACCAAGATTCCCAGTGTGGAATCTAGGGAGAGAATTAATTGCTGAGATTTTCTACTTAAAAAATTACCAATCATAAGAGATGCCACTACATCCTCAGAATTTCTGTATGAAAGGAAGGCCCTGTAAAGGAAAGCCACTTGGGTCAGGAGCTTGAACACAAAGAAAGAACTGAGCTCAAGCTGAGAGAAACTTACCAAAAGCCCACAGAAGTAATGAGAAACACAGTGAACTCAAAAGAATTCACTAGCACCATGTATGTGTTCCTCATTGTCCCTGAATGTTGTTCAAAGTTTGCTTCATCCTGTTGCTGCCAACAATCTGTTAAAAAACAAAATTCAACTGAGTTAATTTGAAGGTCTAATTGGCTTTATTTTATAATTCAAGAATCAAGCAGCATATCCTCTGGACAGTAGAGAGATGCTCCCAGAGGGTACACAGCAAGGAATGCTTTTATAGTAAGGAGGGCAGGACAAGAAAAGGACGTCATTAGCAAGGAAAAAATAAATCTTTTTTAGAGGAAAGTGAAAGTTCAGGTGATGACAGCTTTTCATTGGCTGAGCTGTGTTATTTTCCATTGACTGGGCTTGTTGCTGGGCAAGCAGGAAACCTTTCTTCCTCCTGCTGGAGTAGTAAGTTAGTTGCACTTCCTGTTTGGGAGTGCAAGGTATGTCTTTTCCATTGGGGTGAGTAATTGATGCTTCTTCCTATTGGGGTCAGTAACAGACATCTTCCTTTTGGAGTCTGTAATTGACCCCAAATTACCCCCATTTAGGGTAATTGATGATGAGTGGTAGGAGATGAGAGCTTTCTCTATAGGCCTTCCTGACTCGAACGTTACTTGAGGTTTCCTTTATTAATTTTAACACCATTCATTCCAATGGTTCTGCCCTGTGACTTTATCATTACCTGTTCCAGTCCTACAGAGTATCACTTCAAAAATTTCACTTCTATACACATTCTTTTCAAGTGCACATGGAAAATTGTCTAGGATATGTCACGTATTAGGATACAAAATGACTCAATAAATTTAAGAAGATTGAAATCACATCAAACATCCTTTTTGACCACAACTGTATGAAACTAGAAATCAATTACAAGAAGTGGGAAAAACACAAATGCATGGAGACTAAACAACATGTTATTAAACAACCAATGGGCCAACAAAGAAATCAAAGACGAAATGAAAAAATATCTTGAGACAAATGAAAATGGAAACACAGTGTTCGAAAATCTATGGGATGCAGTAAAACCAGTTCCAAGGGCGTTCGTGGTAATACAGGCCTACCTCAAGAACCAGGAAAAATTTCAAACAATCTAATCTTACACCTAAAGAATCTAGAAATACAAAAATAAGCAAAAGCCAAAGTTAGTAGAAGAAAGAAAATAGTAGAGATCAAATGATATACAGACTAAAAAAATAACAGAAAGGATCAATGAAACTAACAGCTGATTATTTGAGCACATAAACAAAACTGATAAACCTTTAGCCAGACTCGTCAAGATAAAAGAGAGGTATCAGCCCTGTGGCCAAGTAGCTAAGTTTGCACACTCCGCTTTGGTGGCCCAGGCTTTCACAGCTTCAGATCCCAGGCACAGACATGGCACCACTTGTCAGGTCATGCTGAGGCACTGTCCCACAGAGCACAACCAGAAGGACCTACAACTGGAATATACCACTATGTACTGGGGGGCTTTGAGGAGAAGAAGGGGCAAAAAAAGAAGATTGACAACAGATGCTAGTTCAGGGGTCAAACTTAAATATAAAAAAGAGGGCCCAAATAAATACAATCAGAAATGAAAAGGGAGCCATTACAGGCAATACCACAGAGATACAGAGGATCATAAGAGACTACTATGAACAATTATATGCCAACAAATTGGACAATCTAGAAAAAATTGATAAATTCCCAGAAACATACAATCATTTAAGACTGAATCATGAAGAAAGAGAAAATCTGAATAGACTAGTTAATAGCAATGAAATTGAATAAGTAATCCAAAAACTCACAATAAGCATAAGTCCATGACTAGGCAGATTTACAGTGAAGTCTATCAGACATTAAGAAAAGTTAATACATATCCTTCTCAAACTATTCCAAAATGTTTAAGAGAGGAAGGGATGCTTCCAGACTCATTTTATGAGGCCACCATTACCCTGATTCCAAAACAAGGCAAAACTGTGACAAAAAAAGAGAAAAAGTATAGGCCAATATTCTTGATGAACATAGATGCAAAATTCTCAAAAAAATATTAGCAAACCAAATACAAAAATACATTAAAAGGATCATACGCTATGATCAAATGGGATTTCTTCTAGGAATGCAAGGATGTTCAACATCTGCAAATCAGTTAATGTGATACACCACATTAATTAAATGAAGAATACAAATCACATGATCATCTCAATAAATGGGAAAAAAACATTTGAAAAACTTTAACATAAATTTATGGTAAAAACACTCAACAAAGTGGGTATGAAAGTAATGTACCTCAACACAATAAAGGCTGTATATGAAAAACCCACAGCTAGCATCATACTCAAAGGTGAAAAGTTAAGTTTTTCCTCTAAGATCAGGAAAAATACAAGGATGCTTACTCTCACCAATTTTATTCAACATAGTATTGGAAGTCCTAGCCATAGCGATTAGGCAAGAAAAGAAATAAAAGACATTCAAATTGGAAAGGAAGAATTAAAATTGTCACTTTTTATAAATTCCATAACTATATATGGAACATCCTAAAGATTCCACCAAAAAATTGTTAGAACTAATAAATAAATTCAGTAACATTTCAGGATACAAAATTAAAACACAGATATCTGTTGTATTTCTATACACTAATAACAAACTATCAGAAGGAGAAAATAATCCCATTTAAAACTGCATCAATAAGAATAAAATTTAGGAACAAATGTAACCAAGGAAGTGAAAGAACTGAACTCTGAAAACTATAAGACATTGATGAAAGCAACTGAGGATGATTCAAACAAATGAAAAGATACCCCATCCTCATGGATTAGAACAATTAATATTGTTAAAAAGTCTATATTACCCAAAGCAATCTATAAATTCAATGCAATACCATTCAAAATATCAATGGCACTTTAGTAAAAGTAGAGCAAATAATCCTGAAACTTTAATGGAAGGACAAAAGACCATGAATAGCCAAAGCAATTCTGAGAATAAAGAACAAAGCTGGAGGTATCACACTCTCTGATTTCAAAATATACTACAAAGTTATAGTAATCAAAACAGTATGGTACTGTCACAAAAACAGACACACAGATCAATGGAACAAAATAGAGAGCCCCAAAATAAACCCACACTTGTATGGTCAATTAATCTATGACAAAGGAGGCAAGAATATACAATGAGGAAAAGACAATCTCTTCAATAAGAGTGTTGTTGTTGGAAAAACTGCAAATTATATGCAAAAGAATGAAATTGGACCACTTTATTATACTATATACAAAAATAAACTCAAAATGGACTAAAGACTTAAATGTAAAACACGAAACCATAAAAAATCCCAGAGAAAATATACACAGTAAACTTTTTAACATCAGCTTAACAATATTTTTTTGGATGTGTCTCCTCAGGCAAGGGCATCAAAAGCAAAAATAAACAAATGAGACTAAATCAAAGTAAATCATTTTTACACGTTAAAGGAAACTATCAACACAATGAAAAGGTAACCTACTAAATGGAAGATGATATTTGCAAATGATATGTCCATTAAGGGGTTAATATCCAAAATATGTAAAGAACTCATACAACTCAATATCAAAAACAAAAAAAAATTCTGATTGAAAAATGAGCAGAGGACCTCAAAAGACATTTTTCCAAAGAAGACACACAGATAGCCAACAGGCACATGAAAAAATGCTCAGCATGACTAATCATCAGGGAAATGTAAATGAAAACCACAAACAGATATTACCTCACACCTGTCAAAATGGCTATTATCTCAAAGACAAGAAATAAGTATTGGGGAGGATGTGGAGAAAAGGGAATGCTTGTGCACTGTTGGTGGAAATGTAAATTCATGTAGCCACTATGGAAAATAGTTTGGAGGTTCCTCAAAATATAGAAAAAAAAAATAGAACTACCATACAATCCAGTAATTCTACATCTGGATATATACTCAAAGAGGACAAAAATACTAATTTGAAAAGATATATGCACCCCTATGTTCATTGTAGCATTATTTATAATAGGCAAGATATAGAAGCAACCTAAGTGCCCATTGACAGATGAATACATAAAGAAGATATGGTTTATTTATACAAAGGAATACTACTCGGCCATAAAAAGAATGAAATCTTGGCATTTGCAACAACATGGATGGACGTAGAGGGTATTATGCTAAATGAAATGTCAGACAGAGAAAGACAAATACTGTATGATTTCACTTATGTGTGGAATTTAAAAAACAAAACAAATGATCAAACAAAAAACAGAAACAGACTCATAGATATAGACAACAGACTGGTGGTTGTCAGAGGGGAGGGCTATGAGGTGATGGGCAAAATAGGTGAAGGGGATTAAGAGGTACATACTTCTAGTCATAAAATAAAAGTCACGGGAGGTAATGTACAGTATAGGAAATATAGTCAATAATACTGTGATAACTTTGTATGGTGACAGATGTTAACTAGACATTGTGGTGGCCGTTTTGTAAAATATAAAACTATGAAGTAATATGTGGTACACCTGAAACTAATATATTATTGTATGTTAACTATACTTCAATTAAAAATATTTTTCACTCTCCTCCTACTGACTCCTGTCTTTTCATATCCTGACATACAACTCCAATGAAAGTTTAGCCTCAAATCGCTTTCAGTGCATTTACCCTACATTCTTAATGCCTCCATTTTTTTCTGTACATCTCTATTCATCCAGTTCAAATTCAACCGTCGATTCTAATACCATTTCCACTGCCTAGAATCAAAACTCTCTTTATCCCTTGATGGTGCGATAAAAACTTTGGTTTAATTTATATCTTCGACAGTCTCATCCCTTGTACTCTGGCAGCTATTGTGACTGTAGAAAAATGTGTAACTATTCTGAAAGGTATCCTTTTACATTCACAATCACTATGCTGAACTGAGTCATGGATTCTGTCCAAGAATCGTGCTGCTTTGCTATCTCACTCCTTCACAATACTTCATATCTTGCCTATTTGCCTTTAACCTACAACACTCCTTTCCCCATCCATATTTTCGGTTGATAATCTTACTATATTCTTCACTGAGGAAATTGGTGTGCCAGCTACCTTCCTGTACGTGTGCCCGTAGACTCTAGCTTTTCTCTTGTTGTTACTGTTATTGTTATGATGGTGTGTTATTAGGTTTATGGTTGGAACTTTCCTTGTTCTGGTTAAGACCAAACTCTCAGCTGGATTACTTGTCTTGCTATATGCTTATCCCTTTCAATCTGTTGTCAACACAGCAGCCAAAGGGATCCTGTTAACAAGGAAATCAGACATGTTGCTATATCACATTTTTTGTGAATGGACATAGAAGAGATTATAGTTTATTCCCCTGAACTCCAGCTTTCTCATTACCAGTGACTCTGCACATTCCATTTCAATTTTCTCACTACCATGAATATGCTCAACCTTCATGGGATGCTCAACTTGCATCTTATGCACCAGAACTTTTCTACTTCTGAAATAAAAATAAAAGTTAGATGCTCTAATCTTATCACAAAATTCTTTATATAAAAATATTATTGATATTTTACATTTATATATTTTAAATGTATGTGTATATATGTGTGCAGCAGCCCGGGGTTCACCAGTTCAGATCCTGGGTGTGGACATTGCGCTGTTTGGCAAAAACCATGCTGTTGTAGGCGTCTCATGTATAGAGTAGAGGAATATGGGCGTGGATGTTAGCTCAGGGCCAGTCTTCCTCAGCAAAAAGAGGAGGATTGGCAGTAGTTAGCTCAGGGCTGATCTTCCTAAAAGAAAAAGTAGTTTTAAGTCAATGGGTGCAGATCAAGGATATGTGTAGGTGGGATTATGTGTATACACAATCCTATATTTTGAGTTTATGAAACACATTTTCAGATGAGTAAGCTTAGGAAAACAAATGGAAGTTTAAATATATTAAAACAACAATAGATTCTGTAAGAAAAGAAATAGTTAAGCAACAGAAATGTGGGACATTTTCATGTTTGAGTTTGACAATAACAAATATATAAGTGTGTGATTTAATCAATCTTTCAGCCAAATACCCTCAGGAAATTTGTGTTATTTTGTGCTGTGAGCCTACACTATTTGTTTCTGTCCTTGATGTTTCTCAATGATGTTATTCCACAGTAACACAGTGTGAGGTTAATTGTGCCTATGACTTTTGCTATTTCAAGTCTTTAGAAGGTTACTCAGGTTCATAAAGCAAGTAGTTGTCTCTCAGGTGACAGGACTAATATGATAAACTTTAGCTTCTTGAGTCTGTTTCAAAAAATTAATAAAAAATTTTAACCTTTAGTTCACATTGCTACAGATTCCTTTTGCTTACAGGGACCCAATAATACTTCCTCTCTATTGCCGCCACTGTCATCTGTAAGGCTTAAAGACCCTTGGCCGTCTCCTATGAATACAAATAAACCAGAATTGTCTAGGAAGGATGCATTCCTGGAACTTCCTATGAAATACTAACTGATTAAATTTCAACTGCCTAACCACTTTTTTGGTCCATTACCTCTTGAGACTAATTCATGGAAATTAAGTGATACATTAACTTATAGGTCAAAGTTAAATGTGCCACCCCAGGCAGGAATTTTGCTCAAATTTGCCATTCTTCTTGAAATAAACATTTCCTCTTACACTTCAGCAGTCTGAGTCCAACTTCCAAGCTCTGTGGGGCCCAATAACATATCCTCCAAGGTAATAGATTCTTCTAGACAGAGAGAGATGTGCTGGCACTTCTCCAAGAAGAATACACGTTCTGCTTTGAGTGCTGTCTGTTGTAAACAGTGTGCTTCCCAGCAACCAACAAATTACAGAGACGTTGTCCAAATCAGGGTCAGGTCACTAGGCTGAGACAGTTTAGTTCCTGTAGATATTGCCTCTCTTATGATTTTACTACTGCAATGCTTTCCAAAGATGGTATCTATAGAGCTATAGAAATGTGAAATGAGAAAACAAACACAGGTTAACCAAGACTCTCAGACAATGTAATACAGAAATAAATGACCTTTTTATTTAAAAGTGAACAAGATATACATTAAGGATGTATTCAATATACAAACACATTTCAAAATAATAACAAAATCATAGAAAGAGATGCTTGAGCACCAACAAATGTAAACAAATGCCAACATTATATGATATATTAGTATCAACTTGTAACCTCAGAACCCTATTCTCTCCTATGCAGATAGCTAAATTTTCATAAATATTATTCCTTTGCTTTCCATCCTGAGAAAATTTGACTGTTTCATACTGGTTTAGGGCAAGTTTCTCAAACTTCCTGCAGATAAGAGTTTGGTAATTCCATGTCCTAGTGATTGTTTCACTTTCTTCAAATCCAGACTTTTTCAGGGTTTCTCTTGCAGGTTGGTGAGAGTCACACTCCTGAAACACTCTGCTGTGCATCTCCCTCTGCACTTGTTAAATCCCCTCGTATTTCCCACCTCTTGTCGTTCTTCCTGAAATTTACCTCAAATCTTTAATTTGCTGATTTCCCACAGTCCACACTGCATTCACTCACATGAATCTATTAAAGCACCATAATTTGAACAGATTTTTCAGGAGGAAAGGTGGTAAGTCACCTCGTACACCTTTGATTCCTTGAATCAAATCCCCTCAGGCTATCTCTGAGTTCAGCTGCATCTGTGGTTAACAGTTTCCTAGAAGACAGCCTTAGGCTAAGAGCATCCTACTTCATAGACATTCATTCTTTCTAAGAACCGTTTCTAACCTTCTGTGAAACATGCTCAGCACATTGCTGACACAGTCTGAAAATGATAAGAGGTAACCATGGTGAGTATAATTATTTGTAGATAAATACTTCAGTCTCCTTTTCCCCAAATGGATAACTCTGAGAGGCATTATCTCTAGGTGCCATTAAATTTGTAAACAAATGACCCATGTCCCCATATCACCTACTTCTTTTGTACGAATGAGGTACACTAAGGTCACACTTATGACTTCTGATGATTGCCAGCAAACAGAGGAGAAATAAACCAAGGCAAGTTCATAGATGGGTCAGCTTGATATGTGTCAAATGATATGATTATGCACTGCTGCTGTACTAACCCCAATCTAAGAAGAGAGGGTTTAAATCAGAGTAGTGAGGGGAAATACTCCCAGTGGGTAAAATGGTGAACCCTATATAGTGTCTCCTTAGTATGAAGCAACAAATGGTTTGGGATAAGTATGTGCACGGAATTCTGGGCTGTGGCAGATAGTTTGGATATTTTGTCAGGGGTCTGGAATGAGCAAGATTAATGGAGGTCTGAGACAAAGGGAAAAGGCATGTGGATAGACTTCAAATATAGTTACAGAGACCATAGTTACTAGGTTTGAAATCAGTGCCATCGGAGAGCACTACAGAGTAAGAATTCTACTGTCCTGTTCAGAGGATGTCAGTCAGACTCTCTTTGGCCACCTTAGTGCTTGCAGATGGGCTCATAAATTGTGCATCCATGGTGACAGGGATGTTATATGGGCCTTGTATCAAGGGCTCACTCTTACCAAGGCTGATTCATTCATTATCACAACTCTCCCTTAAGGAAATTAGATAATCACTAAGAAGCAGATTGATCACTTTGGAATGCTTTAACTCTGGATTTGTACACAATTGACTTTATATCTGCCCCATAAATATGAGTTTGTTTTTCTATGTGATTTTTCTCTAATTTTACCCCTATTTGTAGGTCCTAGGAATGTCTGATAAAGTAACCTATATAACATTGCCTCAGTCAAGAGATGCACTTTATGCTGAAGGGAGGTGCAGTGTTGTATACACGACCATGGCATCCACTGGCCCTACCGGAGGTGGCAGATCCTGGAAGTAGTTAAC
The DNA here is from genome assembly GCF_021613505.1 of Equus quagga. Taxonomy (NCBI): domain Eukaryota; kingdom Metazoa; phylum Chordata; class Mammalia; order Perissodactyla; family Equidae; genus Equus; species Equus quagga. The sequence goes on along the minus strand of NC_060274.1, from coordinate 48,857,761 downwards.
CTAAGAGAACATTGGAAAGGCATATATAAAACTCAGCTAAAGTGCCATCACACACTTCAGGTTGAGATAATGCTTCCAGAAAGTACAGTACGCATTGAGCCAATACCCTATATATGCAGCTGTGAGTTTCAAAATTGTCTACATGGCAAAAGTAAGACTGAACGCCGTCCCAGTGATTGACTTGTAGATATATTTTTGCTTTCTTTTCCCATAACTTTAATCTCTGTTGGATTAGTCACCAGGGGAGGGAATATGCATGAGGGTTATTAGAAAAATTTCCATTGAGCCTAAAGTTTCAATGACTCTCTGGTTAATTTGGTCATATCATGATAATGGAACTGCAGATAAAAAAATAATAATTAATTAATAGGTTAAAAGCTTAGTGAGATAATGGGGTTAATTAACCCTAGTTATCATGAAGAACCATAGTTGCTGCTATATAATGGGGTCTGAGAGAAATATGTTGGGAGCTCAGAGTATTTACTTGGGAATTTCCTGGTGATTCCAAGCCTGACAATCAGTGTGAAAATAAAAGTTCTCAACCATGGCTTGATGAGAGTGAGGAAAACAAGGATATGACCATTCATGGCTGAAGTCTAGGCTACCTCACTGGAGAACCTAACTCAGTGGAAATGCTAAATGAATTGAAAGAATGAGACAATAGATACCGATTACAGCCTGGGGGCTCTTTGCAGCAGAATACAGTTAATTTCACTAAATCTCCTACATTAAAAAAAAAATATCAGTGAACCACCACTTCAAATAGTAGGTAAAGATGTAGACATAACGCAGAGCACAGATAGAGATGAAGCAAGGGATAGACTGTACTGGATGCTTTTGATTTCCTGCTGATAGCCCCTTGTTTCACCTTTGATTTCAGCTGCAGCTGTAGTGCACACTTCCTGTGAGGTTGGATTCATGCTGACAGCCTCCTGCTTCAAGAGAATTATGTATTTTTCTCCTTTTCTGCCTTAGGGTTTTTTCTGAAGATGTAGTAATCTACTTGGCCTGTGCAAAAGCAAAGCCCAGAATTCAGGAAAGTTAGCATCTCTCAGAGGCAATCCTCGAAGAAAGAGGGTAAGAGCTGGTGGATAACTGCCCCAGCCTCCCATCTCTAGGTGGAGAATTTCTAGAAGAGTTCTGCAATCTTGTCAGATACCTTGGTGGGGTAATGACTTCATTGGCTACTGCAGCAACCTCAATAATGGATCTTCACATTCAATTTTTCTCCTTTCTCTCATTCTCCTGGTTCCTGGGATCACTTCTTAAAGAACCCAGCTGCTCCCAAGTCCATATCTGAGGTTCCAGTGTCAGAAGACACTAATTACTATTCTACATATGTGCTTTAATTTGCTTTAATTTATTTGCAACAATGTGCATTATGTAAATGATGATAATTTTTATTTTTAATGAATTGCCCCATATCTAGGATGATACTAGAATTTTTAATGTGTTTCACCTCCAATTGTTTATTCCATCATATATTCCTTTCTACCACTTTTCTTTCTTGGTAGGAAACACCAGAAATTTTTGGAATGAGATGCTGTATAAGAAATAAATTTAAAAAAACAAATAAAATAAAATTCCACTTTGGTCCTGGAGCACATACAAATTTGTTTAAAGTATGTGTAGTTATATATGTGTCTATTCATTTTTCCAGGTTGTAAATTCCTTGAGGTTAGAGCATAAATTATTTGTTCTTTCTTTCATTAAATTGCCAGTGATGTAATATTTTTGGTGTCAAATTTAGTTTAGGTGCCCTTCATCCTAAAAGAACTCTGATAAAAGATAAGAAAGTTCAAATTAGTGAAAATTCTTACTAAAATACAAGATGGTATGGTTAAATACTTTGATTTAAAAATTTTAAATCTTTATCCAAATCACCAGTGAAATGAAGCAGTATCGGACGCCCCAATTAACAAATAAACCAGACAAAAGATTTGGGAAAAATAGAAATACTTTCATTTTCAGGGAATGGAAGATTTTGGGGAGAACATGATATAATTATAGAATACCAATAGTTCTAGAGATTTATTACTGATAAAATGCAACAAAACGCTTGAGTCTAATGCCTAGTTGAAACTAAATCTTCTTCATTCCCTGGTGTTGGTCTTGAGGTAATTAGGATAAAGGAATAAAATTAAACTTAGCTATTAACCTACTTTTCTCATCCCGTAATTGTGTTAGTTGCTAGAGAAAAGCAATAACTTGGCCTCTAATCACTTAGATGAAGCAAATATAACCTATTTTGTTTAACCAGCTTAAGGTGAGCAGAAATGAAACCATGAAAAACCAAGAAAGGGGCTGGCCTGGTGAGGGAGCGGTTAAGTTACACATTCCGCTTCTCAGCAGCCCGGGTTTCGCTGGTTCAGATCCCGGGTATGGACATGGCACTGCTTGGCAAGCCATGCTGTGGTAGACATCTCATATATAAAGTAGAGGTAGATGGGCATGGATGTTAGCTCAGGGACAGTCTTCCTGAGCAAAAAAAGAGGAGGATTGGCAGAAGTTAGCTCAGGGCTAATATTCCTCAAAAAACAGAAAAAGAAAAAAATAAGACAGTACAAAATGGATGGTTGTAGTTTTCTATATAATGGGAAAAGAAAGAAAAGCATTTTTAGTTTGGGCTGCTATATTCATAAAAGGATGTATTTGAACTGGAATAATTTAGGATAGGTACGGAAGATAAAATAATGTCTTTATAAAGGAGTACAGAGCACAGGGGAAGCAAAAAAAATGAGATGAGAAAAATATGTAGAATACGGGAGATAATTTGAACTTAGGAAAATTTTTGTAATGATTAGAGATGGAAAATATAATTAAATAATTATTACAAGGGAAATTTTACAGAAGATGTTGAAAATCAGACGGAGAGACATATTTAATGCAATAGTAGTAGCAGTAATAGTAGTAAGTAAATATTCATTTGTTCTCTTGAGGGGTGAGATTGGGAAAAACGAAAGTATGCCTACTTATAAAGAGAAGAGGGCATAAAGACACAAGAGAAATAGAGGGAAAAAAAGTAGCTAGAAACGTATATAGAATCAAACCTGAAAAATGAACAAAACAAAATTAGATCCATACCTCACATCAAACACAAAATGAATTATAGAAATATTAGAAACTTTAGTGTGCACAACTACTGAAGATGTTCAATATTTATTTGTAACTCTGGTTTTAGAGTATATCTCACGAAGGAATTAGACTGAAAACATTCCTATAGAATCACTCAAAATAAATACTTTCTATATAAAGATAGGTTACCAATTTCATACACATCTGCGTGAATTATGTTTGTTGTTTTCAGTTTTAGGGATTGCTTTTTTGAGTTTGTGTAATTTTCTTGATTATTCAAAACACTAACATATTAAAAATCAAAATTGGTAAAAATCTGTATGTATTACAAATAATCTAGCTTGCGTGTTTGTACTCTCTACTCTGTTCAAACCTCAAATTTTCTTGAGATACCAGTATAATGACTTTCTGGTTTATTTATGCAGTATGATATGTATTATATTACCATATTATATACCAAACAAATATGTAAAATATGTGTCTATATCGCTTTGTTTTTCCCCTTATTACACAAGATTAAGCCTACTATGTACATTGATTTTCATCTAATTATGTAACCTGGAGATCCCTCCATATTAGCCATATAGATATCTTTCTTGCTTGTTTTGATAACTGCATGGTACTTGTATGTATGCAATGTGGATATTAATTTTTCTCCAATCTTTTATTGTCACAAATAATATCACAACAAATCACATTGTACATGTGCCAAGATTTATTTCTTCAGGTTCACATTTAGGATAGATTTCTAGGGAAAGGATTGTCAGTACAAATATAAGCACAGTTGTGCTAGATACTTGCATGATGCTATCCCCCTAAAAAAGGACTGTGCTATTTTTCATTTCTACAAGCCGTGTATCACATTTGATTTTTCCCCAAAGCATCAACTGGTCAACTCACTGAATAATATTGTGTTCAACTCAGTTATATATCTATTTGAGATCTCATGCAGGTAATTTTTAACATTCTTTTATTTCGTATGACTGAATTATCTCCAATAATCATGAAATGAAATAAATGATTTTAAAGAAAAAAAGCAGATGCTGAATATTTAATTTCATAAAACTTCATGTATATAGTAAAGTCATTTACAAATAAAAACATAGAAAAATACCAAAAATAGCATAGTACAAAAATGAAAAATAAACGATACTTTTAATTACATTAATGCATTTTTAAACAACAGGAAAATAATTATACTTACATTTTGGTCTGCCATATTAATGAATAACACATTTATGGCTTCAATTAAGTTATAACTTATGCAAATGTCACAATGACTTTGTCAAAATTGACCTTTCATTCATTTACTTGTTCTATACATAATATAGACAGAATTATCAATATTTCTTCTTTCATAGTTGATTAAATAATATTTTTTAAATTTTTAACATTTCCTTTTCCATGAAACAACACACACATACATATTAGGAAAAATTATTAAACATAAGGATGCATTTGTAAAAGGCTCATACACTAAACTTATATGACAAATTCCAAAAATTGCAATACTGTCCATTACTTTGTTCCTACAAGAAAGGTTTTAGCAGGATTGAAATATCTCCATAGTCTGAAAATTTAAAACAAATTAAAAGTGCCAAGTGTTTTGTATACTACAGCAGAATTGGTATCATTTGAGTTATTTGCTTTGCATTTACAATTACTCTGCTATCATTCTTAATTGTATGTATTATTTGAGTTATATAGAATTTACCCACAGTGGCTGGAGCCATGAAGTGTATCCTAAGTGAGCTTTAATGATTTAGAAGCCTTAAGACTCTACCTTGAGCAAAAATTGTTGCTCAGCCTGCATTTCTGACGAGCTGCCAGTAGAACTGGGAGGTTTCCATATGAACATTTATGTAGAAAACAATCTTCAGTGGATAAGTAATAAAAATGTGCCATTTTGAATTTGTATACATATTAAAATTCAACAGTAACCATAGTAATTGTTTAAACGTTAGACTAACACAGGATTTTGGGGGGAAAGAATATTTTATCACCGACATCATTTAAAAATGCCAGCCCTCAGTTATCACGAAAAGCAGACTGCCTTTTAGTTGATTTAGTTCTTGTTTTTAATTCATTACTGACAATGTGCTCCCTTACTGCCTGCAAAGGGTGGACTTTGCCCATGCCGGCCTGTGGCACAACATCAGTCCCATGGCTCAAGACCCTTACATTCAAATGTTCAAGAGCCCAATTTTATTATTTACGTATGTTATTAACTTGCCAATTGTTAAATGATCTGGATCAAAAGGTCGTTGTTCTTGTCATCATATAAATGTCCTTAATCAAACTTCTTTATTAATTCTACATACTTAATTGGTTATTATGCACCACACATTGTATATAAAACTTCATTTATTCTTGAGCAAAAATAAAGGCCAGCTCAAGTAGACTCCAGGATCCCTTGGCACCTCAATCATATGTATATACACCTCAGGATAAAGTAGAATTGAGATAATCGAATGCATCATCCCTTCTCCAATCCCAAATCCACACCCATTACATAACAGTGTGAAAAAGGGCAATGGGTTCCACCTGACCAGTTTATGATTTCTTAATTAGGTCATGGATTGAATTTTACCTTCTTGGATGGGAAATACATTTAATTTTAAGAGAAGTGATAGATGTTCCTACTCCATGGTTTACATTGGAACAGGGACTAAGATGGGCCCTCAGATCTAGGGGTGAAGAATGTCCCATCTGTGGTGACTGGTTAGTTTGTCTTAGGAGGAGTCGGTGGAGTCAGGCTGCCTGTGGCTGCAAGGAGGCTGAACGAGATCCAACCACATCTGTAGCATGAAATGGGGCAAAACACCCAGCATTTCAGGGCACTAACAAGGAACAATTTTAAGCTCAAGATGGGTAGGTTTGGAGGGTGGTCTGGTTTTTCAGCTCCAATAGTGAATTACAAGGACAACTGCATGCATGTACAGTACTTAGCACATGCCCCTGTGGCCAGGAAAGCGGGACTATCGCGAGTGGGCTAAACATCAGAGGAGGAGGTCAGGCAGTAAGAAAAAGAAATTGTAGAGCTTTCTATAAAGTGCACAAGTGATGAACTTGGAAACTCTCAGAAGTAGCTGGGAGCATTTTCAGATAGGGCTAAATCTTTGCGGGGCATGAACCAGTTTTATGTTTATACCCAATTAAAGTTTTGTATTTTCATCTAAAACAGACTGCATTTTTGCTTCAAATTTACAGGAGTTTAATCCAGCTGCAAATGGACTACAATTAATTATGGTATTTCCTAACTCCACAAATAAGGAGGCTAGGATAATCATTGCTTCATTTTTTAGACAGTTTGCCAGTCATTTTGCTTTTAAACTATGTAACATCCTCCTTTTTACTTCTTCTTATGCTGACACTTTATTTCAGTCTCCAATCATGACATATCAGGAAATCACAAAGCCTGCCTGTCTGTATGCCCTACATAAATAACCAGCATTTTAAAATCATGTGTCACTTGGAGCATGGCAAGGACTCCTCTTAAGTTTATTTGTACAATGTCACACAATGTCAAACACAAAATTGGGGGGGGGTTAGACTCTTATTTTTCTTTTCTTTTTTTAGGAAGATTAACCCTGAGCTAACATCTGCTGCCAATTCTCTTTTTTGCTGAGGAAGACTGGCCCTGAGCTAACATCCATGCCCATCTTCCTCTGCTTTATATGTGGGATGCCTGCCACAGCATGGCTTGACAAGCGGTGCCATGCCCACACCCGGGATCCGAACCAGCGAAACTCAGGCCACTGAAGCAGAATGCGTGAACTTAACAGCTGTGCCACCAGGCTGGCCCCTAGACTCTTATTTTTTTTAAAAAATATTTATTGCCTTTCTCCACTCTCATCTCATCTCATAAATTACAAAATCTTTACATGCTAGAAGTGGAAAGGAAGTAAAGTAAGAATTATTGAAAAAATACTAGATACATTAAATGCTTTGAGGTTCAAAAAAACATAGACCATGAGTATAGAATTAAGAAAATTAAATGAAGAACAAATAATAGTGCACTTTAATGATGCATTGTTTTGCAATTTGTGCTCTCTGGGAAGCTGATTTCGAGATGAAGATTAGTTTCAGGAATATTCTAGAATTAACACCTGTAGAAGTGAATTAAGATAAAACTCACTTGCAATGCTGTTCTTAATGAGCCCTTAGTAAGTAGAGAGTTGTAAAGAGTAGTTATGCATTGGAACAAAGGAGCCAGGACTTTATTCTCCCACATAGTTTAATTATTAGATGTGGGCCATCCTAAGAAGAGGTGGCCTTGGGTGAGGCACAACTCTTCCACTGGAGAAATCCCCGTAGGGTGCTGGAAGCTGAGGGCTTTCTGCTAAAAGTTCTCCCAGTAACTGGAGGAACAAGTCTTTTATTCCTGTAGAAATATGTGGTGGGCACAATCTCAGCATTCACCACACCATGATATAATTAGTTGGTCAAATGAAAATTGTGGGAGGAAAAAGTTCTTGCTGGCTTGAGGAAAGGTCCAAGATTGAGGAGAAAATTTGGAAATTTCCATTACTTCAGATGACATGACCACAGTAGTGAAAGACAGTAAATAAGATTGGAAGAATAGCTACAGAAAAAAGTATATCTGTACCACTAAGAATTTGTGTTTATCATGTCAACAATGAAGAGGTGCTGAACGATGGCAAAATTGAGATTAGAATAATGTAATTTATCTTTTAAAAACATCTCTTGATTTATTTATGGTTTTTTAATGCTTTTGAGTCTTTTCATTGTAAACTATGAAAGTAATAGAAGCACATGTCTTCTTGACCTTGTTTCCATATTATACTACCTGGCTCATACTAGTTGTTTAATAGATTTGTGGAATTGAATAAACGAATGAAATTATTTGCATAGTTAGGTGGTGTTGCATTTGATTTGGACATGTTGGACGCCATGAGTACAACATCATAAGGATCAGTAGTATACAGTTTGAATTGCATACTACAGCGTTAGTCAAAATAAACATAAAAAATATTTTGAGTTATTTTTAAAGTAGAAAACACATTAGGCAAAATTCAGCATATAAAAAATGCTCCCAAAGGCTCAGTGTTTTATGTTCATTGCAATAGTTTGTGATCTTTATGTCACTGCTGATTGGAAAATGTCTTTTATGTATATTACCTAACATGGTTATTATATTGTCCCAAATGTTCATAGCACTTTCAATCTAATTTTTCCCTAGAGATAAGTGAATTCAAGAAAGAGAGGCAAAAATAACTTCCTATAGCAAATGCCACCATCAAAAAGGTTAACCAAAAAAAAAAATTATGTTCAAAATTATTCTTAATTATTGAATAGTGTTTATCTTTGTTGAAACCTACTACTGTCAAAACGTATATCATTTTGCACTGAGAACTGATTTGAATATTAATTCAAGCAGTCAAATCTAAGCTGTCCACATAACAATTTTCTGACTTGTAACGTGTGAGGGGATTAAAAAAGGTTTCTAAGGCTGTAATTCTAAGTCCCAGAAGCCAAAGAGTGAGAGAATGAGGAAGGGAAATAAATACTTGAAGAAATAATGACAGAATATTTCTGTTTTTCAATTTGATAAAAATACATCAACTTAAAAATCCAAGAAACTCAATGAACTCTAGTAAAAAGAGGAATCTACCAGCCACACCATAATCAAACTTCTGTAAACAAACCATGCAGAAAAAAATTTAAAAACGATCAGAGAAACAAAGTATACATTGCATTTAAGGGAACCCTAGTGTGAATAGAATTCATGTGAGAATAGAAACAGTGGGAGCCAGAAGACAGCGTAGTGAAACATTTAAATAGTTGAAAGAGAAAAAATTTCAATGCAGAATTCTTTACCCAGTGAACATGTCTTTCAAAAATCAAAGTAAAATAGAAACTTTAGACGAACCAAGGCTGCCAGAATTCACTAGCTGGATTAAAATGTATACTAAAAGAAATTTTTTGAACAGAAAGAAAATGACCTTTGATAAGATTTGGATATGAAGAAATGAAGAAACATAAAATGGTCTATATGGTATAAACATAAATTTTTTTCTAACTCTTAACTTTAAAAAACACAAACAACTGTTTAAAGCAAAAATTTTAACACTCTGACATGCATAACATATGTAAATATAAAGTATATGACAATAACACAAAAATGGGACATGAAAGGAATTAAATTGTTTCTCACATTTTACACAAAGTAGTGCAATAGTGGCTCTAAGTAGACTATGAAAAGTTAAGTCAAACATTTTAATATATATAACAACTCTTAAAAGTAAAAAGAAAATTATAACTGAAAAGTCAAGAATTAATTTAATTGGAATACTAAAAATGCTCAATAAACCAAAAATGACGGCAAGTGTGTTAGTTTCCTATTGCTGCTGTAACAAACTACCACAGATTTAGTAGCGTCACCACAAGCTTATTCTCTTACAGTTTTGAAGGTTAGAAGTTCAAAATAGGATATTGAGAAGCTTTTAACGTCAAAGTATTGGCAAGGCTGTTATTAGTGGGAAACTTCCTTCTGGAGTCGCCAGGGAAGAATCCACCTCATAACTCTTCTAGCTGCTAGAGGCTGCATCATGTTTTGGCTCCTGGACATGTTACTCCAGTCTCTGCTTCTGTCATCATGTAGCTTTTTCTCTTTTACTGTGACCCTTCCTGCATTTGTTTTATAGGGACCTTGTGATTACATCAAGTTTATCTTGATATTCCATAATAATATTCCCATATCAAGATTTTTAACTCATTCATATTTGCAAAATCCACTTTGCCATATAAGGCAATATTCACAGGTTCTGGGTATTAGGGTGTGAATATATTCCAGGAGGGGAGAGATTATCAAACCTACCACAACAACAAAGTAGAAATTGAAGGAAAATTGGGATAAATAGAAAATAAACAGTAAAGTTGTATAGTTAAACTCAAAGATGTCAACAATTGAATTAAATGTAAATAAACTAAACACTATAATTACAAGACAAAGATTACCAGAAAAGATTAAAAAACTGACTCAATTATATGCTACATTTAAGAAATGGCACTTTACGGGGCTGGCCCTGTGGCCAAGTGGTTAAGTTCGAGTGCTCCGCTGCAGGCGGCCCAGTGTTTCGTTGGTTCGAATCCTGGGCGCCAACATGGCACTGCTCATAAAACCACACTGAGGCAGCGTCCCACATGCCACAACTAGAAGGACCCACAGCGAAGAATTTACAACTATGTACTGGGGGGCTTTGGGGAGAAAAAGGAAAAAAATGAAATCTTTAAAAAAAAAAGAAATGGCACTTTAAATACAGACACAACAGAGTTGAAAGTAAAAGTTTAGAAAAAAATGATGTATCTTGCAAATTAAAAGAATAGGAAACTTCTTATGTCTATATCAATATGAGACAAAGTAGACTTTAAGACAAGAAAGTCATAGTGATAAAGAAGAATATTTTATAATCATGAAAGGATCAATTCATCAGGACAATAAGATTATGTACCTAATAAACGAGTTTCAAAATAAAGCAAAAAATGATAGAATAAATGGGGAAGTAGGTAAATCTTCAGGCGTAATTAAAATTTTAACACTCCTCTCTCAATAGTTGACAGGGCAAATAAACAAGATTCAGTAAGGATACGAAATAGCTGAATGAGACAAGCAACAAGTCAAATCGAATTGACATTTATAGAACAATACACTCCATAACTATAGAATACAAATGTTTATCAAGTGCACATGAAACATTCACTTCGATGACAATAGCCTGGGTCATAAAACAACTCTCAGTAATTTCAAAGGGTTAAAATACTATAGATAGTGTCTCTGTGCAAATGGAATTAGAACAGAAATAAACAAGAGTATTAAGAAAGTCCATGAATATTTGAAGATTAAACTGTATGTTAATGCACAACACATGAATCACAGTCACAATCATAGCGAAATTTTTTTAAAACATCAAAATAAATGATGAATTTAAAAACACTGCTAAAAGGAAAATGCACACATTAAGTGCTAGCATTATAAAAGGAGAAAGATTTAAAATTAATAACATGAATTTTCACTTTACCTAGTGAAAGAAGAGCAAATTATTACCTAAGTGATATAAAAGCAAGAAAATAACAAAACGTCTTAAAAATGTTTAGCTGAATAAAACAAGCCTGATACAAAAAGCTAGATACTGTATTTGTTTAATTCTTCCATTTATTTGAAGCTCAAAAATGGGTGAAACTAATCGATGGTAGTATAAACGAAGCAATAAAAAATGACGGCGTCATCTATCTAGTCTTGCAAATCAAATTCCTTGTACTTTCTCTTCTCTCACTCTCAAAACCTATAGTAAATGAATTGCTGAAACTCATTGCTTCTGTCTTTTCCAGCTTTTGCTTTGGTTATTTCAGCTTCTGCTGCAGGGTTGCTATAGTAGTCTAAGCCATGATTATCTTTCATAATGGTGAGCACAGTAGTTTACAGCCATCATTTCTTCATTCTTTCATTCACCAAATATACAAATGACAATCTATATGGCCAGCCCTGTGATACTAGGGAAAAAAAGAATTAGCAAATATATATGATTCCTACTCTCATGAAGTTTATTAGAAAATTGTGAAAGCAAACATTATTAAAATAATCATACAAATAAATACCAAGCAACTGATTTGTATTAGTGCTATGAATAAAGAAAACAATATGGCAGTCAAGTGTGCAATAAGAGTATGTACACTGACCAAGGAGAGTGAAGACACGCTTAAAAGAAGGACATAAGTTGATTCTGAAAATTGAATAGAAGTTATTTAGTTAAGAATGATAGGACACATTCAGGTAGAGGAAAAAGCATTGCCATATTGCCCTGAGGTAAGAGGAAGCAGAGCATTTTTAAGGAGTTGAGAAAAGGGAAGATTAAAAGGAGCACAGACAGTGGACAGGTAGATTGAGAGAAGATCAGACCAGAGTATAGTTGTGGTACAAAGGAGAATATGCAGGTCATTGTAGGCCGTGGTAAGGATTTTCATCATTAAACCAGGATGATCTCATCTCGTCAGAGGACAGAATTACTGTATTTTAAACTATAACTGTGTTTTCAGATGAATGTGAGGAGCACAGATAAGGTGCTATTGCTGTAGTCTTGTTAGGAAAAAATTGGTGCTGTGGACTAGGTATACGGAGCAAAGAGGACCAGCTCAGGCATAGGTAAGAGGTAAAATGGAAATAGCAACGTGATAGTTTGGATACGAGGAAATAGAGGGCAGGAAAATAGCAGTGAGAGCTATACATCTTCTGGCTGGCAGCACTGGAAGGATGCACACGAGTCTCTTCCTAGAAAGAAATAGCCAGGAGCAGAAAAATAATACCAATTCGATTCTCCATAAATGCTTCCAGAATGCAGAAAAGAAAGAAATAGTTTTCAACTCAATATATGAGGTAAACATCATGCTCATACTAAAGCCACACAAAGAAAATGCAAGAAATGAAAACAATAAACCAATATCCTTCAGGAACATATTTTAAAAATATTCTTTAAAAATGTGGGAAATAGAATTCTGCAAAATATAAAATAATAAAAAAGTATAACCAATCGAGTTCCACAACAGGAATGCAAGGTACATTGCCTCATTCTCAAAAAGGGCATCTGTGGAAAACCTACAGTTAAAGTCATATTCAAATGGGGAAAACAATATTTTCCTCCTAAGATAGGGAACAAGGCAAGGACATCTGCCTTCAAAACATGTGTTTACTGGTATAAACTATACTGGCAAATACTAGTGGTTTTACCACTATACTAGAAGTCACTAGTATACTAGAGGTCGTAACTACTGCCACAAGGCAAGAAAAGAAGTAAAATATATAGTTATTAGAAAGGAAGAAAGAAAAAAAATCTTTATATGCTTATAACAAATGATCATCTAAGTAGAACAACTTGAGAAATAGATCAAAATCAGCAGTTACTAGGTATTTAGCAAGGTTGGAGTATGCAAACTGGACATATGTAGTGATGTACTTTGTTTATGGATTGGAATATGGGCATACCACATTTTAATGCACTTCACTTTTATTTTGCTTTGCAGATATTGCTTTTTTTAAATTTTTTGGTGAGGAAGATTTGCCCTGAGCTAACATCCGTTGCCAATCTTCCTGTTCTTTTGTTTTTTGGCCTGAGGAAGATTAGTCCTGAGCTAACATCTGTGCTAATCTTCCTCCATTTGTTGTATATGGGATGGCTCCACAGCATGGCTGATGAGTGGAGTACGTCCGCACCTAGGATCCGACCCCGAGAACCTGGGCTGCTGAAGTGGAGCAAGTGGAATTTTAACCACTAGGCAACACGGCTAGGCCCCAGATATTGCATTTTTTACAAGACTCTCCACTGTCAAAAAATTATGACTTGCTGAAGGCTCAGATGATAGCATATTTTAGCAATAAAGTATTTTTAATTAAGTTATGTACACTGTTTTTTTAGGCATAATGTTTAATTTAATAGACTACAGTATAATGTAAACATAACTTTTCTATGCACTGGGAAACAAAAATATTTGTGTGACATATTTTATTGAGATATTCACTTTGTTGCAGTGGTCTGGAATGAAGCCCACCATATTTCTGAGGTATGCCTGTATTTAATATTTTCATTGTCAATATGTACGTTTTTCTCAAATTATCTATAGATTCAACTCAATACCAAATAAAATTCCAGCAGGCGTTTTGGGTAGAAATTAACAAATTAATCTTAATTAATCAAATTAATCTGGGAATACAAATGACCTAGATAACTGAAACAATTTACAAAAAAAAAGACGTCAAAGATTTACACAACCTGATTTCAAGACTGAGAGAAAGCCATAAGCAAGATAAAGGAGTATGAACCAAAGGCTGGACACGTAAACCAACAGAATAAAGCAGAAAGGGATGACATTGACCCACACATAGCTGGTTAATTAATTTTCAAACAAGATGCCAAGTTAACTCACTTAGAAAAGAATAGAGCTTTTACCAAATAGTGCTGGAAGATTTGAACAGATATTTCACAAAAGATGCTATAGGAATTGCCAATAAATACTTGAAAACCTGTTAAATATCATTAGTCATCAGGAAAATGCAAATTAAACCTACATTGAGATACACACTCTCTATAATAGCTATCATTGAAAATGCTGAAAAACACTCATTTATTGCTATTTGGAGTATAAAATGGTACAGTCATTATGGACAAACTATTCTGTAGTTTCTTATTAAGTTAACCTTGTACTTATAAGGCCCTGAAATTCCATGCTGTGTATTTACTCAAGAAAAATGAAGTTATGTCCATACAAAGATTTTATATAAATGTTCATAACAGCTTTATTCATAATATCCCCAAACCGGTAACAACTCCAAAGCCCATAAACATTTGAAAAGATAAATAAATTGTCTTATGTCTGTACAACAAAATATTACTCAGCAGTACAAAAAATACATTACTAATTAATTTAACAACATGGATGGCTCTAAAAAATTATGTTGACACAAATGAGCTAGACACAAAAGAATACATAGTGTATAATTTCATATGTAGGGACTCTAGAACCAAAAAAACTAACATAGAGTGAGAGAGTGCAGAGCTGTGGTTGCCTGCGGCTGAGGGGTGAGAGGTAAATTGATTGCAAAGGGGCGTGAGTGTATTCTTGGTGGTGTTGGAAATGTTCTAGGTGTAGAATGAGATGGTGTTTATATTAACTATACACATCTATCAAAATTCGTTAATTAAAATGTGTGCTTTGTACTATATATAAATTGTTCCTCAATAAAATTCATTTTAAAGGTGAGAAGAGAAAATATGTCACAAAAAGTTGAAAATAACAAAACGTAGTAACTAGACAGCAAGGGTAGATTAGAGGGGAAATATAGTGCTCTGGAATTTTTAAGCATCATTTTCAATAAGCAATTATGATTATATGATCCTAATTAATATATAAAAATTACTTTCTGAGCAGTTCATTATTTTTAAGAAAACAAGGAAAAAAACTACCATAAATTATTAGAATAAAAAATAGAAACAAAGAACTATTATTCAGTTTTCATTCACCTAGAATGATAAGAATAAAAGTCAAAATTGTAACAACAAAAACAATAACTATTTTTAAATGGTTCATAGATTGTTTTAATTGTTCATTATTTTTCATATTTCAACAAACTGTAATCAGCTATAGATTGTATAGTATTAGTTTAAATAAATAAATGCAGCGCAAAAATAAAATTGAATTCATAGTATAGAAAGACAAAGAAAACTTGAGAGAAAAGACAGACTTAAAAAATATATTGAATAAGCGGACAAAAGAATAAAATATGGACAGAATGAGTGTAAGAAAATGAGAAATATTACAGGAAAATTATAAGTTTACAAACTCTAAGTGTTTGGAGCAATCAATGTTAGAACCGAAAGGAGGTAACTAATGGGACTACTGCATGTGTCCTCTGCTTAAACTTCATTTTGGCATTAAAAACAGGGTAACCATAACACAAAATTGAGCTTTCTCTCACTAGAAATCTAGTCTCAACCACCTCATCCCCCAGTAATTCTGTGAATTCTGAGAAGTGTCTTGAACGCTTTCTCTTTGCTGTTGCATTGCATCAGTCATTTCACTCCTTTTTCCGATTCAATTAGTTGTAGTGCTATTTCTTATTACTGCCAACACCAAAGGGACAATCATGCACCTGAAGTCCAGTGAAGGCACTCACCATCGTGGTGGCCAAGATGATGCCTCTGCTGCTGATGCCAACCTAGAAGCCATAACTGCTCCTACTGTCATCATCATACTATTGAACATCCATGCACAGTGCCTGTGTCTTTCCCAAATATGCGCAGTAATCACTCAACTAATGAATTAATTCAAGGATTTATCACTTGATTTAATGTATATTTATTAAGGCTTAACCAGCTCTGTCTTAGGCTCTAGGGAAAAGCAGTGAACTGAACAGAAAGGTCTTTTGACAACAAATTCTTATGGCACCAAAAACTATGAAAATTAGACTTCAACTAAACTTTTAATTTAATAGTTACTTTTAACTTTTAATTGTAAGGATATTTTAATAAACATCTTTTAATTTTCAACTGATTTTTGTTTCAGATATCTCACTCTTACTCAGGCATGAATCCATTCAACTATGTCACATGGAAATCTCAATTAAACATTTGCTGCTGTGTTCAGAAATGCCCTAATCCTCTTCCCCTTGACCTTTAAATAAATTGGTCCGTCTAAACTCTATCTCTTGATCTCGTTATCTGCTTTTTCCCATAGGCTCTGGGTCACTCATAGAGTCAAAACAGCTTTCCCAGACACAGAAACGTCTTAAATATTCCAGTAAACACAGCGTTGGTTTAAAATGAGACCATTATCATGCATAATGAAAAAAGTTTAATAATTAGCTGAGGAAATGGTAAAAATAAAAACTGATATTTTACATTGATAAGAATTAATATGTTCTAGGCAAATGCAGAAATCACCACATGAAAATTCCTTATAAAAGATCATGAACAAAATTGAATATTGTCATTAAAATAAGAAGCTGATTGTAGAGGGGGAAAAAGATGATTCACTTCAGATATTTATTTTGCAACAGTAAACATCATTAAATACAGAAGTAATCAAGAAGAAAGAACATGGTCCAAGAAATTCATATATGTCCAAATTATTAACATATGAAAACCACAAAAAGACATTTAAATAATATTATTTGATATGATAGCCATATTGTTATTCTCCAGAACCACTAAAATGTATTGTATATAGTAATCAGGAAGTAGTGAATTCTTTGTAATTAATCGCATTTAAGCATAATTTGAATAACAACTTTTGGAAATACTGGGAAAATGTATTGAATCTCCAGTTACATAAAGTTTAGGTTATTTTCCAAGCCTCATATTCTACTTCAGTGAATTATAGCTTAAGAAATAACTGTGAAAATAAATTGTATCAACAATACTTTTTTTGTTTGAGGAAGATTAACCCTGAGCTAACATCTGCCTCTAATCCTCCTCTTTTTGCTGAGGAAGCCTGGCCCAGAGCTAACATCCATGCCCATCTTCCTCTACTTTGTATGTGGGATGCCTATGACAGCATGGCTTGCCAAGCAGTGCCATGTCCACACACAGGATCCAAACCGGCGAACCCCGGGCTGCCGAAGCAGAACGTGGGAACTTTACTGCTGCACCACTTGGTTAGCCCCAACAATACTGTTAATGTTAATTTATATGTTTGTAATTAATGACACATTTATAAAAGAATTATCACCATCAATCAACAGTGTGGAAAAGACATATTATGTTTATCATGGCACAATGAACAAAGAGAAGGTTAAAAATACCATTAGGAGGCTTTTTTGGCAAATAATTTATGCTTCCACTTACAACATATACTTTTAGAATTCTATAGGGAACCTGTTAAATCCATTCTGAATAGTGTAGAAGAGAATATCTTAATGGTACTAAAATTAGTATGGCACTATAAAATAAATGCACTTTCAATTCATTATTACGTAGAATGTAATGAATAGCCATTAATCAGAATTTATGTCTTTTTTTTTTTAAAGTCCCTTCACACAGGATTTTTTTTTTAGATTGGCACCTGAGCTAACAATGGTTGCCAATTTATTTATTTTTTTCTTTCTGCTTTTTCTCCCCAAATCCCCACAGTACATAGTTGTATATTTTAGTTGTGGCTCCTTCGCGTTGTGGCACGTGGGACACAGCCTCAGTGTGGCCTGATGAATGGTGCCATGTCCGCGCCCAGGATCCGAACCAGTGAAACCCTGGGCCACCTCAGCAGAGCACGGGAACTTAACCACCCGGCCACGGGGACGGCACCCAGAATTTCTATCTTATATCTCCTAACATTGATAAAAAATATTAGGACACATTCTAAATGGATGAATAGGTGACATTTTCTTTTATAAAATATAGCCAGTAGTCGTAGAAAAATGGAACATTCTAATTTACCATAGAAACTATTGTCATTTCATGAAAATTTCATAAATTTAAAAATTCAGATAAACATTGTGGTCAAATCTGACTCAACTTTTGTGCTTTTAAATTAGCTTCCACTTTCTCCACTGGGTAGGTTATTTTCTAAAATAGCTTTACAGAGGAAAGAATGTGAGTCCTGAAAGTCTCTGCGTAATTTGAGGTTCAGTGAAAGAAACTGTTGTTAGCCCAGAAACTGGAACCTTGCTGTGGGGGGGGCTTCCACTTCTAGCCATCCACTACTTCCTAAATTAGCTCCTTGACCCCTCCCACTCCCAGGCTATGCTTCTCTTCTCCTTCACTTTTCCCCTTCTCAATATTATGTGTGTATGTGAATAATGTCCACATGTAGTTCCTGACGCTTCTGTTCCTCCTAATCACATGTAGAAATTTCCTAGCTCAAAATTAAAGTAAAATTTACTCTTTGAAAAATTTAGGAAATCTTCCCATGAATCCTTCAGCATAATTGTGGAATGCTAGCTATTTTTCTTACCTTCCTAATAGACATCTCCAAAACCAAAATAACGTACTTTTTCTGATGATCACAAGCCGTTTCACAGATTGGCTTTTCTAGAAAGCACACTCTATTGCAGGGTTCAGTGTCCTAGATATTTATATGGAAGTGCCTTTGGGATTTATACCTACAGAAGGAATGAAAGGGGTAGGATTAGACAAACAGAGAAATTGATCTGTGGTGCAGCCCTGAAAATAGTACTGGCCAACGACAATGGGGACCATTAGAGTTGTCCTGAGTTGGGTCAAGATGGTCAAATATTTATAACCCAAATCAGTCCTTTCATGTGGGTCATCTTAGAAATGGGCATGACATTGAGCAAGGCAGCTCTGATGAGGCAATCCCTGAAGGCTATTTTCTGAGAGCATTCCTAGCGATTGGGTCAAAGTTGATCCTCCAAGGTATAGTCAATGTTCATTACACCGCTCATATTTTATTTCCAGCCATAAAAACACTTTACTAGTCCTTCAAGCATCCTATTTACTAAACTGTGTTCATCTGCATCCGATTTATTGTTGAATCTAAATATGAAGTATTTATTTGTATATTTTTAAATAATCTCCTTACTGGAGGATAATTTCAGACTAACAGTAAAATTACAAAGATAGTATAGAGAACTTCTATGTAAAGAATGGACCCTAGAGTCATAGAACATTTAAGTGGATCATCAATGAGAGGAGAGGCTGGAGACCATGATGATCTTCTGCACAAGTTTCCCCTATTATTAACATTTTACCTTAGTATGGTACATTGGTTACAATATATACAATAATATTGATAAATTACTTTACATAAAGCCCATATTTTATTTGTATTTCCTTAGATTTTACCTTAATTTTTTTTCTGTTGTTCCAGTATCCCATTTAAGAATTGTAATTTATTAAAATTACTAGTCATTTCTTCTCAGGCTCTCCTTGCTGTGACAGTTTCTCAGATTTTATTTTCCTTTGGTGAGCTTGATAGGTTTGAAAAGTGCTGATCATGAATTTTGTAGAATGTTGTTTCACCTATTTAACCCTCCCCTCACCTCCTGGAACCTTTAGCATACTGTTTTGTGGTTGTCTGGTTTTTTTTCATTTAGCAATATTTACTTAAAAGTCATCCATGTCTTTTCATAGCTTAGTAGCTTGTTTACTTTTATTACTGAATAATATTCCATTGTATGGCTGTGCTTTAATTTAATTCTTTAATCTTTTGAAAGATATCTTAGTTGCTTCCGTATTTGTTAATTATGAATAAAGTTGTGGTAACATGGCAATTTTTAACTGCGAGTTTTTGTGTGAACATAAATTTTCAAATCAGTTTGGTAAATACATAGGAAAGCAGTTGATGAATCACATGGCAAGTCTACGTCCAGCTTTGTAAGAAATTACCACACCACCTCCCGAAATGGCTGTACCATGTTGCAGTCCAGCAGCAAAGAAAGAGATCTTATTACTCTACATTCTATTCAGCAATTAGCACTATTAGGTTTTGGATTTTAGCAATTCTAATAGGTGGTTAATGACATTTTGTTTATTTTTGCAATATCCTAATGATAAATAAAGTTGAATAAATAAAGTTGTTTCCTATGCTTATGTGCCATATATATATCCCCTTTGGTGAGATGTCTGTTCAGTACTTCTATTTTTAAATTTCTTTGCTTTCTTCTTGTTGACTTTAAAATGTTCTTTATATATTTGCCATCCACGTCCTTTATCACCTATGAGTTTTGCAAATATTTTCTGTTAGTCTGTGGCTTATCTTTTTCATTTCATAACATTGTCTTTTTCAGCACACATTTTACTTTTAATAAAGACCAACTTAAAAATTCCTTCTTTCATGAATTGTACTTTTAGTTTTTCATAAAACTCATTATCAAACCCAGTCTCATACATTTTTCCTATATTTCCTCTGAAAGTTGTATATTTTTGCATTTTATGTTTGCTTTAATGATCCATTTTCAGTCAATTTTTGTGAAAGGTATAAGGTCTGCATCTAGGTCCATTTATATATATTTTTGCTTGTGGATCTCCATTTGTCCTAACACCATTTGTAGAAAACACTATAATTTCTCTGATTAATCGATTTTTCACATTTGTCACAAATTATTTCACTCTATTTGTGTGGTTCTATTTCTAGGCTTTCTGTTTCGTTCCATGGGTCTGTGTGTTTATTCTTTCACTGAGGCAGTTCTGTTTTCTGTACTATAGCTTTGTAGCCAGTCTTAAAATAGGGTTGAAATGCAACTTTGTTGTTCATCTTTACTGTTGTGTTGGCTAATCTTGGACATTTCTTATTCCAATAAACTTTAGAATTAGTTTGTCAACATTTACAAAATACCTTCCTGGAATTTTGTTTTAAATTTCATTGAATCTATAGATCCACTTGTCAAGAATTAGCATCTTAACGAATTGAATTTTCCAATCCATGATCATGTATAATCTTCCATTTATTTTGATCTCTTTTGAGTTCATCATCAGAATTTGGTAATTTTCTGTATATAGATCATATATATGTATATACATATATTAGATTTATATCTAAATATATCACTTCTAATTTGGTGCTAGGGTAAATGGTATTGTGTTTTAATTTCAAACTTCAATTGTTCACTGCTGGTATATATGAAAGCAACTGAGTTTTGTATACTAACGTTGCATCTTTCCACATTCCTATAATGGTTTATTAGATCCAAAGTGTTTTGCTTAATTCTTTGGGATTTTCCACACAATATGACATCTATGAGAAAAGATGGTTTCATTTTCCCTTCCCAGTATGTGTAACTTTCATTTCAATTTCCTGTCTTCACACACTAGCTATGACTTTCAGTGTTATTTTAATAGATGTGTGAGAGGAGACATCCTTGCTTTTTTCCCATCACAAGGGGAAATTGCACAGTTTTTCACCATTTACTATAATGTTAGCTGTAGGGTTTTTTGTAAATGTTCTTTTTCAAGTTGAGAAAATTCACCTTTTATTCCTAGTTTACTGAGAGTTTTTAGCGTGAATTGGAGTTACATTCTATCAAATGCTTTGGCCTCATCTGTTAATACGATCACATGATTTTTCTTCTTTAGCCTGTTCATAAGGGAGAATACTTCATTGATTTGTGAACATTGAACCAGTCATGAATACCTACAATAAATCCAACTTGAACATTTTGTATAATTCTTTTTTTATAAATTGTTGGTCTTGATTTGCTAATACTTTGTTGAGTATGTGCATATATTTTCATGTGACATACTGATTTATAGGTTTTTTTTTTAATATCTTTTCTGGTTGTGGTTATTAGCATAATGCTGGCATCAAAGAATGAGTTAGGAAGCATTACCTCTGCTTCTATTTTCTGGTTTGTAGAGAACTGATGTAATTTCCTCATTAAACGTTTGGTAGAATTCACTAGTGAACTCTTCTGGGCCTCATACTTTTTATTTCGAAATGTTATTAATTAGTGATTCAATTTAATCAATAGATATTGTGCTGTTCAGATAATCTATTTATCTTTGTATGAGTTTTGATATATTGTGTGAATTTTTGTATAAGGGTAACACAGACCTAATAAAGTGAGCAAGTCAGCTTCTATTTTTGGGAATAGTTTCTGAAGGATTTGTGTTAATTTTTCTTTAAACATTTGGAGTTCACCAGCGAACCCATCTGGGTTTAGGCTTTTCTTTTTGTACATTTAAAATTTACTAATACGACCTCTTTACTTCTTGTAGGTCTATTCTGATTTTCCGTTTCCTCTTGAGTCAGTTTCAGTAGTTTGTGCCTTTATAAAAATTTATCCATTTTATCTTAGTAATTGAATTTATTGACATATGATCACTCACACCATTCTCATATATTTTTCATTTCTGTAAGGTTAATAGCAATGTCTGCTCTTTCATTCTTAATTTTAATAATGTGAGTTTTCTCTGTTGTTTTCCTGCATCAGTCTAGCTAAAATTTGTGATTTTGTTAATCATTTCAAACAATTAGCTTTTGCCTTCACTGATTTTTCTCTCTTGTTTTTCTATTGTCTCTTTCATTTATTTCTGCTCTTGCCATCTTATTTTCCTTACTTCTACTTGCTCTGGAATTAATTTCCTTCTCATTTTCTAGTTTCTTCGCGTGGAAAGTCAGGTTTGAAATTTGAGATAATTTTTATTTTTAAAGTAGGAATTTACAACTATAAAAATTCTCTCAATTTTCTTTTTGGTGCCTCTCCTAAATTTTGATATGTTTTGTTTTGTTTATAATCATAACAAAATATCTTCAATATTCTCTTGTAATTTTCATATACTCATTGTTTATTTAGGAATGTGCATGTTAATTTCCACATATTTGTGACATTTTCAAATTTTATTCTGTTATTGATTTTTTAATCTCATTCCACTGTGGTAAAATATAGTGTATAATTTCAATTTTGTTGAATCCTCTTACTGTTTTGGTAGGATACACACTTTATCCTCTTGAATTTCAAACCAACATTGATTTCTTTCCTCTTGAATATATCATGGATACATATTTAATGGCCAAACACATGTCTTATCTGGGAGATGTTCTATGTGTGCTTGTGAAGAATGCAAATTCTGCCATTTTTGAGTGAGTATTTTCTAGGTATCTTAGGTTGTTTGTTGTTCAAGTCCTCCATTGCCTCATTGATATTCTTCCTCGTTTTTCTATCCATTACTGAATGTTAGTTACTGATACAGCCAACTGTTACTGTTTCATTGCCTATTTCTCCCTTCAATTTTGTCAGTTTTTGCATCATGTGTTTTAGGGCTCTGTTGCTAAGTGCATTTATGTTTATACTTCCTATGTTTTCTTTGTGGTTTGAACATTTTTATCATTACAAAATATCCTTCTTTCTTGCTAGTAACATTTGCCTTAAGCTCTACTTTGATATTAATATAGACACTTCAGCTCCTTTGGTTACTATTGCATGGTATATCTTTTCCCATTCTTTTAATTTCAACCTATTTGTGTCTTTTAAATTTAAATTTCCTTTCTTTTAAACAGACTATAGTTGTATCATGTTGTTTAACCCATTCTGGTAATTTCTATCTTTGGTTGGAGTGTTCATTTCATTTACATTATTTTCATTGTTACTAGATACATATAACATAAATTTATACCATAAATTTACCATTTTAACCATATATTCCAGGGACATTTAGTACATTCACAATGCTGTGAAATCATCATAGCTATCTAATACAAGAACATTTTTATCACCAAAAACAGAAACCACATACCTATAAGTAGTCACTCACTATTCAATCTTCCCATAGCCCCTATCAATCCCAAATTTGCTTTCTGTCTCTATGAATTTTCTTCTTCTGGATATTTCATATAAATGACATCTTACATCATGTGACCTTTTTTGTCTGGCTTTTTTAACCTAGCATAATGTTTTCAAGGTTCCTCCATGCTGTAGCACATATCAGTATATCATTCTTTTTTATGGCAGATAATATTCCGTTGTACAGATGTATCATCTTTTATTTATTCATTCATCCAGTGATGAATATCTTGGCTATTTCCACTGTTAACTGTTGTGACTGGTGCTGCTATGAACACATATGTTATATATATATATATATATTTTTTTAAGATTTTATCTTTTCTTTTTCTCCCCAAAGCCCCCCAGTACATAGCTGTACCTTCTTCATTGTGGGTCCTTCTAGTTGTGGCATGTGGGACGCTGCCTCAACGTGGTTTGATGAGCAATGCCATGTCCGTGCCCAGGATTCGAACGAATGAAACACTGGGCCACCTGCAGCAGAGCGTGCATATTCATATGTTATATTTTAACATATGTTAACAATTCCTTTTATTATAATTAGAATTTTAATTGGTGGATCATGTAGAAATTCTGTTTAACTTTTTGAGGCATCTATAAATTGTTTTTCACAGTGGCTACACTACATTCCCATCAGCCATGTGTGTAGGTTCTCATTTTTCTACATTCTCACCAACACGTTATTTTCCTTTTTTTTAATTATGGTCATATTGGCGGATATACAGTGGTATTTCATTATGTTTCAATTCATTTGCATTTAATGTAATTAGTGATAAGCGGAGATTTAAGCTTGTCATCTGCTAATTATTTTTGATATATCATGTTTTTTATTGTATTTCTATCCTTTCTCCCTGTTTGTCTGTTAAACAGATATTTTCTAGTGTGTCATTTTACTTCTCTTTCTGCTTCTTGTAAAATATTTTTTGTATAATTTTTTGGTGGTTTCTCTTGGGATTAAATTAATATCTTAAACTAAACTAGTATAGTTCAAATTAATGCCAACTTAATTTCAAAGAATACAAAAACCTTCCTCCAATATAATAGCTTCCTTCTCACTCCTTTTCTTTGTGAAATTATTTTCATACAAGTTGCATCTTTATATATCATAAGCTACCAAGCCAGTACCATTATTATATTCTGCAGTTTTTTAAAATTGGATAGAAGAAAAGAATCAGAAATAAATACACACTTACACTGTCCTTTATATTTAGCTATGTAATTATGCTTACCACTGATCTTTATTTTTCCTTGTTGATTTGAGTTACTGTCTAGTGCACTTTCATTTAAAATTGAAGAACTCTTTTCAGTATTTCTCATCAGGCATGTCTGCTACCAATTGATTCTCTCAGTTAACATTTATCAGGGAATTCTTTACTTCACCTTCATTTTTGAAGGATAGTTTTTTTGGATATAAAATTCTTTGCTGACAGTCTTTAATTTCAACAGTATGAATATATCTTCCCACTAACTTTTGTCCTCTGTAATCACCGATTGCATAATTCCACTTAGTCTTATTGAGTATCCCTTGTACATGATTAGTTGATTCTCTCTTTTTGCTTAAAGATTCTCTGTCTTTTTCTTTAAGTAGTTTCATTATGATATTTCTAGGCATGGATTTCTGAGCTTATCCTATTTGGAGTACGTTGAGTGTCATGGATGGGTAGTTTACTGTTTTTCATTAACTTGGAAAAATTATCTTTTTAAATTTTCTTTCTCTCCCCTCTCTATCTTCTCTGGGACTCCCATTTTGTGTAAGTTTAATGCTTTATGGTTTCTCATGAGTCTCTGAGTCTCTGCTATTACTTCTTTATTTCTTTTTCATTCTCTTTTTCAGACTAGGCAATCTCAATTGACCTATCTTCAACTTTGCTGATTCTCTCCTCTGCCATCTCAAATCTGTTATTTATCTCCTGTAGTGAATTTTTCATTCAGATATTGTACTTTTCAACTCAAGAATTATTTTTGGTTATTTATATATTTTTATTGATTTTTATACTCTCTATTTGGAGAGACTTCATTCTCAAACTTTCTTTCAATTCTTTAGACATAGTTTAGTTTAAACATATTGTAATACATGATTAAAAGCCTTTGTTTAGTAAGTCCAATCTCTGGTCTTCCTCAGGAACAATTTCTACTGACTGTTTTTTCCTTCCGTTTATGAGCTATACCTTTCCTGTTTCTTAGCATGTTCCTGTATTTTTGTTGTTCATGTGTTGAAAACTGGACATTAAAATAGTAAAATATGGCAATTCTGGAAATATAACCCACCCCCTCATGTTTGTTACTGTTGCTGTGTGTTCCTGTTTGATGGTTCTTGATGCTGCCGCTTTTGTTGCGCTGTTGTTGTATAGTGACTTACCCAAACTAATTGTATAAATTCTGTATTCTTTCTAACATACAGCCATTAAAATCTGTTCTTGGTTAACTTATTGGTCAGCTAATTATTAGACAAAGATTTCCACAATGCCTGGAACCAGGAAGTCTCCTCGTCTGTGCAAAGGGGCTATGTGTGTGTTGGGGGCACAACTTCAATGCTTCTGCAGGCATTTCTAACTCTACCTGAGCTTTCACTTCCTGTCTGTGCTGAGCCTCAAGGTCAGTCAGATGTGAGAGCTTAGGGCCTTCTCAGGTCATGCACCTGGCCTTGCACTTGTGGGAGAACTTTTATATTCTCAGGACTATGTCAGAGCTTTTCAGAACTGCTTACAGACTGAATCATCCCCTAGCTTTTCCTGTTATTTTTTTTATCAGCTTCTTGTTTACCCCAACTCTTATCATCACCTGAGGAAGCTGTCACGTTAGACAATTGCCACTGACTTTTTTTTTAAAGGTTCTATTTTTTCTTTTTTCTCCCCAAAGCCCCCCAGTACATAGTTGTAAATTCTTCGTTGTGGGTCCTTCTAGTTGTGGCATGTGGGACGCTGCCTCAGCGTGGTTTGATGAGCAGTGCCATGTCCGCGCCTAGGATTCAAACCAACGAAGCACTGGGCCGCCTGCAGCAGAGCGCGCGAACTTAACCACTTGGCCGTGGGGCCAGCCCCGCCACTGATTTTTTAACAAATGCTCCAAAGTAAAAGTTGTTCACTTTGTCTGAGCTCTGCATCACATCAAATGAAAGCAGTCTCTGATAAAGGAGTTTCTAGGCAGCAGACAACTAGATGGAATGGTGAAAATTATCTGGAAATGGTCTCTTCAGGGTCTCCACACTCATTCAACATCTCCAACGGTTGCTAGGTGGTTGGTTTTCTTTACCACCATGATTGAGAGACTACTGATTCTCAAGGCTACCCAGAGCTAGAGAAAGATAGAAAGGAATAAGGCACGTTAACAATGCCACAAACTAATTTTTCTTATCAAGAGATCGTTTTCCTTGAATATACGCTCCTCAGACTAATGCAAGCTTTTGGTTAATTTTGAGGGTTTTAAAATTTTGCTTTTGACAATTTTTGCCGGTGTTTTCACTGCTTTTATGAAGGAATGGACTTTTGAAAGTCCTTAATCTGACATTCCGTAAATGGCTCCTGCTAGGTTTATTTGTAGTTTCTTTTTCTTGCTTACGTTTACAGCACTTTCTATTACTTGAATATATTAAAGAGCATTCTGTCTTATATCAAATTGGTACTGTATTATTTGATCCATTCGGTTACTTTATTTTATGCTAATATATGTTTTTGCTTGGTTAACATTTCCTTTAAGTTATTTCCAGATATGATATATATTTTATTTTTAATGACTTTAAAAAGTAATGGAAGTGTTTTGTTTTTTTTTTCACTTAGGGTCATGTTGTCTGCTTAAGGTCACATTATTTTTCTTTTTAAATAGAATGTTGTATTTAAATTCTATATTATTCACTCTTTTTGTTCAATACTCAGTCCTAAGAATGGAATACTATCTATAAGATACCATTGTAATATATTATATAAAATAAGATTCCCTTAGTTTATGTTAACCACACTTAGTTTTTCTCATATTATCCTCTGACCACCTAGTATTGTTGTCTCTGTGTCTACATATATCCCAGGAATTTTTGTTGTACTCATTCATATAAAAAGCAACTTGGAGGAGGATAAGATTATTGGCTGACAATTTAATCTATCTTTATGAACTCAGGTGACAACTAATGGTATAATGTATAAATGGTTTTTATTTTAGCATTGGTAATTTAAGATATTTTGAAAAGTAATAGAAATAATAGTATCTGTCACTTATTGGGTCCTTACTACACACCAGACATTACGTTGCCATTTACTTATATACTTTAGCCCTTAACATATTTATTAGAAGTAAGACTAATCCCAGAGGAGATGAGAAAATGAAGGCTTACAGAGATTATAAACTTTTGTGATTTAACATGGAAAGTGCAGAATTAGGTTAGGATTTACTTCTCATCTTGTCTGACTTCAAAGTCTATGCTTTAATAAGTGCCCTTTACTGCCTCTCCAATCATTAATGACTTGCACTATCCAAAAAGAAAGGCTTGTAGCATGAAAGAATATTGATTTTTGCTCTTTAGATTTAGTTTACTTAAATCCATACTTGTGTGATAGCATGGCACAGTAGAAAGAGATTTGAAGAAGAATAAGAAAACCTCTAGTTCAATCTCACATCAGCATCTAACCATAGGAGTGAGATGGTGAACAATGGAAAAACTAAAGCAAAATGCGATTTTACTTAGGTCAGAAAAATAATTTCCTCTTGAATATGCATCAGTGAAATGCAGTGCATTCTTTGTTCAAATTATTCAGAATTGCCATATTTTCAAGAAGTTTACAAGTGCATTTTTTTCTTTTCTTTTTATCCAAAGAGCCATATTACTGGGTGGAATTTATAAAGGCATCAGCAGGCGTCAGTGGGGATTTTGCTGATTAATTTTGGGTAAGCTGCAGTAACATTACCAGCTAATTAAGGGTTAGAGTCCACATGAAGCGCTTTTTAAGACTTCTTAACTCTGTTGGTGTCTTACAAACCCCAGGAGTGTTCATGTGCATTGATCTTTGTCTCTTTCTCTATCTATGTACAATAATATTATGAAATTCAGTTATTACTACATTCAGAAATTTTCACTGAAACCAAATAGAAATATGTAATTTTATATTTTAAATCAGTAAACACATTTGGGATGACTATTTTGGCATTCCATTTAAAGCATAGGTTAAAATATGTTTCCTCTATTAGGCTTTCAAAAATGGCATATCTTACCTATTCAAAATATTTATAACACGTATAGTTTGAACCATAAATGTATAAATCATACTACCATGATTGCTACAAACATCTACTGGTAAAAGAAGGAGAAAACCTGTCAAACTATCAACTAGCTGCAGAATTTACACAGCACATTTTTCAACCTCATCAGTATCATTCATGGTTTTGAGCTAATAATATTCTCATATTTTATTATGCTACTTGTATTTGAATGGTAATTTATACTTTTTAAACACATTTTCAATAATATTCTCAAAAACACAGAGCAAAATATAAGACAGATGCAACTATGCCCATCTCAAAGACCAAGAAACGAAGTCCCAGATATTAATACATGCAAATAGGTGTCAATCTTAATACTAGAACGTAGGTCATAAGTTTTTTTCCATACCATTCTTGTACAAATATGTAGTATTCATACACACATGGAAATATATAGTATCCATATACACATGATTATTTTTAATATTTTAAATATAATACAAATTTACACTGACCTATACAATTTATACACAATACCACTTATATTTAATAATTTTATTTAATAGATAACATAATATTTCAATTAATAGTGCTACTTAGAATGGATAGGATTAGGATATGAGAACCCAGGGGCAACAAAGTGAATGCTGGGACAGATATAGGTGTGTTTGCAATGGCATCTATATTGTGTTTCAGAAAGCCTATAGCATTATAAATCGAAGTTTTGTAACCAGAGCCTCTAAATCTATGTTGGGAAAGAGGGCATTTGGTATAAGCAGAGATTTAAAGGAACCAGGTTAGAATCTTAGAGTAGGTTCTGCTATGCTAATACAGGAGACTGTCATAGCAACAACTGAGTCTTTATAACCCTCTGATTTAGGGAACCTTTCACATGGAAGCTTCCTTTTTAGCCCTGCAGACCTGGTTATGATAACATATATAGGCAAACTATTCTATTACCCAAGTCCTGGTAGCAAAGACATTTTTTTGTTGTTTGCTTCATTGGAATATGTACTCGCTGGAAAATCACTAAAGGAATAGCATCCACTAGGCTGAACATTGTGTATCCCACTAAAAATAGTATAAGATGTGTCACATTGAATTGCTTTAATAAGGTGCTGTAATTTATTATTTGGCTATTGTTTATTGGCTATTTATTATTGGTTATTGTTTAAATAAAACTATATCATATTAGAATATAAATGAATAAAATTAGTATTTCTTTTGAAATAAGTTTTAATGAGTTATAAGTCAACATAAGACACACACACACACGCACACACAAGTCTTAGAATTCCAGCCCAGTGAAACTTCCTTCTGTAGAGAGAAGGTGAACGGACTGTCAAGGCCATCTCTACTATGAAATGGGTACACTGAAGGCCATTAAATAATTGGGGCTTTCAACTATCTTGGTTTTGAATCTACTTTCAGAAAACAATTTTCTGGTTGTGAATGGTTTTATAACCAGGTCTCCCTACATAAAATAATGCAAACATAAGACTAACTCTACATATTTAAATTCCTGAGACACTTTCTGATTGTTATAAATCAATATGTCTGTTTTAGTGATGTCAACCCCAGCCTCAGGTTCATTTTAATGAGTCAGGGTAATAGCCTTGGGGACTCTAATAATCCCCAAACATAAGCAAGAGAACATCTGTGGACTTTCAAAGCTGAGAGCCGCAGTCTTCTGGACGTCTCTTAGAGAGCACGATTTCCTCCATCTCTTTCCGTATACTGATTCCGAAGTACTATTTTTCCTCTATTTACTAAAGCGGTAACAACAATAAAAATCTTACAGATGACATAACACATTATTTATTATTTAAAGCAGATGAAATAGAAAAGATGATGGTAAAAGTTCACATTCTAAAATCTCAGCATAAAACATGTTTTAGTTCTTGCCAAAATACATAACTTAAGCTTTATTTTTGTTATAGATGACTGATGATAAATTTTATCACTGAATTGTATCTTATAAGGGAATAAAAGTGTATCACGAATTTTTTTATGAAGAGGGTTATAGAAAAAACAAGTAATACTATAAATAAACTAGGCCATGCAACAAATGAAATAGCAAGAATGGGATGGGCAAAGATTTTACAATATCAGGAAGCATAAAAAGAAAAAAATCTTTGGTGATATACTTTAAAAATAAAGTCAGAAATTCCGTCACTATCCTTAACAACACTAAGGACCACTAAACATTATTTTTAGGAAACATATTCTAAAATGAGGGCCTTACATTCTTATATGTTATAATTTAAGCCCAAGTTCTGGCTCATTGCTTATTTTCTAATTAAAGGGAAAAAAATATATACATGCATAGAAAAAAATTATGAATAATAAAAACTATTAATAGTCTGCCTTGCCTATAAAAGACAGGCCTGCCAGGAGATATGTGGAAGGAAGTTGTAGGAGACGCCCACTGACACTCAGTAATTTGGATTCTAAAGGACTAGATGTAAGGATGATTTAGGATCAGGGAGGAGGTCTGTCAAGCAGGCTCTCTCTTGGCACTGTAGGTCTGCAGCAACTGGAGCCCACCATGGTGAGAAGGGGCTTTGAAGCATCCGCATAATACAAATTCTAGCCTAGGAAGCAAGTAATTCATGATCGCGGAGAGGCCTTTAAGATGAAGACCCTGCAATCAAGTAAGAGAACACATTACGTGGGGGGACATTCTTGTGAGTGTGAATTCCATAATTCATATTACCAGTATATGTGAACAAGATCTTTGCCCCAACTGCCATTGTTATGAATTCACCCAATTACTATGAATCCAATCAGACTGCTCACTATCAGAATTGATAACCTTTTATAGGATTAACAACAAATAAGGAAATTCGTTAATATGAGGGGCTGGCCTTGTGGATTGTTGGTTAAGTCCACGCACTCTGCTTGGGTGGCCCTGTGTTTCCAGGTTCGGATCCCAGGCACGGACCTACACACTGCTCATCAAGCTATGCTGTGGCAACCTCCCACATACAAAATAGAGGAAGATTGGCACAGATCTTTGCCCAGCAACAATCTTCCTCAAGCAAAAAGAGGAAGATTGGGAACAGATGTTAGCTCAGGGCCAATCTTCCTCACACACACAAAACAAGTAGTATGATATTTACCCCTAAGAGAACATGTAATGATTATTTTAGTTTGCTACCAGAGACTGGGTGGCTTAAACAACAGAAATTTATTTTCTCCCATTTCTGGAGGCTAGGAGTCCAAAATCAAGGTGTCGGCGGGATTGGTTTCTTCTGAAGCCTCTCTCCTTAGCTTGCAGATGGTCTTTTCCTCACATAGCTGCTTCTCAGTGCATGCACATCCCTGCTGTCTCTTCCTCTTCTTATAAGGACCTAAGTGAGGTTGGATCAGGGCCTGCCCTAAGGGCCTCATTTTAACTTAATCACCTCTTTAAAGGCGCTATATCCAAATACAGTCACATTCTGAAGCACTGGGTTTTATGACTTCAACACATGAATTTTAGGGAGCCACAATTCTGCCCATATCACTGATGTTAGAAAAGTACAAATGACCAATAACCATGAGAGAAAGTTTTTAAGTTTCTACAATTTCACCTTATTGTGATTCATTAAAATTTAAAGATACAGATAATTTCTATGTTATGAAAAATAATTCAGACTTTCAGAAACAAAAGGAAGTATTGAAATTTATTTAACAAAGCAAGATTGCTCTGATTCTTAAACTAGGCAATGATACGTTAAAAGAAAAGCAACAAATTTATTATTCCTTTTGGAAAATTACTCATTTGAAAACAACCAACCAACCAACCAAAAAAAGAAAACCCCCAATTGAATCAGGTTTCCTAATCTAAAGACTAACACATAAGTTTTTACATATTTGTCTACTATTATCTTCCTATAAACCCTAAATAGAGTATTTTTAAAGGTCATAAAACATATGAAAGACTTTCATGATTTAGGGATAAATGAAAAGTTAATATATAAAAGCTAATAGCTTTTCTATAACCAGAAATGATAGTAGAAAATAAAAGAGAAAAAAGTACTTTTTCTCACAGAGGGAAAAACTAGTCAGAAAGACATTTAACAAGAAATATGAAGGGCTTCGGAAGTAAATTTTTCCTGAGAGGCATAAGAAACACTAATATCTTACAATTTTACTTGTTAATTGTACTTCATAAGGATGAAATTTTAAAAATAAAATAGTGTGAAAAAAATTAACCTTTTCAAAATTAACTTATCAATGTAAAACACTTTTTATCCAAAATCCAAAAATATTTTTTGGGAAATGCTAAATACTGATTATAAATACTTCAAAACAAACTGATCAACCAATGACGATAGCAAGGAAGTTGTTGAAGAGAATAACTAATTGATAGAGACAGAAAGGAAGAGATACAAAGAGAGAGAGAAGAGAAAAGAGGAGAGGAGAGACTGAAACTTGGAACCATGACACGGCCCTCACTTTGACAACTATACCTACCAGTGTGTGTGTGTGTGTGTGCGCGCCCGTGTGAATGTGTGTGTGTGAGTATCTGTAAAATTGTACTGGGAAATTTTATTTATAGTAAGACTCTCTTAAGACTCAGCTATTGTTGCTACTACCTGCCCAATTATCTTGAATTTCTAACGTCCTTAATTTTAGTTGGTTGTTTTGCTTGATAATGCTATTCTGATAGCACAAGATTACTTGACATCTCTTTATCTCTAAAATTATATATAATTGTATAATTAGTTTTTCATTTCTTCCCTGCTCTCCCTGTATGTATGAAGGCATAAAAACCACCCCATTATTGAAGTCTTAAACTAAACAATAAGTTTGAAGGTCTTTGTTTTATTTTCTTTGCAACTCTTGTTCTTTCTTGATACTGGCAGTTAAATGTCCTTTCTTCCTTTTTAAACTTGCTCCTTGATTACAGGGGACAAATAGGAGCAATAATATCTTGATAGAGGAGATCACTTATTTTTATTAATCATGATGATAATAATTGCTTTATGACAACAATATAAGGCAAGCACCATTAATGTCTTCACTATAAACATGACATTGTTAGGTGTTCCATGTTTTTACACAATTGTCTATACTAGAGGAGCAAACAAGAATGACTCTTGTAAATGTTCCCAAAGTTACATTTTATGTTATTATACATTTATTGAATGTCTACTGTGTACCCTCATCGAGTTAACATTTAAGATTAAATGCTCTGCACTAACTCATCCCAAAGAATTTTACCTTCTCTCTGCAGGTGAAAGGAAAGTGAGGGTGTTACTGCCTCCTTTCCTTCTGGGGAGTCAATTTAGTAGCAGTCCTTTCTGACAGATTCGAACTGGTAGCCCAGAAAGACAACTAAAGAGTGACATAGTTCAAATGTTGTAATTATGGGAACGAAAAGGATAAAAGGGATTTTTAAATAAATGGTACACGAACCATGAAATGTGCTTTATGTCTAGCGCTAACGTTCCAAGACTGCAGCAGAGTTAATCTTGTCTTTACTCTCTCTCTCTCAATCGTGAGAGAGTAATAATTCTCCTGTAATACTGTATTTTTCTTTCTGGCCAGTTGGGTATCATGGTGGGTATAGAGTATGGTTTGTTAGTGAAAAATGATAGAAATTTCACCCTGACTTCATTTATGAAGATTATTATGTTTGGGCATCGATTAAGGTGATTCATGGTTAGAGTATTGTTTCCTTTATCTTAATTATGTAATTAATTAGACAAAAGTAATTTTAAATGTTAAAATACCCTTTTATTATTGTAAAGTTGATTATAATATAATTTATCATATTGCTTAGGTCTGTCTGTTTGATTTAGAATTTAAATGACACATGGATATGTGAGGTTGTTTAGTTGTCACACTTCTGTATATAAAATTAGGTTATATTGAATATGTATGATATAAATATTGTAAAATAGTATATATGTATGTATATGTAAAATGTACATATCAACATAAAACATAATAAGAATTTTGGTTACTCTGAACAGTAAAACCATAGTTTATTTTCTACTTATAAGTGCCCATATATACTAAAATTATCCAATAGAGCTAATATTTCTTTCAAGTATTTTTTTTCCCATAGGAAAAGATTCACCCAGAGCTAACATCTGTTGCCAAATTTCCTGTTTCTTTTTCCCTCTCCAAAGCCCCAGTGTGTGGTTGTACATCTTAGTTGCAAGTCCTTCTAGTTCTTCCATGTGTGCCACTGCCACATCATGGCAACTGACAGAAAGGCAGTGTGGTTCCATGGCCAGAAAATGAACCTGGCCTGCCAAAAAGATGAGAGCAGCAAACTTTAACCACTAGGCCATCAGGGCTGGCTCCAAAATTAGTTTTTTTTAGGTTCATAAAAAGCCCAATGACTGCAGTTAAAAGAAAGGAGAGATGAATGAAATGACAATTCACACACACAAAAAATATACATTATAAATATCAATATATGGAAACACATAACTTTGTTGGTAACTTAGAAAATGAAAACAGATTAAAACAAATGTTCATGTCACTAACTAGGTATTAAAAAAATTATTATCAAGTATAAGTGAATTTGGGGGTAAATTAGAACTCTTTTGCTTAAGAACACTGCTAGGATGTTCCCTCTCACTACTTCTTTTCAACATTATACTGAAATGTTAACTAATGCAATAACAGAAAAAAAGTAAATAAAAGGTACACAGAATGGGAAGGAAGAAATAAAACTGTTTTTCTTCACAGATGATATGATTGTGTATGTGGAAAATTCAAAAGAATTGACAAAAAACTCCAGATCAATACTGCAAGATACAAGGTTAATATAAAAGTCAATCACTTTCTTATATACTAGCAATGAATAAGTAGAATTTGAAATTGAAAATACAATACCATTTACATTAGCATCCTCAAAATGAAATACTTAAGTACAAATCTAACAAAATATATACAAAGTCTTTGTGAAGAAAACTATCAAATTTGAAAGAAATCAAAGAAAAACTAAATAAATGGAGAGATAGTTTATGTTCATGGGTAGGAAGACTCAACATTGTCAAGGGGTCAGTTTTTTTCCAAATCGACCTGTAGATTCAATGCAATCCCAGTCAAAATCCCAGCATATTATTGTGTGGATACAGACAAACTGATTCTAAAGTCTATAAGGAGAAGAAAAAGACACAGAATAGCTAACACAATACTGAAGAAGAACAAAGTTGGAGGACTGACACTATCTTAATTCAAGAACTATTATAAAGCTACAGTAATCAAGATCAGTGTGGAACTGGCAAAAGAACAGACAAATCAGTGGACTAGAATAGCGAGTCCAGAAATAGATCCTCACAAATAGAGCCAGCTGATCTTTCACAAAGGAGCAAAGTCAATACAATGGAGAAAGATAGTCTTTCCAACAAATGGTGGCAGAACAACTGGATATCCACATGCAAATAAATTAATTTAGACATAGATCTTACACCTTTCATCAAAACCAATTCAAAATGGATTGCAGATCTAAATGTAAAAGCAAAACTATAAAACCCCTAGAAAATAACATAGGAGAAAATCTAATTGGCCTTTCCTTTGGTAATGACTTTTTAGATACAATACCAAAGGCATGATCCAGGAGAGAAATAACTGATAAGCTTTACTTCTTTAAAATTAACAATTTCTGTTTCACCAAAGATATTTTCAAGAGCACAGAGAATTTTTAGGGCAGTGAAACTATTCTGGATGATACTATAGTGGTGGATACTTGTCATTATACGTTTGTCAAAACCTATAGAATATACAACACCAAGAGCAAAACCTAATGTAAATTATGAACTTTAGGTGATATTTATGTGTTAATTATGGTTCATCAATTGTAACAAATGTGCCACTATTGTGCAAGATGTTGATAGTAGAGGAGGCTACACATGTGTGGGGACAAGAACATATGGTAATTTTGTATTTCCTGGCTCAATTTTGCTGCGAACCTAAAACTGCTCTTGAAAGCAATGTCTGTATTAAGAAAACTTTTGAAAACTGTACAGCATTCTACTTATAAAAACATTTAGAGAGGCTGGCCTGATGGCAGATAAGCTCACATGCTCTGCTTTGGTGACCTGGAGTTCATGATTTGGGGTCCTGGGTGTGGACCTACACATGGCTCATCAAGTCATGCTGTGGTGGCATCCCACACACGTAATAGAGGAAGGTTGGCATTTTTGTATTTTGCAAACCAATATATATATATATACTTAGAAACATTTATATCATTCGAATATAACAATTTGATTTCCATAAATGCAATTGTAAAAGTTATCATCACATCTTTATTTATGAGGGGGAAATCTAAAAATCATGTGATTGCTAAAAATAGGAGATTGGTTATTTCAATTACAGATGTACAGATAGCAAAATAATATTAACACTATGATTTGAAAACAGTTACATCAAAAGTTGCTTGTTATATAATTTTAAAAAGATAATATATTATCACAATTTATAAATTTATGATTCTCATTTATTACTATCTACTTGTTCATAGATGGTGAGTTTAGAGATGTTATTTTTCTTCCTTATATTTCTATATTTTCTAAATTACTTATAATTAATGCATCAATGTTTCTAATTAGAACAATATGTTTTATAGTTTGCATTATTCTAAGCTTTACTCAGTCCAAAGTTCAGCTCTTTTTTCTTTTCTGATAACCTATGCACACTTGTGAATTCTCTTGGATTTGCTATCTCTCTTTCTACTTTTGTACATGTTCAAATGAGATGTTGAGAGAATATATGTGGAAACAGTCTGTAAACTAAAGGCTGTAATAATTTTAGGAGAATGACCTTTTACTTCTGAAATCAACAGAGTTCTCTTTATGAAGTTCAAGTGTCTCTTTCTTTCTGCTCTGGAGTTATTCATGGTCGATTTCATAACTCTATTATTATTAAGAATTAAATAATTCTGCATAGATATTTTTTAAAAGAGTGCATAATCATGAAATCATATCCTAAAATTATAGAATTCTGCAGCTGAACAGATAGCCCTATGTATTCTAATGAGTAAACTGCTGATCTAAAGAGATATCACTTATTGGGCTATCACAGTTTAAGAAAAGAATCTGACATACAGAGTTCCCTTGAAAGTTTTTATTTAACATTTCAATAGCACATGATTCAAAAGTATCAAAAGTATAAGAGCTTAACGCATCTGTCTGCCATCAGTTACTGTGCACAAACACTCACTGTTACTAATTTTTTATTCATTCTTCCACATATATATTATGAACGTAACAACAAATTCAAAGAGAGAGTATCTTTTTTCGCTTTCCTACAGAAAGTGACAGCATACTATACACAGTATTCTATACTTGGCTTTTTTCCAAATGATTAATATCTTGGCTATATTTTCATATTATTATGTAACGAGATTCTTTATTTTAACTTAAGCATAAAATACCATATATCTTGGTATAACTGGCCCCCTGTTCAAAGGTATTTAAGTTGAGACTATACTTTTGGAATTATAAACAATACTATAATGAATTACTTTTAACAAAAGTCATTTCATAAATGTGTATAGGTAAGATAAATTTTAGAAATGTAATTACTAGGTTTTATTTTTTTGTGCATTTTAACAAATAACTCTGTGCAGAAGTTGTACCCAGGTATATTCCTACCAGCTACGAATGCCGTTTACCCCATGACCTTTTCTCTGCACACTGCAATATAGTGTACTGTCATGTTTAGGACCACTGTTAACCTAATTGAAGAAAAATGGGATGTCAGGATAACTTCCTTTCCTGTTCATATCTTTACTCATTTTTCTATTGGTTAAATTTCAAATTAATTTGAAGAATCACATTATGTGTTAGTAATGTTATCCTTTTGTCTTCAATAGGCATTGTCAATATTTTTTTCTGAAATAATGTTTTGTTTTTCTGCTTGGTTTATGATATTTTTCATGAAGATTTATTACTGTAATGGAAATTAATCTTTTCTTTATAGATTATTGATTTGGGTCTTAATTATAAACTCTTAATGAATCTGAAGTTATAAAATAATTATTTTATGGTTTTATTTTTCATTTTAAAATAGTTGCTTTATTAAAATTTTTCTTCAATCAAGACAAGGGGTTTGCATCAAAGTTTCTTGTCTTTCAAATGCTTCTCCATTATTCAAACATATTTGTATTAAAGTAAATTAATTTTTCCCCTTATTTTCATGCTACCTTTATTGTACTCTAGGCACTTATATTTATTTTTGCCTACTTATGGTCTATCTATGTTGTTTCATTCATCTGTGTTCATGTACAAGTGCTAAATAGTCTTCTTTTGAGTCTTTCTGAGAGTTTTAAACCTGGCATAGCTCATTAACTTTATACGTTGGCATTTCATAATTTTTTTTAATCATATAAAGGTATTTCTTTTACTAAATATTTCAACTATGTGTTGGTTGCATATATAAATAGTATTAATTTCTGTCTATTAATGCCATGCATCATGTCATTAATTCATTTATCATTTAAAATAGTTTTTCAGTTTTTTTTTCTCTTTGGCTTTTTTTTTATCATATTAAGATAACAAAAGATTACAATTGATTTTGTTTTCTGTAGGGAAAGATTTCTTAAGTCCAAGCATACTAATGTTAGTGTAAAAGATAGACAAATAAACATAAATCAAAACTAAGATCTTCTGTTGATTAAAAAGATCATAAAGAGGCAAAAGGCAAGCTATAGAATGGAAGAAGACATGGGCTCCTCTCTAGAATATATAACACCTGTTACATATCAGTGAGAAACAGATCTAACTGAAAAGAAAAAAATGAGCTAGATGCTTGATCTGGCACTTCAGAAAAGAGCATGTCCAAAGGATCCAAAAAACATCTGAAAAGGCTCCTAATCTCAACCACTAGAAAAATACAAGTCAAAATAACAATAAGATTAATAAGAGTGGTTAAAATCGGTCAATACCAAGTTTTGAAACTATTGATAATACCAAATATCCCCACAATTGTGGAATAAATGGAACTCTCATATTATGCTGGAAGGAGTTTAGGTGATAAAAAGTCTCTCTGGAAAACTGTTTGGATGAATACAAACTGTTGGACATATCTTTAAATATATATATATATATATATATATCTCACGTGACTCAACAGTTTCTTTCCTAGTTAAATCATTAAAGAAATTTATGCCTTTGTGCAACAGGAAATACTTACAAGAAATTTATAGCTGCAGCATTTTTGATAGCATGTAATTAAAACTATCCAAATGGCAGCAAAAATAAGAATAAATACCTTATCATAGAGTTATTGATAGGAATAATGTACAGCTGTAAAAGTAAATAAATTTAACACCTTCTAACAATAATCATGAATCACACACGCACATGTTATTGAGACAAGGAAGCCAGACACAAAATAATGCATACATAATATGTGAGACTATTCATATTAATTTTAAAAATAGGAAAACTAAGCTCAAGTGTTACAGTTAAGGTAACCGGTTTCTTTTGGAGAGGCAAAAAGAAGTTAATGATTGGGAAAGGACTTGAGGTGTTGGCTGTGTTTCATTTCTCAGTCTGGGTGGCTATTCCACAAGTGCTCATTATGTGATAATTCGTTGATCTGTACATTCATGTCTTAGGAAATGTTCTGTATGTGTTGTTATACTTCACGTTTAAGCAAGAGTCTCAATATTGACTAACCTCGGGCAATTTCTCCTAATATGAATTTACTTTTTTTTCCTTTAATTTGAAAAAGAATCATGAATTACCTAATTAAATATTTGTTGCTTTTTAAAAATTTGTGTTTTGTTCATTACAGATTAGAAAATTCCTATGTGGTTCTAATTTACTTATCTTCCATTTTCTCTATAGTCATTTTAATCCTTTGTTTCCCTTTAATACTTTTCTCATGGTCATCCCTCACCATCTTTATTATTTCATACTGATTATTTTCCTGTATATTTTTCCAATTGACCTTAATTTAAGTGATCAATTTTCCAATTTGCCTACCAGATTCTACTGTATATACATACATATTTTGTAATTTTTTCTGGTTGCTTGTATGTCTGCTTTGTTGTTTTGTTCATAGATGTGGTTGATTAATTATTATTAAACCTGAGACTCAATGTTTTAAATTTTCATCTGTTCCAGCAATATTTCTTGAATGTGTCCTATTGATAGGTACACTGTACTTTTCCTCCCACCTCCTTTTTGGTGATGTTGTTATATAAATGCTATTGTAGCAATTTATATATATATATGTAACTTATTTTGAAAGAAATGGATTTTTCCTGGTCCAATTCTTTGGAGGAGGTCTTGGAGGATGAGCAGAAATCCAGGCTAGCATTGCAGGTTGTCCAGTTTTCACAAAGCATTCCTTGTTTTGTTTTCTGAAAATGTTCCTGGGCTCTCCTTAGAGGTAAAAACAAATAAATAAGTGCTGGTGCTAGTCTGCTACCAGACCATATACTTTTCTTCTTATTTATTTATTATTAGTCCATGTACTTTTGAGTAACCTTTTGCAAACAGATACAGGTTTTTCACCCTGTGCTGAGTCTTCACCTCTAGGGAGTGCATTTCTGCTGGCTTTTTCATCTCTTGGTATTCTCACCACCTATTTCTCTCTCTGTGATGTGTCTGTCCTTTCAGGTCCTTCCTACATAGCCACTTCCACGTGTGTCCATCCGTACCCTTGATGTGTAAGGAGTTTCAATTTCTCTCATTGTCTTAAAAAAGAGCTGTGTTTCATTTCTCCTTTGTTCTTAAATAATTTTTAGAAGTTGAAAGTGCAAATGCTGAATTTAAGATACTGTGTTCAAACCATAAATCTAAAGTATCTATTTTATATTAGGTAAGAGTTGCTTGTGAATTCTATGTTATTGGCAAATAATAACTCTCAGAAATGCTTACTTCAATTGTTTATCTTACATAAATGCCATTAGATTCTATACTATAAATAGATGGTGTACAGACACATAGGCAGGTAGGTAGATAAATGACACATGATACATAGATATGACTGACAGTGTTATGACATCTGTAAAAGAAATCCCAGGCAAACCATTCATGTACTTTCATGTTTGATGGAAACTTGTATTTCTCTTAAGAGGGGGACTAAATGAAGGAGTGTATATCTTCAGTTGCTATTACTCTACAGCAACTTAAATTACATCACTATTATGAGAATATCCAGCAGATGTAACATGACTTTAACCAATGCAATGGAAGACCGGGATCATCTAAGTCTTTAGATGTTCACCCCGAGGACTCAGGCAACTATGAGTGCCTATGTTAATACTATGTTAATTATATGTACTAACCTTTCAAAACAAAAAAAGAAGTAAATGTGGTATACCATTTTTATCTATAATTAGTTTTCTCTATTTTTGAAGGCATATAGTCTGAAATACACAAATTTATTTTCTTTAAAAATCAAGGATTGAAATATGAAAATACATCAGATTAAGGTTAAGTTAATGCCTCAGAGAAAAAGAGAAAAGCTTCTTCAGTCTCCAGTGTATATACGCTCACCTTCACAGATGATTTTTCTGTGCCATTTTGTGCATTGATCCAATTTAATTAAAAGTGCTGTGTGTGTATGTGTGTGTGTATGTTAAACAGGATAATTGAATACAAGCCCTCATATCTTCCTTCTTGTAATATTGCTCCTATTGGATTTAAGAATCATGTTAGATGCTATTTATCAGGCTATTGCTTATCTAGAATATTCCCTTAATATTGAGATTTTCTTAAAACAGAACTTTATTTTCTTTTTGGTTATTACCTTTTTATCCCTTATGACAATTAATGGACTATGGTTCGTGTTATAGGTTGAACTGTGTTCCTCTAAAATTTATGTGTTGAACTCTTAAACCCCAGTACCTCAATATGTGACTGTATTTGGTAGATAGAGTCTTTAAAGCAATAATTAAATTAAAATGAGTCCACTAGGTTGGTCCCTAATCTGCTATTACTGGTGGCCTTATAAGAAGAGGAAATTAGGACACAGACATGCACGGAGGGAAGACCATGTGATGATATGAGGAGAAGAAGATGGATAGAGAGGCCTAAGAAGAACCGAACCTTACCTACACCTTGACCTCAAATTTCTAGCCTCCAGAATTCTGAAGAAATAAATTTCTATGGTTTTAACCACACAGTGTGCAGAATTATGTTATGTTATGGCAGCCTTAGAAAACTCCATGCAGCTTTCAGTTTATTTAGGGATATTGTTGTAGATCAAGGAAACAAGGGAGTACATAGCTGGTCAATGCAAGTAAATGACAGAAAAATTAAATGTCTTCAGAGATCGTAGTAGGAAGAGTTAATGTCCTTTCTTGCTAAGATGCCACCATTAATCTGAGATAATCCTCAGCCTACTGTGACTCGCATTCCCAATCCCACTCCTGCCTCTGAGTGTCTCCAAATCATTGTACACCATCTGGGAGAGACATTTGAAGTCTCAGTTTTGTTCAGGGTTCTCACTGTCATTTTATTTACTAATGTGGATGTGTGCATTTAAATGTGGTTTTAGGTCACTTTGCCCAGCTGCGGCCTTGGAGCAGTGATGGAAAGCCTAACAACTGTAGAAATTTCACCTACTCTGATAAAGTTTATAACCACTTACTTTTTTAAATTAAAAAAATCACCTTGTGATTTTATCACTTTGTGATGTTAGGATACCTCACTGTCATAATCTTTAAGATGCTTTGCTTTCTACTTATTCTTCTATATTCTTCTATTTTTTGCAGTTTTAGTAGCATTTCTACAACTCTACTCTTCACCTAGTGTATTAAGACATGTATTCTCCACATTATTAGATTACTTTTTGTTCATTCAGTTTAAAAGTAGAATAATATCTCACCTAAAATATGGGCTACAATATTGAAACTTTCCTCTATTGCTGGGCATTTAGAATTGTAAAGAATTTGCTATTCTAGTTGTTGTAACAATCAGATGGAGAGTCCTTTTATTGTTTTCAGCATGTGCCTGTTAATAATCCATAAGACTTCTCATGCTGTGAGGCTGAATGCATTTTTCCTGTCTGTTTAACCATGATGCTACCAGCATGACCACTCAACCGGACATAAGTCTTGATAAATCCTTCACCATATGTCTACCAGAGAGTGAACTCTAATTCTCTTGAATTAATTTTAAAAATATATGGTATAGGGGTTGGCCCTGTGGCTGAGTGGTTAAAATTCCTCGTGCTCGGCTTTGGCAGCCCACGTTCCCAGGTTCAG
The DNA here is from genome assembly GCF_021613505.1 of Equus quagga. NCBI lineage: Eukaryota > Metazoa > Chordata > Mammalia > Perissodactyla > Equidae > Equus > Equus quagga. The sequence goes on along the minus strand of NC_060274.1, from coordinate 48,813,578 downwards.
ATCCTGGGTGCGGACCTACTCCACTCAACAGCCATGTTGTGGAAGCATCCCACATACAAAGTGGAGGAAGATTGGCACAAATGTTAGCTCAGGGCTGATCTTTCTCAAGCAAAAAAAAAAAGGAAAAAAGAGGAAGATTAGCAACAGATGTTGGCTCAGGGCAAATCTTCCTCGCCAAAAAAATATAGATAGATAGATAGATAGATAGATAAACATATATTTCTAGGCTTACCAGGAGAATAAGCATGGAAAAGTAACCTCTTCTCTTTGAAAAACATAATCAATACACATTACATAAAATATGTTATGCAACATACATATTTCACATTTATTGAGAGAATAAAATAGAAAAATAATCTTTGCTTCCTAAAGATAATGAATGTAAGCTAGTATTTTTTGGTGGCTTCTTAGATCCCATAATAAAAAAAAAAAAAAAACATAGACATAAAAAAGACAAAATATCTTATTTTTTTTTAATAAAGTTATGATAGATTACAACCTTGTGAGATTTCAGTTGTACATTATTGTTAGTCATGCTGTGGGTACACCACCTCCCCCTTTGTGCCCTCCTCCACCCCCCCTTTTCCCTGGTAACCACCAATCAGATCTCCTTGTCAATATATTAACTTCCACCTATGAGTGGAGTCATATAGAGTTCGTCGTTCTCTGTCTGGCTTATTTCGCTTAACATGATACCCTCGAGGTCCATCTCCATTGCTGCGAATGGGACAATTTTGTCCTTTTTTATGGCTGAGTAGTATTCCATTGTGCATATACACCATATCTTCTTTTTCCAATCATCAGTTTCTGGGCATGTAGGTTGGTTCCACGTCTTGGCTATTCTAAATAATGCTGCGATGAACATAGGGGTGCATGGGACTCTTGGGATTTCTGATTTCAGGTTCTTAGGATAGATACCCAGTAATGGGATGGCTGGGTCATAGGGTATTTCTATTTTTAACTTTTTGAGAAATCTCCATAGTGTTTTCCATAGTGGTTGTACCAGTTTGCATTCCCACCAACAGTGTATGAGGGTTCCTTTTTCTCCACAACCTCTCCAACATTTGTCGCTCTTGGTTTTGGATGTTTTTGCCAATCTAACGGGTGTAAGGTGATATCTTAGTGTAGTTTTGATTTGTATTTCCCTGATGATTAGCGATGATGAACCTCTTTTCATGTGTCTATTGGCCATATTTATATCTTCTTTGGAGAAATGTCTGCTCATGTCCTCTGCCCATTTTTTGATCGGGTTGTTTGTTTGTTTGTTGTTAAGCTGTGTGAGTTCTTTGTATATTATGGAGATTAACCCTTTGTCCAATAAGTGGCTTGTAAATATTTTTTCCCAATTAGTGAGCTGTTTTTTTGTTTCAATCCTGTTTTCCCTTGCCTTGAAGAAGATCTTTAGTCTGATGAAGTCCCATTTGTTTATTCTTTCTATTGTTTCCCTCAACTGAGGAGTTATAGTGTCCGAAAAGATTCTTTTGAAACTGATGTCAAACAGTGTACTGCCTATATTCTCTTCTAGAAGACTTATTGTTTCAGGCCTAATCTTTACGTCTTTGATCCATTTTGAGTTTATTTTTGTGAATGGTGAAAAAGAATGGTCAATTTTCATTCTTTTATGTGTGGCTGTCCAGTTTTCCCAGCACCATTTGTTGAAGAGACTTTCTTTTCTCCATTGTAGGCCCTCAGCTCCTTTGTCAAAGATTAGCTGTCCATAGATGTGTGGTTTTATCTCTGGGCTTTCAATTCTGTTCCATTGATCTGTGGACCTGTTTTTGTACCAGTACCATGCTGTTTTGATCACTGTAGCTTTGTTGTATGTTTTGAAATCAGGGATTGTGATTCCGCCGGCTTTGTTTTTCTTACTCAGGATTGCTTTAGCAATTCGCGGCCTTTTGTTGCCCCATATGAATTTTAGGATTCTTTATTCAATTTCTGTAAAGAATGTCCTTGGGATTCTGATTGGGGTAGCATTGAATCTGTAGATTGCTTTAGGTAGTATGGACATTTTAACTATGTTTATTCTTCCAATCCATGTGCATGGAATGTCTTTCCATCTCTGTATGTCGTCGTCAATTTCTTTCAAGAAATTCATGTAGTTTTCATTGTATAAATCTTCCACTTCTTTGGTTAAATCTATCCCAAGGTATTTTATTCTTTTTGTTGTGACTGTGAATGGGATTGAGTTTTTGAGTTCTTTTTCTGTTAGTTCATTGTTAGTGTATAGAAATGCTACTGATTTATGTGTGTTGACTTTATACCCTGCTACTTTGCTGTAGCTGTTGATTGTTTCTAATAGTTTTTCTATGGATTCTTTGGGGTTTTCTATATATAAGATCATGTCGTCTGCAAACAGCGAGAGTTTTACTTCTTCATTACCTATTTGGATTCCTTTTCTTTCTCTTTCCTGCTGAATTGCTCTGGCCAACACCTCCAGTACTATGTTGAATAGGAGTGGTGAAAGTGGGCACTCTTGTCTTGTTCCTGTCCTCATGAGGATGGCTTTCAGTTTTTGTCCATTGGGTATGATGTTGGCTGTGGGTCTGTCATATACGGCTTTTATTATGTTGAGGTACTTTCCTTCTATACCCATTTTCTTGAGGGTTTTTATCATAAATGGATGTTGGGTCTTGTTGAACGCTTTCTCTGCATCCATTGAGATGATCATGTGCTTTTTGTTTCTGATTTTGTTAATGTAGAGTATCATGTTGATTGACTTGCAGATGTTGAACCATCCCTGTGTCCCTGGTATAAATCCCACTTGATCATGGTGTATAATCTTTTTGATGTATTGCTGTATTTGGTTTGCAAGAATTTTGTTGAGGATTTTTGCATCTATGTTCATCAGTGATATCGGCCTGTAGTTCTCCTTCTTTGTGTTGTCCTTGTCAGGTTTGGAGATCAGAGTGATGTTGGCTTCATAGAATGTGTTAGGGAGTACTCCATCTTCCTCAATTTTCTGGATAGTTTGAGAAGGATAGGTATTGAATCTTCTTTGAATGTTTGGTAGAATTCTCCAGAGAAGCCGTCTGGTCCTGGCCTATTTTGAGGGAGGTTTTTGATTACCCTTTCTATTTCCTTACTTGTGATTGGCCTATTCATATTCTCCATTTCTTCCTGATTCTGTTTGGGGAGGTTGTAGTTGTCTAGAAAGTTGTCCATTTCTTCCAGGTTGTTCAATTTTGTTGGCATATAGTTTTTCATAGTATTCTCTTACGATCCCTTGTATTTCATTGGTATCTGATGTGATTTCTCCTCTCTCATTCCTAATTTTATTTATTTGTGATTTCTCTCTTCTTTTCTTGGTGATTCTGGGTAAAGGTTTGTCGATTTTGTTAATTTTTTCGAAGAACCAACTCTTTGTTTCATTGATCCTTTCTATTGTCTTTTTGGTTTCAATATCGTTTATTTCTGTTCTTATTTTTATTATTTCCCTCCTTCTACTGACTCTGGGCTTTGTTTGTTCTCCTTTTTCTAGTTCTGTCAGGTGTCGTTTGAGGTTGCTTATGTGAGCTTTTTCTTGTTTAGTGAGGTGAGCCTGTATTGCGATGAATTTCCCTCTTAGGACTGCTTTTGCTGCATCCCAGATGATTTAGTATGTCGTGTTCTCATTTTCATTTGTCTCCAGATAATATTTGATTTCTTCTTTAATTTCTTCAATCATCCATTGTTTGTTCAAAAGCGTGTTGTTTAGTCTCCACATTTTTGCACCTTTCTCTGCTTTTTTCTTGTAGCTGATTTCTAGTTTCATAGCATTATGATCAGAAAAGATGCTTGATATTATTTCAACTCACTTGTATTTATTGATGTTTGCTTTGTTTCCCAAAATATGGTCTATCCTTGAGAATGTTCCATGTGCACTTGAGAAGACTGTGTAACCTGCTGTTCTTGGATGAAGTGTTCTATATATATCTATTAAGTCCATCTGGTCTAATTTTTCATTTAATTCTATAATTTCATTGTTGATTTTCTGTCTGGATGTTCTGTCCATTGGTGTTAATGGTGTGTTGAGTTCCTCTACTATTATTGTATTGTTGTTGATGTCTTCTTTTAGTTCTATTAAGAGTTGCTTTACAAATTTTGGTGCTCCTGTGTTGGGTGCGTATATATTTATAAGTGTTATGTCATCTTGGTGGAGAGTCCCTTTTATCATCATATACTGTCCCTCTTTGTCTTTCTTTATCTGTGTTGCTTTGAAGTCTACCTTGTCTGATATTAGTATAGCGACACCTGCTTTCTTTTGTTCATTATTAGCTTGGAGTATTGTTCTCCATCCCTTCACTCTGAGTCTGTGTTTGTCTTTGGGGCTGAGGTGTGTTTCCTGGAGGCAGCATAGTGGTGGGTCTTGTTCTTCGATCCATTCTGCCACTCTGTGTCTTTTGATTGGGGACTTCAATCCATTTACATTTAGAGTGATTATTGAAATGTGGGGGCCTACCACTAACATCTTATGTCTTGTTTTCTGGTTTTCTTCAATTTCCTTTGTTTCTCGTCCCACGGTTTAATCTGTTCTGATGAAGAGCTGCTACTCTCTGTTGTTGTCCTTCTACTTATCTCCTCTGCTCTTGGTTTTGTAGCCCCTTTCCTTTTTTTGATTTTTCAGGAATGAGGGTTTTCCTGAGGATTTCCTGAAGAGGAGGTTTTGAGGCAATGAACTCCCTTAATTTTTGTTTATCTGGGAAAGTTTTTATTTCTCCATCGTATTTGAAGGATATTTTTGCTGGGTAGAGAATTCTCGGCTGTAGGTTTTTGTCCTTCAGAGTTTTGAATATATCATTCCCCTCTCTTCTATCCTGTAAAGTTTCTGCTGAGAAATCTGCTGATAGCCTGATGGGGGTTCCTTTGTAGGTTAGTTTCTTTTGCCTGGCTGTCTTTAGTATTTTCTCCTTGTCGTTGACTTTTGCTAGCTTCACTACTATATGCCTTGGGGTTGGTCTTCTTGCATTGATAAAGTTTGGAGATCTATTGGCTTCTGTCACCTGAAGATGCATCTCTCTCATCAGATTTGGGAAGTTCTCAGCCATTATTTCTTTGAATAGGCTTTCTGCCCCTTTCTCCTTCTCTTCTCCCTCTGGTATACCTATAATCCTTACGTTGCATCTCCTAATTGTGTCTGATAATTCTCGGAGAGTTTCTTCATTTCTTTTTAGTCTTACTTCTCTCTCCTCCTCTGCCTGCAGCGATTCTATATTGCCATCTTCCAAATTGCTAATTCTTTCCTCCATATTATCGGCCCTACTGTTCAGTGCATCTAGATTTTTCTTAATCTCCTCTATTGTGTTCTTCATTTCCAGTATTTCTGTTTGGTTCTTCTTTATCGTATCAAACTCTTTTGTGACATAGCTCCTGAACTCGTTGAGTTGTCTATCTGAATTCTCTCTTAACTCATTGAATATTTTAATGATGGCTGTTTTGAAGTGATCATCATTTAGGTTATATATTTCATTGTCTTTGGGATTGTTTTCTGTGTATTTGTTATTTTCCTTCTGTTCTGGAGATTTAATGTATTTTTTCATATTTCTTGATGTTGTAGATTTGTGCCTCTGCATAGAGATAGAGTTTAGTTGCTCCTTCCTCTTGTTTCTGCTGGTGTGGTGGGGGAGCAGCTGTTTATACTGCACCAACCAGGAACCCTATCCGCAGTTGCTAACTGGGCCTGGGCCCCTCCTCATAGTCACAGTGGTCCTTTGGATTCCCTCTTCTGCCATGAGGGCCATCACAGGGGGGCTTCAGGCTGCTGGTGCCTACTGTTGCAGCCCACCTAGATGTGCTCCCTCCTTGGGGTCTGCAACCGTGTTATGGGCTTTCCCAGCAGCCAGAGGTAGGATCACTTATATTTGCCGCTCCGTCACTGTCAACACCCACAAAATCTCACTTGTCCATTAGGGGTCGCAGCAGAGCTATTGGCATCTTCCACAGTCTGTGGTTAGCTCACCTAGCTATGCTACTTTTGTCCCAGGGTCTTCCAGCCTTGTGGCTCCCGGATGGGTGCTCTCTACTAGTGCTGTGCAGAGGCTTTCCCTGAGGCTTCTGTGAGCCTGTAGGGTTTCCCCCTAGGCTACGGAGCTGGGTCGCTGGAACTCCACCCCACCCCAGTCCTGTTCCGCATGAACTCGGGGAGCCTTTTGCCCTGTCTGGGGGATAGCCAGAGATCCTGATTTCAGTGGTAGCTGGTCAGCTGCTGCACTGCCTGATATTCTCCTCTCCAGGACCCTCCCGGTCTTGTGGATGCTGGGCGTGGCCCCTCCGCTAATAGCAGACAGAGAGTTTTGTCTGCTGCCCGGGCAGAACTCTGAAGCTTCCCCTCTGGGCCATGGAGCCGGCCTCTGGAGCTTCTCCCAGCCCCAGTCCTCTCTGAGATCTCCAGCAATCCCTTTCCCCACTGAGCAGGCAGTGGCAGCTGGGGGCTGCCGTACCCTCTGTGATTCTCTCTGGGACCCTCCGGGCACCGTGAACACTAGCTGGGATTCCCTGCCAATGGAGGGGAGAGACTCTCCCCGTGTGCTCAGGTGTGTAACTCTAGAGTTTCCCTCTGCATTTAGGAGTAATTGCTAGGGGTTTAGGTAGGGTTCTGGTCACCTGTTTCCACCATTGCTCCTCTGGTGTGTGCTCACTCCTGCCCTAGGTGTGTGTTGATCTTCTGGGGGCGTCCGTTGGAAGAAAGCCGCTTTCAGGTACTAGGCTGTTCAGTTGGGGTCGGAGAGTTTTCACCTATCTCCACATCCTCCCAGAGGGAAGTCCGTCTGCCTTCCGATGTATAGTCACGTGGGTCTCTCAGACATCCTGAGATGCTGTCTGGATATCCTTTGTTAAGCAAGGAGTGTCCAAATAATTGTAGACTCAAAGGGGGAGAGACAACGAGGACTACTCACGGCACCATCTTGGATCCCCCAAAATATCTTATTTTTTATATAAGGGTAAGAAATATCTTTATAATGAAATGGAGATCAAGTGAATGTAAATTCTAAATTTCCTGCCTCCAATCCTGAACAAATTCATCATCACTCAGCCTGTATTTTGTTAAATGTAAATCTGTTCTTTGCCTTTATTGCTAGATACCAAGTATCACATCTTCTTGCTCTTTAAGCAAAACTTACCAAGTAAAATTATTACATGAAATTCTCCTTATTATTATCCCTAAAACATAAACACTTATTGTCAATGCACACATAAGGAAACTTTTTGAAAATTTTCCTCAAAAAAATAGGTAAGGAGGGAACTTAACATATCAAAGAACACTTATGAAAAGCTCACAGCTAGAATCATAATCAATAAAGAAAAATTGAAAGCTTTTCCTCTAAGATCAGGAGAAAGACAAAGATGTCCACTCCCACCACTTTTATTTTTCTCAGTACCAGAAGTTTAGCCTTAGCAATTAGGCAGGAAAAAGAGATATAAAGCATCTAAATCAGAAAAGAAAAGTTAAATAGTCTTTGTTTTCAGATGACACGATATTGTACATGGAAAAGCCTAAAGACTTCACTAAAAAACTGTTAAAACTAATAAGCAAATTTAGTAAAATTGCAGGATACAAAATCAAAAATCAATATAAAAAATCAGTAGCATTTCTTTACACCAACAATTATCCATCTGAAAAGAAAGTCAAGAAAATTATCACATTTAAAATCGCATCAAGTAGAATAAAACACTTAGAAACAAATTTGACCAAGAAGACAAAATATCTCTACACTAAAATTTATTAAAGGTTAATGAATGAAATTGAACAAGATAAAAAAAGGAAAAACAGAAGGATATTCTATGTTAATGAATTAAAAGGATTAATACTTTTAAAATGTTCATACTACCCAAAGCTATCTAAACATTCTATGCAATCTCTTATCAAAATTCCAAAGGCATTTTTCACAGAAACAGAAAAAAAATTCTGAAATTCATATGTAACCACAAATGACTCCAAATAACCAAAGCAATCTTGAAAAATAAGAAGAAGCCAAAGGCCTAAGATTTCCTGCAAAGTATGTTACAAGGCTACAGTAATCAAAACAGTATGACAATAGCATAAAAACAGACACATAGACTAATGGAACAGAATAGAGAGCTCCAAAGTAAACTCAAGCATATATGGTCAACTAATTTTCAACAAGGGCTTGAAGAATACACTATGGGGAAAAGATACTCTCTTCGATAAACAGTGCTTGGAAAACTGGATATCCACATGAAAAAAAATAGAATTAGGCCCTTTCTCTTTCACTATACACAAAATTCAACTCAAAATGGATTGAAGACCTGAAACAGTAAAACTCCTAGAAGAAAACATAGGAGAAATCCTCCTTGATATTGGTCTTCGAAATGATTTTTTTATTTGACACTAAAGTTACAGGCAACTAAATCAAATACAAACAGATGAGAGTAAATTAAACTAAACTCTTCTGCACAGCAAAAGAAACAATCAACAAAATGAAAAGACAATGTCTGGCACAAGGGAAAATATTTGAAAACCATATATCTGTTAATATGTAAAATATATGAGGAACTTATACAACTCAATAGCAAAAAGAAAAAAAAAAAGAAGAAAGAAATTCAAATAACCCAGTTAAAAAGTGGGAAAAGAATCTCAAGAGACATTTTTCCACAGAAGATATACAGATGACCAACAGGCATACAAAAATGTGCTCAACATCACTAATCATCACAGAAATGCAAATAAAAACCACAATGAGATATTAGCTTACCCTATTCAGAATGGCGATTATCAACATGACAAATGATAACAAGTGTTGGCAAGGGTGTGGAGAAAACGGAAGCCTAATATACTGTTAGTGAGATTGTAAATTGGTACAACAATTTGTAAGCAGACTCCTTTAAAAATTAAGAATAGAGCTATGATATAATCCAGCAACACTTCTTCTCCATATACGGACAAAGGAAATGAAATTAGTATCTCGAAGAGATATCTGAGCTCCCTTGTTCTCTGTAGCATTTATCATCATAGCCAATATGTGAAACCAAACTAAGTGTCCATCAATGGATGGATGGATAAAGAAATTGTGGTATATATGTATATACAATAGAATATTATTCAGCCTTTAAAGGAAATTCTATTTGCAACAACATAGATGAACCTAGAGGATATTATGCTAAATGAAATTAGTCAGACACAGAAACAAAAATACTGCATGTTCTCACCTATGTATGGAATATAATAAAGTCAAATTCACAGAAGCAGAGAGTAGAAGGGTGGTTACCAGGAGTGAAGAGGTAGGTGAATTTGGGAGATGTTTGTCCACGAGTGCAAAGATGCAATTATATAGGATGAGTAAGTTCTAAAGATCTAATTACAAGACGCTGACTATCATTAATAATACTATATTATATACTGGAAATTTGCTAAGAAAATAGATTTCAGGTACTCTCATTACCAAAAAAAAAAATAAAAAAAGATAACTATACCAGGAGATGAATATGTTAATTAAATTGGCTGAAGTGATCATTTTACTATGTATATGTATATCAAAATATCATGCTGTACACCTTAAATATATATGATTTTTATTTAAAAAAACAAATAAGGGTCAGTCCTGATGGCTTAGTGGTTAAAGTTTGGTGCACTCCACTTTGGCATCCTGTGTTCAGCTCCCATGCATGGAACCACACTACTCGTCCGTTAGTAGCCATGCTGTGGCAGTGGCTAACATAGAAGAAATAGAAGAACTAACAAGTAGAAAATACAACCATGTACTGGGGCTTGGGGGAGAAAAAAGAGAGAAAGATTGACAATAGATCTTAGCTCAGGGTAAATCATTCCCAGCAAAACTTAATTTAAATAAGAAATAGAATAAAAACTTTCTTTTAATGAAGACAATGCGAATAAACACATAATGGAACACTCTTCTGCATTCATTACAAGTGCAAAAAGGAAAACATCTATTAAATTACATGTTAGATTAGTAGAGTAGAATAGTAGAATAATTTATGCATGGATTTTTAAAATTATTTACCATTATCTATAAATTGAAATTCACACACAGTGTAAGACAGAAAGTGTCATTCCTGGATTAATATCCAAGAAAACTTATTGAACATTTATTCTAGATTATAATACAACGTTCATAGCAGAACTGCTCAAAATAAAACACAGACATATATACGTGTATATATGCATGCATATATATATATCAAACTAATAAAAAATGCAAAATTGAGGAAATCATTTACTTGGCATAGAAACTGTTGAGGAAATTAGCCCCTCAGTACACAACAAAAATTTATGTGACATTAATCTTAAAATTGAAATATCTGGACTATCCAAAATATTCTTAATTTTTACTTTCCTGTAGACTCACTATATTCCCTATACAGATATTCTATATTTCAAATTCCTAGGAAAATACTGTAACGCTTTGGCAGTTGCTAAATTTTTTATGAGACAAAGAATCAAAATGATGTTACATATACTTTCTAAATAATCTACTTGCAATTGCATCCTTATCTTAGAGGCTACTGCTAGGAAACCACAAACTGATTATGATTACATTTGAAGGCAAGAGAACAATCCTTAACCCAAGAAACTGTAACTCAGGGTCTGTGTGATGAGTGAATTCAGAAGTAACCACAGGGAAAGATCTTTGAACAAGAATTGAATTTTTCATGAGGCAGATTCTTAGTTGTACTAAATATTATATCACCGTGGTTTTTGTAGAAATAACAAGCCAATTTTGAGATAAGCATTCTTTTAAAATCATTGTAGCACTAATATTTCCAGGTAAATGGGTTTGAACTTGTTATATTATAGAAACAAATGTTTTATAATTATAAACATTTGTTTATTCCCCAAAATCCTCCATTATAAGATTATTGTTCTTAATTCCCAGCATCATTTGGTGATTTTTTATTCTATTTTCTAAGAGTAAATTGAAGAACTCATCTTTCTTCTCTCTCTAATATAGCTAAATAAAAAAAATAAAAGAGGAAATGACATTAGCTTTCATTCTGGTATCTTGCTTTGATGATCAGTTAATTCTTTTTATGTATTTCACCTTATTTTGAAATCACAGTCATATCAAGGTATACCTGGAATTGATGATGGAAGATTACTTACTTCAAATCACTCAATGGAAGGGAGTTGCTGCTATAACATCTTTCACAGTTTGCACCATTCTGCCTCTGTTGAAATGCCTTTGGAGATGGACAGTTTACCAATTCATTTTATTGTTAGATATTGGTAATTCTTAGATAGTGTCCCTTTAAATTAAAACTAACTCTGACCAAGCTAAATTGGTTCCTTGCTTACATGATTTGAAACATGTTCCAGAACCTTTTGATTCCTATCTCTGTCAATGCCTCAAATTGGCTGAGGTTAAATGCAGATGCTTTCCAAGTGTTAGCTATAAGCTGTTAAACAGCTTCAAATTTCGTGAAAATAAAATAATATAACTAGAGTATTATGCACAGATGTTCAAAATAATGTCCAAGAATATGCCTTTGGTGAACACAAGACAGCAGAGTTTCCAAGATGCTTGCCATATAAATAGAGGATTTATGAAAATACTAAGTTATTTAATATCTCTGGTCAGGCCAATGGCAAAACTAAGAGTAAAGAGAATTGTCTAGAAAAAAATAGGATGTTATCTCTACCGTATGTTCCTTAAACTCTCCATTTCTTTGTATCTGTCATATAAACCTAAAACTTGGATTTTGAGATGGATACATTTATAATTTTATGCATATCATGGAAAAATGCCAATGACACTATCTTTTTTGTTACATACCTCAAGAAAACCCTTCTGACAGTTTCAGGACATCAGAGCTATAAATCCTATCCTGTGGAGATAAGAGAACTTCCTCATCCCCTAGCTGCCTTTAAGATAATCAGCACTATGTTGAATCTTTTATAAAGGGCATGTAAGCACATTAGATCAATGACATTTTTTAGGCAGAATAATTTATGCATTTATATTATACAAGCTTATTTTTAAATTAATACATTTTAAAGCAAACATATTGAGAAAAATAAGATCTTCATATATATAGTATTTTTTATCATTTTTCCCTAAATTATGAGGCCAACCTCCATGTTGGTGAAAATTGATGGCAAATTTAATTGCAATTCCTGCTCTATTATCATTTGTCATTCCTGCTTTTTCATTAAAATAGACGGGACGCAATAGGAATGAGTTGCCAGACACTTTATTATGACACCCAGTAAAGTTTATGATTGAGGTTAATATATATCCTGAAGAAAGTTCACATAGCCTGATTACTTTCAAATAGCGTACTTTTAATATAAGCACAGAATGACTAATAAAATAATTTAACAAATTGTTAAGAAAGGAAACATGGCAAGAAAAAGACTGAGTTTGTGGCATTCTTCCAATGGCAACAGTTATAATTGAGGTTTCTCTGTCCCATATAGGTAATACACTTTCTCCTTGAGGCAACTTGACATGATAGGAGCTTACAGCGTATAAACTATGGAATCATTCTGAAATATATAATCTCCAATTCTCTTTATGTTAGTTAAAATACTATTAGTTAATCTGTTTATTATAGAATATTAATCATGTGCATATAGTCATTTAAAATTCTAAGGGGGCCATGTTGTAATGTCATGTCAACATTTAAACAAACAAGACAAGAATTAAAATCTAAGAACTCTTCAAATTGAGAAGTTGCTAAACCTCTTTTACCATCAATTTCTTTTTTCTATAGAAAGAGATTAATAATCCCTATCTTTGTGATTTGCTGTGAGGTTAGAAATGACAAATGTACTGCACATGGCACAGGGGAGAACAGATTCTCTATGAGAGGTAACGGTATGTCACTCTAACGCTTTACACAATTGTTTCAGTAATAGATATCTATGTTAAGTGAAATTACCTAGTTAACAATCACATCTTTTTTTCAGCTTCACCTTTTATATTTTCAAAAATAGATAAAAAGAAATTTTCCGTCTTCTCCTAGAACCTTCTTGTAACTCAATTCTAAGCTATGAAACACTACACTAGAGCTGGGGCAGAGATGACTCTGTGGTGAAGGTAAGTTGGCTGTGGTCTAGGAAACTAGAGGACAATTCAAGACTGAGGTGAAGATGTGGCAAGATGGGTCTCATGCTTTGTTTGGCCAGATTAGAGTCTAGTGGAGATGCAGGTTATATGAAAAATAAGCTCTGCCATGATTCATTGTCAACCTGGGATGAAGACTGAGAACAGCATCTGTAGATCAGAGGTTAACAACCAAGGTCTAAGGAAAATCTCACTAACTGCTCCAGTGAAAGCCCTTACTGCTTACTGAGGGCACTGTAGCAAATAATGACCCATTTTCTGTATACAAGCACACATTCAAGTTTTCTCTCAGAAGGAGCCAGATCTGTTAAAAGAAGCCAGGCATTTTAGGAGCGTATGATCCCTTTAGTATCCCCAGTGGCTATCTCTCTTGCCTTGTGGATTCATTTCTTCTGTAGAATAGGTGAGGAATGATCTTTTGAGACTCTTCATTCTTACCCCTTGGATTCTTTCTCCTATATCCCATTCCTTGTATTTTTATATCACACTAGATAAATTCACTTTTATGTGTATTGTGATACAGCTAACAAAGACCCACTTTATTTTGTGCTAAAACATGAATGCAAACAGTGCTGAGAGCAAGAGGATGGGCACATAATAACTGAGATTTAAATTATGTTCTTGCCACTCAATAGAGGCAAGGTTTATCTTAACTTAAGCTTCCTGCTACTTATTCTCTATATGAAAATCATTGTCCCTTTGCTTTCTTCAGGTGTTAGGAGATCCGTATAGCTCCTTAGATGATCTAGCAAATTCTGCTTTAAAGATCTTTACATGGTTTATCAGTCTGAAAAGTGATTAAGAAAGGTTAAACTGTAAGCATCCTATAGCCGTGTAGTCAATAAGCAATAGCTTTGTGGGGGTAATGTTCTTCTTTTCATATTTCTTCTTCTTTCTCCATGTAATATTATCTGTCTTGATAGTCTTTTTTTATTGTCACTAACAAATAACAAAAATAGTCAATTTATTTTTATACTTCTTTCTTGTCATCAGTTTTACTACCACAGGGCAAGAATAATAATTTTCAGTTAAATGTATCAATCCACAGGTCATGCAATTCAATCTTATAGATTCAGTTAATTTCATCTAAATATTTAGGTTAAACGTCCTTGACTTTCATGAAACACACTCTCTGATTTTCCTCCTACATCTATAGATATTGTTTCCACTTTGAGGACTTTCCTTCTATTTTTTTGTCCTTCAATTTTAGCATTTATTAAGACTCTTGTAGATCCACCTCTTTCATTCTTTCTTCATGAGTTCATCAATTCCTAGAATTTCATTGGCATGCGTATGCTGATGATTTCCCAAATCTTTCTTGCTCACTTACATCCTGAGATTTAACAAGGTATAATCAACTCTCTACTTATATTATTGCACGAGTACTCAACAGGTACCCCAAACTCAAGATTTCCAACTTGAATTCATATTCTGTTTCCTTAAATTTCTCCTGCAATAGTACTCATCCCCACTTAGCACTTAAATCAGAAAAGAGGATCATACTCGTTGCCTTCCATATCTTTAATTTTACTCAACATGGAAGTCTGTTAGTTTTATTTTTTAGATACCTTTCTGATATATTCACCTCTTTTTATCCATACTGCTAGTACCACATACAGCACAGTCCATATCATTTCTTACCAGCACTGGAACAGACTAATGAGCCTTAAGTGTTCCCTCTCTCCACTTTAGTTTCCTCTTGGAAGCTAGATGAGATTTCAAGAACTACTTTAGTAATAAAGACAGTCTATCACTGAAAATTCTTCAGTGATATCTTATGTTCTGGGTTAAATTTCTAATTCTTTGGATGTCTTATAAAGTTCTCCATTATGTTTTGCCATCTTTAACTATCCAAGCTACATCTAACAGCATTGAGCTGCAAACTGTATTTTTTGAAATTAAGATTATGATAGATTACAACCTTGTGAGATTTCAGTTGTACATTATTGTTAGTCATGATGTGGATACACCACTTCCCCCTTTGTGCCCTCCCCCCACCCCCCATTTTCCCTGGTAACCACCGATCAGTTCTCCTTGTCTATATGTTAACTTCCACCTATAAGTGGAGTCATATAGAGTTCTTCTTTCTCTGTCTGGCTTATTTCGTTTAACATAATACCCTCAAGGTCCATCCATGTTGATGCGAATGGAACAATTTGGTCCTTTTTATGGCTGAGTAGTATTCCATTGTGCATATATACCATATCTTCTTTATCCAATCATCAGTTTCTGGGCATGTAGGTTTGTTCCACGTCTTGGCTATTGTAAATAATGCTGCGATGAACATAGGGGTGCATGGGACTCTTGGGATTGCTGATTTCAGGTTCTTAGGATAGATGCCCAGTAATGGGATGGCTGGGTCATAGGGTATTTCTATTTTTAACTTTTTGAGAAATCTCCATACTGTTTTCCATAGTGGCTGTACCAGTTTGCATTCCCACCAACAGTGTATGAGGGTTCCTTTTTCTCCACAACCTCTGGAACATTTGTCGCTCTTGGTTTTGGATGTTTTTGCCAATCTAACGGGTGTAAGGTGATATCTTAGTGTAGTTTTGATTTGCATTTCCCTGATGATTAGCAATGATGAACATCTTTTCATGTGTCTATTGGCCATACTTATATCTTCTTTGGAGAAATGTCTGTTCATGTCCTCTGCCCATTTTTTGATCGGGTTGTTTGTTTTTTTGTTGTTAAGCCGTGTGAGTTCTTTATATATTATGGAGATTAACCCTTTGTCAGATAAGTAGCTTGTAAATATTTTTTCCCAATTAGTGGGCTGTTTTTTTGTTTCAATCCTGTTTTCCCTTGCCTTGAAGAAGCTCTTTAGTCTGATGAAGTCCCATTTGTTTATTCTTTCTATTGTTTCCCTCATCTGAGGAGTTATAGTGTCCGAAAAGATTCTTTTGAAACTGATGTCAAACAGTGTACTGCCTATATTCTCTTCTAGAAGACTTATTGTTTCAGGCCTAATCTTTACGTCTTTGATCCATTTTGAGTTTATTTTTGTGAATGGTGAAAAAGAATGGTCAATTTTCATTCTTTTACGTGTGGCTGTCCAGTTTTCCCAGCACCATTTGTTGAAGAGACTTTCTTTTCTCCATTGTAGGCCCTCAGCTCCTTTGTCAAAGATTAGCTGTCCATAGATGTGTGGTTTTATCTCTGGGCTTTCAATTCTGTTCCATTGATCTGTGGACCTGTTTTTGTACCAGTACCATGCTGTTTTGATCACTGTAGCTTTGTTGTATGTTTTGAAATCGGGGATTGTGATTCCGCCGGCTTTCTTTTTCTTACTCAGGATTGCTTTAGCAATTCGCGGCCTTTTGTTGCCCCATATGAATTTTAGGATTCTTTGTTCAATGTCTGTGAAGAATGTTCTTGGGGTTCTGATTGGGATAGCATTGAATCTGTAGATTGCTTTAGGTAGTATGGACATTTTAACTATGTTTATTCTTCCAATCCATGTGCATGGAATGTCTTTCCATCTCTGTATGTC